>NC_092426.1:41969855-42307411 GCF_036169615.1 Heliangelus exortis
TTGCCACAGAGAAAATTATCATGTGGCAATAGGTGGTAGGTGTGAAAAAATGGTAAGTGATGTTAAGAGGATGTTAAAAGAAACACAATTATTATAAGGTTAAGGACTGAATAATATGTCAGGAAACACATCGTAAAAGTAATCTATTGACAGAGATACTGAATAGCAGGAAAAGCTACCTAAGGCAAGTAAATTATAGACTGTAAATAGCAAGTAGAAATTCCAGTAGATATAATTAAAAGACAGTGAAAATTTTAATTTCTCCTTTAACATCTTAGGTTTTTGGAATAGGACCAGGTTTGTCACCCATCGAGGGCCCGCACAAGAGCCAGAGAAATGTAAATGCTCCAAAAACACCTTTCTTCTGGGTAGATTTAATGAATAAAACACTGGGTTTGTTACAGGGGCAGTGGCTCTTGAAACTGAAAACCAAGAGCTTGAGGCATCTTCATGTGTACATGATAAATAATATATCATAATATCATCATATACTATGATAAATCATATAAATTATTATATTTATAAAAGTTAGAAATGAAAACTATTCTGAACTGGCTACAAATTTACTTCATGTTTAAGTGAAGATTAGAATAGTTCATGGATAATGCAAAGCAAACTGTTAAGCCATCAAAATGCTTGGTGTGTGAAAAACCAGGATGTAGCCTTTGCTAACATAATTGCTACTTTTCCTCTGTGATTTAATGCTGACATATGCAGAGAGAGCAATAGATTCTAGTCTTGTGCTTGCTTTTTTAAAAAATTATTTTCCTTTGGTATGTGAGTTCACTCTTTGATGTATAACATCAATTTAAAGGTAAGGGGAAACAAGTGTATTACAACACTTTTTTGATTAAATGTCAGCTGTCAACTAAAGCATCCCAAAGCACTTAAAAAAAGAACTATTAAGTGTCTACTGAATGCCTACTGAAGTTGAGAGGAATCTTTTCACTGACTTCCTCCTGCTTTGGATAAGGGCTAAAAGAATTAACTCTCTTAGCAACCCAGTAGAGTTAAATCTGGTTGGGAAAAGTCAAAAGTAGAAGAGATACCTTAGAAATTATATATTCATAATACTGGGAGTAGAAGTGGAAAGTATTTTCAGTCCTAAGTCATACAGCTCAGCCATGTTGCCCATCATTAATAGCAATCATTTTAAGACAGTAATTATGCAGAAATCCAAAATATTTCTGTGATTAGAAGAGTACTGAGAGTATTAAATGCAGTAGAAGAAAGTTAACCTTGTGGTTTTCTGCTTGCTCCTTCATGTGTGTATTCATACGTGTGTAAAAGTGAGGAAGAAAGCAAAGTAATAAGAGGAATACAAAAGAAATAGCAAAAACTGGGACTAAATTAAACCCATCATTTTCAAATTGACTGACTTGAAGAAGAAAAATCCCTGTTCTTCTCAGAGAAATTACATTTATCTACTTGGAAATATCTGTGGAACATTAAGGACAGCACAAAAAAGCAAGCTTTTTACTGATCCTGTCAGAGCTATCTGATTCAGTGGTTAAATAAGTTTAAAGTAATGGCTGTCAGAAACATTTTATTTGATTTACAATAATTTCCTTCTCGTTTCAACTCTTTAAAAAACAATAGTGTATTGACATAGTTTAATATCTCACAGCTCAAAACAATTCCAGGCATTGTATGAAATGTTCCTAATCTATAAAATATGACCTTCTTTCTACAAATCATTACATCCATGAGTAACTTTATGTACATGAGTTATTTCAGGGATTTGCTGGGACTCTTTACATCTCCTCACTTTAATGGTTCACTGCATGTGTACATGAAAGGCACAGGGGTAACTTCATCTGCCACTGTAAGGCAAATGATTAAATCTGAACACTGCATCAAATTAACAGGTTAGTGGTAGCAAACAAAGTTTTGAAACAAAATATGTTTCAAATCTCCCCTTGTGGTTTTCACGACGAAACTGACTTTAAATCAAACCCATGAGAGTGGTCACAGAGTTTGTGCAGCAAGGGGAAATCCACACTGAAGAGGAAGAACAAAGAAACATCTTGGAGTCACCAGGATTTGTTAAATGAGGTTCTGCAAAACTAATGTCTCAGTGTGCTTGAGATGCTGCTGTGAAACCCTTGATGGCTTTTATAAGGAATGGACTTAAATACACCCTAAAAAGTATCTGGCTGCTGTTTCTGAGCAAGCTGATTAGACATGTTCATTGACAGCAAGCTGTGATAATTTAAAACATCTAAAATGTTTTAAGATATAGAGAAGAGGAGGCTCCCAGGGGAGCTCAGAGCAACCTTCCAATATCTGAAGGGGCTCCAAGAAAGCTGGGGGAGGGCTTTGGACACGGGGGGGTAGGGAGAGGACAAGGGAAATGGTTTCCAAGTGGGAGAGGGGAGATGGAGGTTGGAGATAAGGAAGAAATTCTTTGGGGTGAGGGTGGTGGAGTCCCCATCCCTGGAGGCCTTGAAAAGGCATTTGGAGCTGGTCCTTAAGGACATGGGTTAGGAGTTGGCTGTGGTGTTGGTGCAAGGTTGGGCTGGATGAGCTTGGAGGTCTCTTCCAAGCTAAAGATTCTGTAAAATCTCAGTGTCAGAAGGTGGGGGAGAAGCTGGAAGATGGCAATTTGTCAGACTTGAGTCTGCTGCCTTGTAAAGAGTTTGCTGTTTGCAAATGAAGAACTTTCAGTACAGGAAGAGCAATCCAGAGGCAAAAATATCATTTGGCACCTGGAAAGGTGGATGTTACAGAGATTCATGGAAAACACTGGCAAAAAATGCAGTGCAAGGCTGAATGCTGTGATTTTTTTAAAAAAAATCCCTTGGAACTGAATCTAAGTAAACCACAACAGTTGAGTGTTAGCTGGGATAATAAGGAAAACCAAGGCAGTGTTCACTGGAGCCATTCAGTCAATTTCTTCTGCACATCTCATGCTGTAGGGATCTGTCCCTGTTGAAATCTGTATTAAACAAACTCTCCTTGGGCCCATGGGTGGGTTCTTTCCTAATGATATAAAAAGCCTCAAGTGGAGAGGAATCCCCAGGAAGACAGCAGTATCAAGTAGTTAAGAAACCACAGAACCCCAGAAAAGCTGTGCTTGGTCCTACCCAAGGATCCTTCTCATCCAGTATTGTCCCTCATGTGGGTGGATACAGGGACAGGGCTGCTGGGAGGCTTAGGAGAGCCTTGAGACAGCTGCTTGCTGTTGCAGGGTTAAATCAAGTTAATTTCACGGTAGATTAAGGAGGGAATGGCCAGGCTTTCCTGCTACATATGTGCATCTTCTTCATTCCCATAAAGAAAGGGGACTTCACTTCCCAAGGCCAGAGGTTTATTGCCACCATCTGACTGATAATCCCAATGCCTGTTCCTTGTACTTGGGCTCTGCAGGGAGTGGGGCTGTAGGTAAAGTACCCAATACTTCTTAGGTGGTTATAACCTATTAATTTCATTGGGAGCTGGGCAGCTAATTAAAAGGTAGGTGCCTGAAAACCTTTGATAAGGTAGGGTTTTTCTCTGCAAACAGATGTTGTATTGCTGATAGCATTACAGCAGAGTGAGGCTACAATGGGGATGATATTTTAGGTAGGTGAGGAACTGGACCTTAGAAAATCCAAGGTGTTTTTTTTTCTTGGATGTCCTATAAGTACTCTGTGACCTAGTAAAGTTATTCAAGATTGTCAGGTCTCAGTTCCTAATTTTTGAGCCATTTTTCACTCATCAGAATCCATCCTTTTTCAAGACACAACAAGGACAGTATTTTCAAGAGGTTTACAGAAGCATAGGATCAGATAATTACAAATAAGTTGAGATGTAAAAAATAGATGCATAAAGCACAGTACTTAGAATATTTTCAGTTGATTTCTATAGGCTGTCCATATACATTCTTCATGGCTTTGTAGGGAAACAAAATACTTTCTAGGGGTAAGATACAGTAAAGATTCATTTTCATAACTACTGAAATCTTTTTTCAATCATTCCTTGTAGCTCTCAGAGGTGCAGCCTGGTGTCTTGGTCCTTCATGGTCACTTTTCCTCTTAGTGATGACTCAGTTTTACTTTACTACAATTTCTAGTTCTCCCTCCTGCCTCTCCCACCTTTATTTCAGCCTGGGCAATTTTTTTCCAGTTAATCTTTGGTAACCCAGCTGCCAGCTCATAGTAACTCTCTATTGAATGGGTGCACACTGAGTGCATTTAGGTTTCACATGTTTGTTTTACAAATTCATGATGCTTTCAAAATAGGGATGACAGGATTTTTCTCATGCTGGGGAGAGCTGCCTGCTAAATTAAAAACCTTATTCTAAAGTCCAAGTATGCTAGAAAAATGCAGTGGGTTAGCTGTAACACTGTCCTTAACAAATCAAAGTGCTTTTCCTGTAGTTTTTGCTTTCTGAAGTTTCTGAATTAATTTTCTTGAAACATTTAGCCTGGGGGAGTTACTTGACAGGAGATGTGTAATCCAAAAGCTCTGCAGTTTTGTAAAATTCCAAACTGTCAATGGAAAAAAAACCAGTTTTAGTATTTTTTTGCTTCAAGTGAACTGTGGAAACAGATAACCTTGGTTATGCAGGGTATAACCAAGCCCAGGGCAGGGCAGGGGAGGGGGCTGGAGCAGAGATTCCCTTACAGCCTATGGAGGGGAGCAGGGGGAGCAGAGATTCACCTGCAGCCCATGGAGGTTCCCACACCAGAGGAGCTGGGGGGGAAGCCCAAAGGAGGATGTGACCCCATGGAGGGCATGTGCTGAGCAGGTGTGCTGCCAGGACTTGTGACACCATGGGGGACCCATGCAGGAGCAGTTCAGGAAGCACTGGTGGTGGTGGGGAGTTTCTGAAGCCCTGTCTCCCATGGGAAGGTGTAAGGGGCAGGATGTGTTGTGCATCTGTCTGAAGCACTTAAGAAGAGACAATTCCTTGAGAAGAGGAGAAGCCATAAATCCAGAGACTCTTGATCCAGAGCCTTGATTCAGAGGTGAAATTTTGGGTGGTGACTTCACTAGTTCGTAGGTGAAGGCACTTAACTTCTCAAAGCACTGTTCTCTTGTTTTAAAATTTCAAGAATTGCTCTTTTCTCATGGGTGGCATCAACAGTAATTGGATCTCTCCATCTTTAGAGGGAGCTTACAGTCATAGAATTGTTGAGGCTGGAAAAGATGCTCCAGCCCATCCTCATCCTCACCCTATCACCCTGTTCCTGATGCCCACCACTAACCCATGTCCCCAGGCACCACATCCAGGGGATTTTCAAACACATGGAGGGATGGAGACTCAACCACCTCCCTGGGGAGCCTCTTCCAGTGCTTCACAACCCTTCCTGTAAAGAAGTTTCTCCTGGTACCCAACCTAAAGCTCCCCTGATCCAAGGTGTGACCAAGCTGTTCACTCAAACACTCCTGAACCTTGGAGGGCCTGGGCCTGGTTCTCTTCTCCCAGATGTAGCTGCCTGCATCAGCCCAGATGAGTGATGCCCTGGGTTATCAACTCTTTTCAACAGCAAGTCTAAAAGAATCCTGAAAGGACAACCTTGCATGTAGATCTACCCCAAGGAGTGAAAGAACTGCTCTCTGTAAGGATAGTTAAATGCTATTTGTTCTGAGACAAATAAAGATTCATCTGTAGGCACCATAATATTCCTAAAATTAGCATTACCAAACCATCTACTTGGAAGTGCTGCACTGCATTGAGTGAGGAAGAAAAAAAAAAACCCCACTAGACTTAACTTGAAGTCCAAAATTATCTGCTCTGTTCTATCATCTCTAAGCATAAAAATTAGCAGATAAAAAGCTAGTATCTTGCTGTCTGTTGCCTGGGGTGATATGGAGGTGTTAAGAAGAAGAGGAAAAAGAATTTGTCCCTAGAAAATGCTTCTTTGCACATGAGGGACATGGATGTAATGGACAAAACCTCCTGTTTAACAGGGAAATAAGTTGTCTAAGGCTCTCCCAGCCTCTATCAGCATAGGCATTTTTGAAATAGTAGAACTCAGTGCTCTTGCAGTGGCTCTTTGCAGCATTAACTCAGATTTATTAGGCTCTGGAACAGTATCCCATGAAAAGTAATGGAGACCCTGTTGCTCAGACTTTTTAAATTAGACTGCAAGGAGGTGAATGCACATTAGAGAGCAGTCCCTGAGAGGTGAATTTGATAGAGGGAGATGGACATTATAGATCTCTTCCAGTCCTGAAATTCATGCTGGGTCTGCCAAGGTAAGAATCAAATCTAATTACCTGATCAGTCTAAACTTGTAACTAGTTTTTCTTCTTTAGATTTTCCCCATCCATGTGCCAACCTCCTTATTCATGGAGCACACGTAAAGCCTTGCAAGTACAGCTGTGCATAAGGTTTGCCTGATTTTTATTCCAATAAATACATTAGCATAACCACCTCTCTGTTTTCAGGCTAAAATAGCCTTTTTTTGGCAACTTCTGCAGTAGGTGCAGGCCTCTCAGTCTCTGACCAGCCTTTTTCCCCCTTGTGTCAGATGAACACAGAAAGCACACTTTTTCATTAAAATAAAGCCAATTTTACACTTCTCCTGATACTTTTCCTCCTTTAGCAATGCCAATCCCACTACTGGTTATCAAGCTGCTTTGATGGATTCTGTTACAAAAAAGTGATGAATTCCATTACAAAAAAGTGAGACTTGAAAAGAAACCTGGAGTTGGGGCTGGAAGGAAAATGGCATTCTCTCAAGAGTGGGAATATTGATTAACCTGTGCCTCAGGCACTCTTAATTGCAGTCAGTAAAGCTTGAAATAGTGTAAATAATACACTGCTGATAGGCACAAGGGCTAGAGAGGGAAAAGCACCTGGAGAATTAAGGCATTTGACACTTGAAATACTGATCTAAGCTAAATGTAGTAATCACAGCTCCCAGGTTTTCTTTGTTAGTTTTTTTTACCTGAATGTATGTTAAGTGAAAGGTCATGAAGAGATCTGTGACCAACTGAAAAAAAAAACCAAAAAAACAAACCAAACACCTTCAGCTTAGAAAAGAAAAACCTCCTAGGGAACTGGAATGTAATACCCTGATCTTTTTGCTATCAGTGCTTCTTCAGCACAGGATAAATCAATCCAAGTCTTTTAATTTAGTAAATTTTACCTTGTTTCTTAGTGCTGCAGTATTTAAGGCTGCCTTAGAGTGTAAAAAGAGTGGTTATGTCAGCACAAGCTGAGTCTGGAGCATTCTGCTGGCAGCACTGTCACAGGCTGCCTCTGGAAGAAGGGAGGCAATGCAAACACAAGCACTGCTCCTGACCTTCAAGTATTTTCTCTGATCTCTTGACCAGAGAGCAAAAAATATACTTTACTTTCCTCTCTTTTTAATGTAAGCGGTAAGCGGTTTGTTTTGTTTTCTTTTCTTTTCTTTCCTCCAGAAGAAAAGGTAAGGAAACACGTGTCACTTTTTAAACTTGTGGCTTTTGGTCAAATTGTGTTGTCTGCCTAAATCAGGAATAAGAGTTGGAAAATCTGTCTTCAAGTAACAGCAGCCAAATAGCACAAAATCAAGGTGATTACTGCAGAATCACAGAACTGTAAGGGCTGGAAAAGAGACCTCTAAGATCACAGTGTCCAACCCTCAACCCAGAAAAAAACAAATAAAATAAATAAATAAAATAAAACAAATAAAATAAATAAATAAAAAATTAAAAAAGAATAACAAAAATAACAAAAAATAATCACTCTGGGAGCAGGGGCAGGGACATTTTTGAGCATTGCCACTTCAAATTGGTTAGCTCATCCTGGGGGTGAATGAGAGAAAAATGCCAGAGATCAAGTTCTTTCTCAGGATTTTGGGTATAAAAGCAGCACTTGCAATGTGGGAGATGGAGCTTGCTTTGTGGAATTCCACCCTGCTCCCCTTCCTGCCCAGAGAGGGACATTAAAGCAAAGATCTCAACTCAGTGTGTGGGTTGGCTCCTTGCACACCTGGGAACAGCCCCTGCTCTGGGGACAAAACTGCTTCGATAAAATTGCTGGAAATTAAGGGAGAGCAAGGAGGCTGGGCTGCCAAATGGATTTGATAATATAACAAAACCCAGTGAAATGCTGCAAAAAAATCTTTGAGGGACTTGGGAGGTTTTTGGTGTGTGTGCAGGTGTGCCAGGTCAGTGCTTCTGTTCCTGAGGGCTTTGCTGAGCAATCAGCTCCTGTGCTTCACTTGCACTGAATCTCAGAAGCTGTTTTCAGAGGTGTGGGATTTCCTGACAGGTCATCAGGTTCAGCTGAGGTCAGGGGGGAGCCTGAGGGAAAGGGAGCTGCAGTGAGGGTTGGGATTGTGGCTTTGGGAAGGAAAGGAGGAGGTGGTGGCAGGCAGGGATTGGTGTATCTGCCTGGTTCTTACTGTTTTGCAAATTACCTTGGTTTTAAGCATCGTGTGGGGATATGAACAAAAATGCTTGCACGAGTGGAATAGTTCTGGGAGTGACGAGATGCTGGGTCCCAAGTGCTGGATGTGCTGCCCCCTGGGGTGAAAAAAGCAAAACCAACCCAGAGTAACCAACCCTCAGAAGTGTAAAGGATGTTTTTTTTTTCCTTTTGATTAAGGTAAAACTAATTAGCAGGTGGTAGTTTGAACACAGCTGTAAGGACAGAGGAGGTAAGACACAAGTCCCTACCTGCACTTTGCAGCTCATGAGGGGCAGCACTGGGAAGATGCTATTAACAAATTATTTTTGCACAACACTTGATCTTTTTTCCTTTTACTTGACTTGCAGTCCTGGCATGGCAATGGAAATTAGGATGCAAGTCAGTAATTCTTTTTGCTCTTGTTCCAATCCCTGGGATTGTAAACATTAAATGTGTGAATTGGTTTAATTAGCTTTGTTGTGACATTTTTTTTTTTAGGTACTCAACAGATTCTGAGTGCAGCAAGGAAAAACAGTGTTCAGGTGCTGGAACAGGCTGTCCAAAGGGGACTTCAGACATGAGGTCTGTCTTATGAAAGTTTAGCTGCCTGGTTACAGGTATAGATGTTATATCACAGATAGAGTTAATATTCTGAGTATCCAAATTACTCATTTTGGAGTTCAAGAAAGTGGAACATGAACTGTTAGCTTCATTAGTAGATGTTGTGAGAGGATGTGTTCTCCAAAGAGAAGGTATCAATGTAGTGCTAAAAGCTCGTGGCATGCCTCTGGCTTTTTTGAGCACGGCATGATGTGGGAAAGGTTTGTGACAAGAGTGTTTTAGCTGAAGTCAACATGAAGGACAATTAAATACATCAGGGCTTCTCAGCATGAAGAAATGAGTCCACCCAGGGTCTGACAGGAGACCGTGAGGCTGGGGCAGATGCAAATGCACAGACTGTTCCTGTCTCTGAACCTGCAAATCCTTATGGCACAGATAAATAAAAAATGAAATGTAGCTGGGAAATACCACTGCTGGCTTCCCTTCATCTGACCAGCACAAAGCAAATTCTAGACACATAGACCTTCAGTCCAAGTTACCAGGGGGCTTGTGTTCCTGTGTGGATGGGCTTGGTTATGTTCATGGGTCAAGGAAAATTCTGTTTTCTTGGCTTATGGAGGTAAAGCAGAAACACAAGGTGTCATGAGTGTTGGGAATAGGATAGGTGGTGAAGAAGAGAAGAAAAATAATTGCTGCACAGAAAAACCAGTTACAATTTACAGTGTGTCCTCTTAGTTCTAAGAAAAAAAAAAATCTAGATTTAAGTTATAAGACAAGTTAAGCTGAAGAAGTGAACAAAATCCTAAGTGACTGTGCTGATAAGTGGAATAGGGATGATATTCCATCTTCTGAAACAGCTCCCTACAGTGCCCTGATCTCTTTGGCCAGATACCATGGAGATCCATCCTTTTTGTGCTGCCTGGTTCTGTAAGTTCACTGACTGTCAGCAGTGCAAGGTTTAGTTACCAGCAGAAAGTTTTTACTCAGTGTCAGTATGAAATATTGTGGCAACACTGCTCATGAGCAGGGCCAGAGTAGATTGCAGTCTTCTGCACTAAAGGGACAGTGATACTGCCACAGTCAGTGCATCCAGGCTTCCTTGGGAGCCATCTAAAATCACACATGAATTTCCACCTTTGTGCTTGTTCAATCACAGTTGAGGTGCCAGAACTTGCTGTGGTAACTCTTTATATATATATATATATATATATATATATAAAATAAATATATATGAAGCACTAAACTAATTTCACAGAATCACAGAATTATGAGGGTTGGAAAAGTCTTCTAAGATCACTGTGCCCAACCATCAACCCAGAACAAACCACTATTACTTAAGCATTATTAGTTACTGTAGTAACCTCCCAAGCTGCAGCTGAGGAATGACTCTCCAAGTGGCATCAGCTGCAAAAAGTTGAAATTGTGGATGCCAAAGGAGAGAGCATTGCTTGTACCTGGGGCAGGGGGTCTGAATGACCTGTGGGGAAACAGGCAATATGACTGATTTCATAACTCATGGGAGGGAATGCCAGCTAAGGCTTGAATTTACCACAGCAGAATTCCCAGGTTCATGCAGGTTGGCTGCATAGACATGGAAAACCTGGTTTGGCTGCTAGACTGAGAACCTGAAACTCATTTCACAGGTGAAATGCTTCAGCAGAACAATTCCCAGCAAAGGAGGGCATTTCAAGCACCTTCAGCTGGATATCTGCCTCCACTGACTTTCTCATTTTTTCTTTCCCTGCCAGACATATTTTCTTTGCTAAAAATATTTACTTGACTCTGCATATTGCTGCCTAATCTAGAGACAGATAATATAACACCGATTCTGAAATCCTGACTGGCACAGGCTGTGAGGATTACTTCTGAAACAGGGCTCCAATGAGCCTCTTTGGAACACATTTTCTAACCCTATTGCACCCTTCTGGCTGTAGTGTGGTATCTGCACCCACCCCAGCCCCCTCCCCCTGCAATCGCTGCTGCCTACTCATCTCCTAGCCCCGTTAGCACCCTCTTCTTATCCGGACTGAAACACAATTGCTGGCTCTGATATTCATTAAATGGTAATGCAGCTGATTTTAGACTCTGATGTAGGAACAGGTCCTGCTTCAGCCGCAAAGAAATCCGGAGCGCTCCCTGGAAAATGCAGGCGGAGAGATGCCCGGGCACAGAGCATGGGAAATGCCTTAAAGAAGCTGTAGCTAACCACCTCATTAGTATTCCTCCCTCCTCTGTGTTTCACTTGCAGCAACAGAGGGCTGAGCAAAATGCAGTAGAACAGGGACAGAGACAGAGCTGGCAATCATCTCGGTGCAGGCTGCTGAATGCAGGGGGTGGGGGGGATGCAGCAAAGCAAGATTAATAACCTTGCCATAATCCCGGGCACCCTGGAAGGAGATACCTCTGGTGACTGAGCTGTTCTTGTCTTGATTAATTGGGCTGAGTGAATGAGTGGCTGGCAATGCACCTGGTTTGGAGGAGACCCCCTGGTTTTGCTGCTCTCTGAATCCTCTCCCCATCTGGGAAGGTAGCAGTGAGCCATACCATCTGCAGCATCCACAGCAGCTATTGGAGGCTACTACTGACACTTTGCACTACAGGTTTTTTGGGGTTTGGGTTTTTTTCTTTTTTCCTTTTTTTTTTTTTTTCCCTGGCGAGCAAGAAGCCAGGTATATTATGCAGTAGGATATTTCTGCTCTCAAGCTACTGAATTTGACAATCTGGTCCTTCAGCAACCCCCCACGTTCCCTTTCCCAATCTCCTCTGAGTTCTGGGCTTACTTTTTGGCACGGTCTCCTGGAGGCATTTTGCTGGGGATGGAAAAGCAGTAAATGGAACCTCTGAAAACCAAACTGCTTCGTTTCTGTAGGAGTCGGGAAAGGGACAAGCTAAAGGAATCGGATCCAGCTGGAGGAATTTAAATTTCTTCTGTGAAGTTCACGGAGGGACCGCATGAAAGGTAAGTCCAGGGATTTCTTTATCCCTTCTGTTTGTTTCCTGCTTGCTGGCTGGAGCTGGAGAAAAAAAGCTGGAACATGAAGAACGGGTGCATAGGGAGTGAGGTGTTGGTAAAGTCTGTGTGTAATCTGTATGCCCTTTTGGCTTCCTTTTCTGGCTTCTGTTCCCCCCCACCACCACCCCTCTTCTTCTCCTCCCTCTGCCATTTGCACAGTAAAAATGCTTGCAAAATGATGATCTACAGTGATGGAAAATGTTGGTTCAAAAGCACTAGAAAGCTCTTTTCATTTCAAAGGTATTAGAATTTCTGGGCAGATAAATCTTTTTATCAAAACAGGTAAAAAATTTGGAAAGTAGAATGGGCAAGAAATACAGCTCACACAGGATCCCTAATAGAAGTCTCCATATTTTCTTAAATCTTGTGTAGTTTTTTTCTCTGCATTTCAGTCAACTCTGGAATGATGAATATGTAAGTAAAAGCTGCTTCTGATGCTGTTAGTGGAAGTAGAAGGTAGCAGAATGGAAATGAAGATTCTGTGCATCACTTATGTGAAGTTCCCTGTTTACTTCTCATTAACCTTTTGAATGCTGCTTCTTGGTTTATTTTATTTTATTTTATTTTCCCCACTATATAATTTATTAAATATGTAGGGCCAAACAGGGATAACTCCCAGCACAGAGTGCTGATCACAAGTGTGTTCCTTGATCCCAAGTGTGGGGCTGTGATTTTGGGGATGGAGGTGCTACCAAGGGCTGAGGAGATGAGAGTCAGTGTCTCACCCAGCATGGCTCATGGCACTCCAGTGTTCTGGAGATGTATCAGACAGACAGACAGACAGCCCTGGTGTTACTCTGTGGTTAAACCTGGCTCTTACCCTTGCCTCCCCCCTCATCCCTGCCCCCCCGTGTGGTGTCTGCAGGAACAATATCCTGGTTGTAGCCTTCTCCTGTCTTTCTTTTAAGTAATAGAAATAAAATACTCTTGCACTGCAATAGGAGCAGAGCTGTTGTAGCTGAGCTTTTTTTAAAATTTTTATTATTTTTAATTGCTGCACTGGTAGTACTTAGCATTCCCAAGGAGGTGTGAAAACCATCTGTAAATACATTTCAGAGATGCTTGGTTCTCCAAATGGAATTGCTAGGTACCCACTCCTCAGCTGTGTGCATATGAATGGTTAATACTGAAGGATATGGAGGGTATTTGAAAGGCTGCATAGGTAGTTTTTTAGTGTAAAAAGACAAGGATGAAAATACATCTCTATTGAATAACCAGATGTTGTATTTGGATGTGTACACATGCAATGTACAAACAGCAGTGGGGATTTATGTAAGATTTATCAGTGCAAGGGCACATCAAACAGGATGGACCTTTGATCCCTTTGGTACAAAGAAGTGTAATGACCCTTCTTGTAATAGATCCTGTCTTGGAAAGCTGAAAACTTAATGAAAAGGCTCTGCTTCAGGATAATCAAATCACTTCATGTTATTGCATCCTGTCAGTCATCCCCTCTATTTCCCACTGGTTTTGCATAATAGTTTTAAAGAGGGATTAAGGAAGAAAGGGGAGCTCATTATAGGTGTGTTTCCCCTCATTTTCTGGAAGTGATGCTCTGTGTTCCATGTGCCTGGACACAATTATGACAAACAGATCTCTTATCTGGACAGGGAGCAGTTTGCCACAGTTTTCCCTCATACTTTGAGCAAGCTCCATCACATGGATCCCCTGCATCTGTCCCAGCAGGCAACGAGCTGGGTGCTGGCTCCTAACTATGGGGAGCAGTCTGGGTGTAATGAGGGCTAAAAAAAATATTAAAACATTGCAAAGCCAGGGGTAAATGTTCTGCCTGGAGATAAAACAACCTCCATGTTCTGGGGAAAAGGATGACACACTTTCACTAATATTTCCACGTATCCTGATGTGCAGGATCCAGTTCATGCTGTTGCATGCCCTCAGCTGGGTGGGAGGGAAGTCACCTGTGTGCTAGGAAAGGTGTCACTGCTCTCCTGATGTGGTGTCCAGATGTTACTGATCATCTGTGCCTGGTGATAGCCACCCTGCAGAAGTGAGACTAATGTGGATTTTTTTTCCATGTATTATTAACCTTCTATACTGCAGACTAAAGCAAATGGTGGTTATTTTACATTTTATCAGATTAAACCTTGTGCTTCTCCTCCTCTCCCCCCCCAAATATTTTTGTTGGTTTGATAGATTTTTTTATTAGAACTTTTCCTGGATTTCAAGTCTGACTTCCTAATTATGCTCTCATATTTGGGTTTTTTGTTTGTTTGCTTATTTGTATGTTTTAGAATAGACACAATGTTGTCTATAACACCTTGTACCATTGGGTCAGTTCTGATTTCTACTGGAATTGCTACTCTTATGTGAAGAATGGAAATGGATAATAGTGCTAGCAGGGTTTTTGTGGGAACAAGCTTCAGCACTGGTTGGACCATGTGTGTGGGGTTAGTTAATGTTCAGTTATAAAGATCTGCAAATGTCCAATGTTTCATTCCAGAGGCCCTTCACTTGGGCTGCTCTCAGTGCAATGCCCCACATGCCTCCAGGCTCACCCGAGGTGGAAATGTTTTGTTCTCCCTGCTCTGCAGGAGCTGAGTCCCCCTGCATTGTACCTCTGGCTGAGAAGTCTTGCAGTGAGTGTCTCAGCAAAGTCTCTCAGCAAGGCTATGGGATGCTCATCAGCTGAGCTGTCTCAGTGTTGTTTCAAGAAGGAGTGGAAGACAAGGAAAACTGAAATTCCTTTTTCACTTATTTCCAGCTAATTGAGCAGCTTCCTCTTCTCATTGCTGAGGGCAGTGAACCAGGCACTGAGCCTCTCCAGCACATGTTTCTGTGTAGCTGAGACCCAGGATGCTTCACAGATGAATTCCTCCTTCCTTCTGCAACAAGCTGGGCTGACACCTGGGAAGTCAGTCCTGGAGCTGTGCAGAGGCATGGGAACAAGGGGAGAATGGGAGAGAGGAATGAAGGAAACCTGTGGGGTGGCAGAACAGGGGATGCTGAGTGCTGCTGATTCACCCCCATTATTTGGCACTGGGGTGACATGGGGCCTGGCTTGGAAATAAAGAAGCAGTAAGGAACAGCTTAGCAGGAAACACAGACTGGTTACGAATGTGTACTTCTCTAATGACAAACAGTGGACATTTCTGTGGGCAGAGTTGGTCTTCTTCAAGCCCTTCCTTTAACAGACTGGCTGTAAGTAAAATTTACTGGGTTTAGCCACTTCAGAAAATGACTGGAGTTACAAATACACCCCATCAGTTGGCAAGATAACTGACTGCAAAAAAGGATTTTTTTTTTTTTTTCCTTTTTTCTCCTCACATTGGTCTCTTGCCATTTCTTTTTATTCCATGTCCAAGTTTAGGCATGAAGAGGACTCACAACCCAAAATTCCAGTTTCTGAGCTGAAAAGGAAACTTATTAGATAAGTCTGTATGGAAGACTGTTTGGTTTCTTAGCTTTCCAAAAGGACTGTTCCTCAGGTTGTTTAGGGAAGGCAGCCTGTGTGGGGCTCCCTCTCCAGTGGCTTTCTGCAAACTGAGGTAGCCAAGGAGGCATCCTTTAGTAGCAAGAGTTTCTTGTGGTTTTATGAAATTAACGCAAAGTATAATGTATTTTTCTTGAGTTGTATCACAGATAAAAAAACATGTGGAAATATTGCCTTAGACACTGTAGCTTTCAGGAGTGGTCCCAAAGAGGAGCACTGAGATCATGCTAAAGGTGCACTCTGGTGTTTGCTTCTAGAGACTCTTACTGGTCAGGCTGGTAAAATAGCACTGGTGCTGTTCTCAGAGTTAAAATTCCAGTGGCCAAATGGGATGTTGAGTTTTCTACAGCTGTTTCATATTGCTGAGGAGAAAAATTGCTGTTTCTGTGTTCTCAAAAGCTGCAAGATGCTGCTGTGCAAGCCCTCTCACTGCCAAACACAGAGGGGTCACTAAGGTAGAATCCTATGGATCCTGGGAGGGAGTGGGTGGAGATTCCTTCAGAACCTGCAGACTTTCTGTCTCAGAACATGCACCACAAAGGCAGAATCTAGGTCTCAGTTTTTTATAAGGACCATTACTCAAAAATCTTTAATTTATTGTTTTGGTATGGCAAGTGCTCATGCTAGTAAATTAGAGACTGTCACTTCCAGTGCTGTTCATCCTGTTTAAAAATCTTAACTCCTCTGATTAACTCCTCTGAAATACCTGAACTGGTATAAGGTAAAAATAGAGATGAGTGAAGTGGGAGGCCAGTAATATATTTTTTTTTCAGAAGTTTTCTCAATTTGATTTAATTCCCTGTGGGAGCAAAAGAGTCCTCCCCTTCCTATTGTGTATTTGTAGGAGAAAATTTTATCAGTGCAACATGGGGCTATCAAACAATGGGTATATTTTCCATATAATATTGGGGGTTTTTTTGTTTTTTTTTTTTCCTTAATTTGTCCACTAGCACATAAACTTTACTGCCTTTCCTGCTGCTTCAGGAAGAAATTGGCAAACACAACTGCACCATGTGTGTGGTACATCACCAGCCTGTTAAACCAGTAAGGTGTCATTTTGGTATGAACAGGTGAAGATAAGGATGGCACTTTTTGGCTGGGTGATTTCCACCCTGACCCCCTATTTTTCATCAGTTAAGCACTGTTGAAATCATCATGAAGCTTCTGTCTAGCTGAAAGGACAAAGAGAAGGTGAATGTTCAGAGATTTGGCTTTTCTACAGAAGCTTTCCTATTGAGGATGAGTTTGTTTCAACCTATTTTTTTTTACAAGCTTTTTGTCTGGAGCTCCTCACTATAACTGTTTCATGTAAACCTGTAAATCTTCACCATACCCTCAGTTATTTTAAGCAGAAAATTAAGCACTTCAAAGCTACATCCTCTAGCTACAATGTACTTAAAATGTGCAAGAGTCTTGGCAGAAAGCAGAAGATAATGTAGGAAAACTGGAGAGAAAACTGGGTGAACTTCAAGTGGGATGGAAAAATGGTGCAGAGATGACCCCAAGGAGAAGAGCAGTTCCAGAAGGGTGCAAGCAGGGATTGCCTTGCACATGGAAGAAAATTCTGCTCTTGGCTGCAGCAGAAGTGTAGTTTTTAGCAGTTTGTGTGGGGAAAAAATGGGCTGTAGAATATCCTTTTAAGCATCTCAAGTATATTCTTCTGAAATGCCACTTAGGTCCCAGTTCTGCATTTTTATTTTGAACAAGGGTGGAAGGAGCAAGGCTAATAACAGCAGTGGCATTATGAAATCTCCACGAGGGATTTGGCTCTCTCTTGAAAAAGCTTTGAAAATTTAAACCTCGGACTTTGATAGGAAATACAATCTGTGTTTCCTTAAGTAAAGGAATATTTATTGAGTAAGGTTTAATATCAAGTGAGAACGTGTCTTCCTGGGAATGCTGCCTCTCACCACAGACTCCTCAATTACTGTGTTGCAGTGGGATTGTAATTATTTAAAAGCATGTTATCTGTTTAACTATACAATCGTAGATGGAAGTGTAAGCCACCTCTGAGAGCAAAGGAGAGAGATGGTTTAAACCACGTTTGGGCAAAAGGAGAGGGTGAACTGGGAAAAGGTGCAGGGCCAGGAACACAAGGTGCATTGTTAGAGGCTTTTAGGTGTATGGGCTAAATTTGAGTTTAAATGAGAAGTTGGGAGAATTATAGGAGTAGTGGGTTCACATTTGAGTGAGCTGAATGCAGGAAGTCTGCAGCAAACTGAGAGATGCAGAAGAAGTAAATTAAGATGTAGGTGTGGAAGAGCCTGAGGATCCAGGGGTAGCAGTCACAGAAATCTGCTGTTGAAAGAAAAAGGGTTACCAGTTCCAAAGATTCCAGGGCTCCTGGGCTTGTGTAGTTGGTGGGGCTGGGGGGACATGAGGCAGATGGACATCAAAACAGAGAGATAGAAGGGTAAATTTCTGCTTTCATGTGCACAGTTAGGAATGGTTCACCTCTTACTGGAATAACTACTGTGGTTTCTTCTTTGTTGCCATTTGTATACAAGTCTTCTCAAAAAGCTTTGAGAATTATTGCCTGGTATCCCTTTCCTGCAGAGATTGGGGTAAAACAAACACCTCCACTCTGTGGGTCAGTTGGGTTTTGCTCACCAGGTAGGGAACCCAGGTTTGGGGCAAGGAAATAGCTAATGCATTGAGAATTTGTGTCATAAATGAAGGATGAAGTAATTTAACTGAATGGGTTGGTATTGTAATTAATTTCTGGAAAACTAAGTAGTGTGATTTCTGGAGTTTGTGAGCTGGACCTTAGGATATTTGCCAATGTGGCAATTTTTATGGAATCAACCCATCTGTCGTTGAGTGAAACATGTAAATCAAAACTCTGAGCTTTGAATATATTCTGTGACTGGGAAGAAAGAAAAAAGAAGAAAAAAAAAGAAGTGTATGGCTCTATATTGCTGTCTCTGTAATACAAAGGAATCTGGGTAAATTGGTGTGTGACTCCAGTAATATAACCTGGTGGTCAGGAATCTCTTTTCTTTCTCTGCTCCATCTCACACCTGACCCATGTTGGGGGTTTTTGCCTCTGAAATTCCCATGGATGTGGGCACGTGGGCTGTGGGCAGTGCTGTGGAGTTCCCAGAGTGGGCTGTGGGCAGTGTCAGTGCTCAGGGACACCTGTGGCTCCCAGGTGTCTGCACCATTCCCTGGAGAACAAAGTGACTCAAGGGAGCAAGGGCTCCCCCAGTCCTTCTTGGCTTAGCCCTCCCCTGCCAGCTCCCAAGGGAAAACTGGAGCATCCAGACTTGTTGGCTTCTCTTTTCCTCCTTTGTTACTGATGTTGGGGACCTGATGCCCTCCTTTTACAGCCCTTCCAACCCACAAGAGATCCCTTCCAGCTGAGGTTCCCTTGGCAATCAGCTTTACCCTTTAAGCAGCTTTCTGCAACACTGAAAACAGTGACACTTGAGAGAGGTAACCAGGAGACTTCTTATGTTATAAATACCTGGTTGGGGAATGCTTGCTTAAGGTTCTTAAGCTGCCTAAAAGAGCCTCTTAATCTGTCTTAATTCTTATTACACTCTCTTTCTGAAGTGGGTGGAGATGCAAGATCTTTCTTTGATTTAGAAGAACAGAGAAGTTCCACACCTGTCTCCAGATGGATCAGTTCCATCCTGTAGGATGCAGGCTTTGAAAACCACTTTGTAGTACCTGAATTGTCAGAACTCAGGAATTACTGCTTTATGTTTGATCTATTTTTAGAGAGATGCATCTCTGCCTTTCTACCTACACCTGAATGTTGGTTTTTTTCTTTCCAAGAAGAATATTGGCCACCTGTACAGTCGTGTTGATTATACTGTTTCCCATTATGGGAAGATGAGAGGTTTAGAAATAGAGTGGAATTTCCCTGATCCCATGAGTTCCTTCTTGTGAAGACTTGTGTGAAACTTTCCAAGAGTGTTAGCTTTAAGTCTAGTTGTGAAGTGCCTCATTTAACATATGAAATATGTATGTTCTACTAGACATGTTTACACAATGCATAAGACAGGGGAAACTTAGTAAAGGTCTTGCCAAAATAATCATTTTTATGCTATGTAGTTTCCCATTTGAAAGCAAAGCTTTGCTGTGTATTGTGAGCATTTCAGTGATTATTCCCTCTGCAGCTTCAGGTCTGGGAGAGGAGAAGCCTGATTTATTTCATCAGCTCTTATCTGTCAGTGATATAAACCTTACAAACTGCCTCCTTGTCTCTGGCCAGGGGTGAGCCAGTTTGAAGTCTTCCTGGCACTGTCAGCAGGAAATGTGCTTCCCCACATATGGATATGGAGCAGGAACTGTCAGGAGCAAAATGTTACCAAGTGATGGTCTTGAGTGTGCAGAGGAAGCAGAAATGGATAAAGCTGCTGCTCTCATCTTCATCAGGGTCCATTTTGGTAGTGGAAG
This sequence comes from Heliangelus exortis, assembly GCF_036169615.1. Taxonomy (NCBI): domain Eukaryota; kingdom Metazoa; phylum Chordata; class Aves; order Apodiformes; family Trochilidae; genus Heliangelus; species Heliangelus exortis. Next base: position 41,989,614 of record NC_092426.1, read on the forward strand.
TGAGCTCTGTGTCATTCTGTGGGAGGACAAAGTGCATTTTGAGAAGTCCTGATTGTCCTTAAATCTATGATTATTTGAGAAAATACCAGCCATGTGATATATATATATAACAAATGTAACATAAGTAATTCTTCCCTAGGGTTACTTTGTCCAGGTTAAATACCTGTTGTACAATAGGTGCTTTCCTTTTTTTTAATCAGAAACATTCCCTGAGCTTTTAACACTTAAATTCTTTCTATATTCTTTCTATATTGTTTATTTGTGAGTGGTACCCTAGAAGGATTTGTCTGTAACTGGTGTCCTTTCATGATCTTTTCCAGGCCCTCAGGCAATGGAAATGACTGGGTAGTTCCAATGAGGATGTCAGTTTATGAGAAAAAGCATTTGGCCTCCAGTTGTTGTTCTACAAATTATTGTCTAAATAGTCCTTTTCAGATGGAGGAGCAGTTCTGCAATCACTTCAGGCTTGGGAATGTTTAATTATTTAAGCCTAGTGGTAAGCACTAAAAAGAAGCAGTGGAGGAAAGGTCAGTGCAAGAAGAGCCTGCCTTGCACAAAAGGCTCTGATGTTGCATTTGATTTTAGTAGGGGAACACAGGCACTAGAAAATGTTAAAAATTTAAGGTTACATGGGCTTTATACCATTGCTAGTAATGGGAGGGAAAATTGCCCTCTGTTAATGAAATACTCTGCATGAATTTTTAGTATTACAGAGGAAGGGAAGCACTTGCTTGTTGTTTCTGTTTCTAAAACAAATTATGAATACCCTCCCACTTTTTATGGAATCTGTTGTGTTATGAGGTATTACCTCTTTAGCAGCTAATAGAGTTGCAAATAGGAAAAAAGCTATCTTAGTTACAAAAGAAATATTTTGTGTACTACTAGTGTAAAACTATGGTGTTTGTTTTTGTTTCTTTTTTCAATATCCCATCTTCAGGTTTTCAGCCTGAGCTCTAATGGGTTTTGTTGTTGTTGGGTTATTTTTATAATTCTCAATTTTATTTTTATGATTTGAGGTGAACATTGAGGAGTTGATAAGTGGGTGATAGGGAATGAAACTGATGTTTATTGCCCTTCCTTTTGCTTCAAGGTTTGAATTCCCCAGTTCATGCAGACTGTCACCCAACAGAAGAATACACCCATGCGTCCATACCCTGGTTGCTCCACTCATCAGACATATCAACCTCCCAGAAAAAAGGCAACATGCACTGTGGTCATGCTGGGTCCTTTGGGAGGAACCAGGCTCTTTTTCTGTGCCTGTTGATACTATGGATGTTCAGGCAGCTGTGGTCAGAAGAACAGTCTTACATTTGGTCCTCTATAACCAGATGAAGATTCTCTCTGATCTGTCTTGCTTTGGCTTTTGCCATGACCTGTTGTCCTGTAGGATAAAGAAAAAAAAAAAAAACAACCTTCTGTGGAGGCTGCTAAAGCTGTTATTGGGCTCTTGCATTAAGCTGCTGAATTATTCCCTTGGTCACAGCTGATACCCCTCAGGAACGAGAAGCTTCCCTGCTACCCCCTGTGTACTCCTGACATCAGTGCTGCTCCTGATGAACTTGCTGTCCCTTATTACACTGACAGAGGTCATTAATGGCATTTTGTTATACACACAATGCCTGAGTTTCTTAAGGTGAAGAAATGCTTTTACTTGTTTGGGTTTTCAGTCTCTGCCTGCAGGCACATGGCAAGGAGTAATCATTTTCCTGAACCTTTTGTGGACTGGCTGTTAAAATTCAGTCATTTTGTGAGACAAAGCAATTCCTCCCTTCTCAGGTCATCCTATTTACCTTGGCAGAACTGGAGCAAAGCAGGATGCACAATCAGTGCAATGCAAGAAGGGTCAAGGCTGGGTTTCAGATAAATGATTTTTTACTACCTGTGACATTTGAAGCCAAAAGTATTCTATTCAGCTCTTCCTCCACGGGCAGAAGGGAGGATCAGAGCAATTGTGGTGCCTCACTTGTGCCTTCTGCATCTTCCTACAGTGGCCAAACAGGCTTCAAATTATAGTGCAGTAGTGCAGGGCAGAGATATCAGGGAAATGGATCACATGGGAGATGCCTACAGCTGAACTGGTGTTGTGGAAGGAGGGAGAGATGCACTTCACCTGTCCAAGAGAAGGAACAATACACTTTATTGATATAAAACAATATATTTATTGATATACAACAATATACTTTATTGATACACAACAATATATTTATTGATATACAACAATATACTTTATTGGAATACAACAATATATTTATTGATATGCAACAATATACTTTATTGGTATATAACAATACACTTTATTGATATACAACAGTGAGTTTAACAAAGTTTCATAGGAAATGTGTCAATGGTTTAACAAGATTCAATGGTAAATTGCACTTGATTATGCACAGAGGAAGAGGGTCTGACAGAACTCTCAGGGAGATTCTCCCTTTGAGTTACAAGGGTCAGGATGGACCCTCTTGCCATCTAAAATCCTTCTCAGACAGGAGTCTTAAGTGCCACTGGATCCAATCCAAGTCCCAGGCTTGGTAAACTGTTTATGTCTGAAGGATTAGATGTGCCCAATCCATCCCTTATATCACTTAGCTAAGGTTCAGAGTTCCAGCTCTTACTCCTAACTCACTCACTGAGTATCTGACATGATAAGGATTCTCTCCACCTTGAGAAATAACCTTGAGAAGCCTCCCTACTCAAGAGGAGCCCCAGGCCTATATTGAACCAGAAGGCAACAAAGATGGCTCGGACTGAGAGATAGTGGGAGCCTTGATGTGATTTTAGGCTATAAAGTAAGAAGCAGAGCATCAGATGAATTTTGGTTTCGTTTCTGTTTGTTTTCACTTTTGTTACTAATTCATTCTTTTCCTTTCCTTGCCTGCTCGCTCGCCCTGGGCTGGTAAGGATGGAGATGAAATATGCAAGTAACTTCTGACTCATTCTCTCCCACACCAGCTAGGCCAAGAATAATTTGAGCAGCATTAATCAGGAGCTGAATCACTAAATGGATCCTGAAGTTCTGACTTGCTGCATTGGAGGTGATGTCTCCCTGCCCAGTCCCTGGCACAGCTCTTGGCTCCCAGGGACTGGGAAGCTCCAGACGTGGTTTGTCCTGGTTTGTCCTGGAGGTTGAGCTCTGGAATTGCCAAGTGTTTCCCTCCAGGTTAGAAAAGGGAAAAGCAGGACTGTGGGATGCCTTTGGGGAACAGATGAATATTACAAAACCTGTGTAGGTGTCTTGCTGCTTTAATTGCTCTGTACCTGCAGAGGGAAAAGGAGGGGACTGGGATTGCTCCCTGAGGACACTCACAAATAAAACTCAGAATACTTGGACCTTGCAGCAGCACTGGGGCTCGGAGATCAGCAGTCCAGCCAGGTGAGCTCAGAAAAGGATCCACTTGCAGTATTTGGTAAAATAACCCCTGTAGCAAGAGATTTAAAGAAAATAAGGCCATGGTGTATGGACCTGCAGTCAGAAATTTAGAGGAAATTCTCCCCCCTGAAGATCCGTGTGGAATTTAATGGAAGTAAAGATTATGGGCTTCCCTGGAAAAGCAATAGGACTGCACAGTGATTACTCTTAAATTTATGGAATATAATAAAACATTAATATAGCACTTTCCTGTAGGACTTGAACTGTCCCATAGCATTTAATATTTGGAATGCAATTTTCTATTGAACCCGATGGGAAGATCCAAAAATAGAAAACTGGTGAAAAAGCAGATTTTTTTTTTCCCCCTTTGGTGTTTATTCCTTACAAAGCAAATATATTTGCATTTAGGATTTTATCTAGAGTTGAAGCACAGAAGAACAGTCTAATTTTTTACTCCATCACTTCTGTTGCATTACAGCTGATGCATTTTAAAATACTGAGTAAACTTGCTGTTAACATTGCTGCTGTATTTAAGGCTTCAGCTGCTTTAGGTAAAACAAATATCACAACAGTGTAATCAGAAGAGGTTGGTTGTGAGTGTGTGAAATGGGGAAGAAGGCTTCACAAAGCTGGTGGCTTTGACCTCTGCTTTTGGAAATTATTGCATTAAAGGGTTACAATGTTCTAAGAGGTGTGGAAAATTTGGAGGAGGGGGCTTAAGGGGAAACCTGGCACAGGGGCTCAGCACAGAATCTTTAGCTTGGAAGAGACCTCCAAGCTCATCCAGCCCAACCTTGCACCAACACCACAGCCAACTCCTAACCCATGTCCTTAAGGACCAGCTCCAAATGCCTTTTCAAGGCCTCCAGGGATGGGGACTCCACCACCCTCACCCCAAAGAATTTCTTCCTCATCTCCAACCTCCATCTCCCCTACCAGAAGCCAAACTGAGACAGTGGACACATTTAGTAATATGTACACATATTCTTCCTCTAGGAAGTTTAAAAAAAAGAATCAAAAGGAGAATAAGATGAAGAAGCACTAAATTCATAAACACAGCCCCCACCATCCTCCACATCAATCTAACTGCATTTTAAATAATACAGTGGAGAACGCTGTAGTTTTGTTCTGTCACTGCCAAAGCAAGGTTGTGCCTGTATCAAAATCCTTTGGGCTACTCTGCTTTATGAAATCCCATGAGCTGTCTTCACGTTTCCATCTCCATTCTTCACAAATACCACCTCTTTCTCCATTGTTCCCTTAGCACTGCACAACAAAGCCTGTTCCAGACTTTGTCAGGGAGTAGCTCAGTTCTTCTTCAGCAATCCCTCTCTGTTCTCATGTCTCCAGCTACAAATGCTGCAGGTACGTGTGGCTGCAGAGTTTCATACACACACCTGGTCAGGAGGTTCAAGTGCTTCTCTCATACTCAACCACTTCTGCTTCAGTAGAAGTGAATTTTCTGCTCATTAAAACTCACTGTATTTCTGAGGTGAACAGCTACCCATTTTTTTAGAAGCCCTTTTCTTTTTTCCTTTGGCTGTGGTTTCTGGAAAGAAGGTAAAATTTCAACTAAAGGGTTGGAACCAGTGTTTCCTCTTCCCCCTGCCTTGTCTGGGATAGTTGCAAGTTTTGCTTAGATTTGCATCCTCTCTGAGTGGGTTTTTCTCTGGCCAGCATCTCTGAATGGTTCTGTCTGGAACCAAGAATCAAAAGATACCATTTTGTTCAACCCCATCTCTACTTTAAACCTTTCAAGTTTTTGCTTTTGCTGCTGTTTTGGGTTAGTTTTTTTTTTGGTTTTTTTTTTGTTTGTTTGTTTGTTTTGTTGTTGTTGTTGTTTGGTTTTTGGATTTTTTTTGGCCTTTTTGTTGTTTTTTTTGTTTGTTTGTTTTTTGGGTTTTTTGTTTTGTTTTGCTTGTTTTTTGTTTTGGTTTTGGTTTTTGGGTTTTTTTTTTCCTGGACTCCTTCCTGGGTTTTACCATGATTGAAAGCAGACAGTTTAAAGATTGGGTTTGTTTTCTTGGTGACCTGGAACAGCTTCATGCTTAGCTCTTCAAGAAGCACGTGTTCTCAATTCAATTTATCACAGTGTGCAGAAGCCTGGGGAACACTCACATCAGCATCAGGGCTCCTGACTGCTGGTTCAGCATAAGTTCCCTCACCTAATCGTGGCTTGAAAAGGGATGGGGTGGGTAAGGAGCCTCAAGGAGGATGCAGAGATGCCCAGGGGGAGGTTCTGGGGGGCTGCCTACCCCAGTAAAGCTGAGCTCCTGGCAGCAGGCAGAAGGCTGTGCTTCTAACAACTCATTATTTCCTTAGCTGTGTGTATGGATGTGGCTTAATATGCTCATAGGCAAGTGTGTCAGTCCAATTAAAAACAGGTAAAATGTGTCCATTACCTCTCCCAACCTTCCCTCCCACCCCCTTCCCTTTTTCTCATAACAGTAATTAATGCAGAAATTTAATTTCATTGTGAGCCACTCTTGACCTAAAAATCAAGCTGAAGTTCAGGGTGTTAAATGCTCTGTGTTAAGAGGAGAGAGGCTGATGAAAGGAACGATGAGTAGGGAAGGAATTGAACAGCAGAACAATAATTCAGACTTATTTCAGAGGCTGAGCAGTCAGAAAAGAAAGTCTTTATCTTCAGAGAAGTTGTCAGGAGGCTTTTGTTTGTGTATTAATGTTTTGGTCACTCCTGATCTTCTTCACTCGTGTGTGAATTACTGGCCTGGTGAATGTGAATTGTGTGAATAGTGTGAATAATGTGAATATTCCTGTCTGTGTTAGGGGTGTAGGGGCTGCTGTTTAAGGTACTCAGTTCCATGAAGAAGACTAAAAGTACTCTTGGAACTGTAATAAGTAATGGTTACTCACACACAGTATAAAAAACCTTATCTTTTCCTAGATGGAAGAACACAGATGCTCCCCACCCCCCTTCTATTTTTTCCTTTTACTTTTTTTCTGCACTGTTAGCTCCACCACAGGGTTCTTTTGGCAGGATGGGTTTGGTTTATGAGGAGTGTTAGAAAGTAAATGACAGTACTTTGGATCTATGAAGTGCTTTCACATCAGTGTCTTGTTTAGATTCTAGATGCAAAATGAATATTTCCCCTTGAGAGAGACAAGCTGGCTCCTTATGCCAGAATAGATAGTAGGGTTATCATTAGGAAATAGAGTAATCACAGAATGACAGAGTTGCCACGGTTGGAAAAGACCTCTAAGATCACCACATCCCACTGTCAAGTGATTAAGATCCTGTTGAGAGGAATATCAGATGTTCAGAACACTTGTTTCTTGATTTGTGGAGATTTTGGTGTGCATAACCACACAAACACAGACCTGGGTCTAAGGTGCCATTGAAGTCCTGAGCTCTTAAAGTTGGACAAACTGAAGTCTTCAGCTCTGTCCTAAATGAAAGCTCAAAGTGCTGTGGTGAAGGGCAAAACCTTTGTGCAGATTCCACACCTGTAAAATATTGAAATTGTCTTTAATTATCTCTGGTTTAAAGTGGCCCAAATAGAGGTTACATCTACAAAAATGAAATCTAGGTGTCTGACCACTCACTAATGGTTTGGAGAGTGATGACACATCTGTACATGTACTTCACTATCACTATAACAGAGTATGACTGAACTTTAATAACTCTTATCTTCATTTTTATGTTAATCAGGCTCTTGGAGTATGATATCTTCTTATTCTTGCCTGCCATGTAGAACTACTTTTGCAAAGGGAAATTCAGTGGCAATTTCCAGATAGACTATAAATCATTTCATATGTCATTTATACATATAAATCTAGCAGGATGGAAAAAAACAAAAAACAACACTATAAGTCTATTTATTTATGAATCTACCAGGATGAAAAAAAAATCAACCACTGTTTTACTTATTTTAGTGTAAGCATGTTTAATTTTAGACTCAGAAATGCAAGGTGCTCTCTTTCTCATCCCCCAGTTATCAGAAAAGAAAAATTAAATCTGTGTCTATGCAATTGAAGTGTCCCTGAAGCTTTGTAAGCTTAGAGATAGAGAGAATGGTCCTTGAAGTCTTTCAGGACTATCTTGAAAGGCCTTATGGGAGAAAGTCTGTCAAAATTTCTGTGAGAATCAGCAGCCTTTGCTCTTCTGACAACACATTGCTCCTTGTGGTAGCTGCTAAATGGCAGCTGATTCTAGGATTTTATACATAAAAAAGGCCATGGAACAAATCAAAACCACATGCAATAAGGACCATAACACATCTGTTCCTGGTAAGGAGATGCATGAATGTGCTGGAAATATCCTAATTCTAATATGCTCATGGGAAAGGGGAAGGTTGGTGGTCAGACCAAGCCATGCCAGAGGTTTCTCTCTTTAAAGCACTTTATAAAAATGTTGCTTTCAGTATAAAAAAGAAAAAAAAATGTTCATTTCTCAGACAGAAAACAGTATAGATATATTAGGAGTTCTGGTGTGTATGTGTTGGGGTATCACTTCAAGAACTCCTTGCTACTGAGCTAATGCTCACCCATCCATTGTGTTTTCATCTTGGAGAAATGGGGTATTCTGTGAACCAGAAGTCCAGTGAAACACTAAATATTTCCATTAACTGGGTGGTATAAATGCCCCCCCAGAAAAATCCTCCTATATTTATATGTGAATATAAAATAATCTGAAAATTGCCATGGTTTACTTCTGTGCTGCAAGTTAAGGTATTTATCTTTGGGGGATTTTTAGGATTTTTAAGACTGAAGAAATAGGTTATCACATGGCAAGCTACTTCCATAAAACTCTTCAAAAGGCTGGAGTAGAGGCACATAACAAGTGATCAGAATATCTTGGGTTTTTTTTCTGTATCTACAAAGAGAATAATATCACTGTCCACAAGATGTAGAATGCAGCAAACTGTAATTGATGCTTTCTCCAGTTTAGAACTTCTCCCTTATTAATTTTTTGTGTAGTTGGCAGTAATTTTAGAGGGGTTTTTTTTTGGAAGCAGTTATTTGTTTCCACTTCTGTCTCACTTTCTTTTCTGATCTGCATAAACTCTGTACTTTTCTGGGGAGAAAGGCATTTTTCTTCCCTTCTAGAAATCTCTCTTGACATTTAGCAAGGGACGTTTGTTAAGAATGTCAGATTGATGAGAGCTGTTTGCTGGAGTCTCACCATGCTCACTCAGCTGAAAAATATCTGTTGTTAACAACCATAATTATTATGAACAGGTTTAAAAGGACAAGCTTATTACTGTACTTTGGCAACATGCTTTGGAGCTGGTGGTTACATAGGAGTAATACTTGGCATATTTCATTGCTTTTTATCTCACTGTGCTTACAGATACTGAGTAATTATGTACATTAGGAGCTATCTGTAGGTCCCTTTGTTGGAGTGAATAACTCCTGCTTCAGTTCTGCTGTAGAGTTTGGGAGTGTTTAGGTCCATAATGACAAGCAACAGATAGATGTGAGCCTTATGGTTTGAGTTTTGCAGACTTTCAGACTTTGGTTTCTGTAGCACCCTATGGGTAACTAAAGACTTTCTTCTTTAATAAGAGACCACAGGTATGTCTATCCAAACAAGATTGTCTATCCAAACCTTATTGAAGGTGCTGGATGCTGCTAAGAGTCAGTGAGAAGGTCCAGGAGCCTTGTGATAATAAAATGAATTGAGCACTGGAGTTACAGCTACACAATATCTGCAATAAAAGCAACTTGACCCACAAATTGCATTATTAAACCTTACAGCCCTTCACTTTGTACATAGGATCTCTTTCATCAGAGAGTCTCTAGTGGTGCTAGAAATTCCTGCAAAATAAAATAGAAGCAAAGGCTTCTATTATTGGGCATAACAGAATTGTCATGTCTTTTCTAATGTTTCTTAATTAGCCAACCATGGGATGTTTAGGAAACCAGATTCCTGTGCTAGATTTGAGGATTTTTTACTTTATTATGCAGATAGCTCTGGGCAGATAAGTAGCCAAAGAAGTACTTGAGCCCCAGGTTCTAGTGACTGCTTGTGCTACTTGATAAAAAGATTGCTGCATAGGATCCTACATGGTAATGGGGCCACATGTTAGGAAAAGAAATCCCACATTTCCCCAGCTGTCAGTATTGGATGTACCTGGATGCAGCTATGGCTTATTGTGTATTTCATGGCAATGATGACATCAAATTAGAAATGCAGATGTGGCTAACCAGCTGCTGCACGTGCAGAGCTCTGGCCCCTCTTTTTTTGTGAGAACATTGCATTTGTGGAAATCCCTTTGCTCATCTTTTCAGCTTGTGGCAGAGGGAGAAACACCTGATTTCCTTCCATTTCTCTCTACTAGAAGGAAAGTATTTGCAAAGAAGTTTCAATACATTCATTTCAAAGCATTGTAAACTGTGTGATTTAATGTTTGGGCATTTGTATATAGTTGTCAAGAAGTATGAAATAATGTTTAGCTCACTGATGCTCCCATTTAACTGCAGTGTGCTCAGAACAGCTCTACTCAGATTGAAACTCTGGGACACATTGGAGCCTTTTAAGCTTGAGAGCAATTACCAAATGGTCTCAGAGCTGGATTTTCTTAGGCCTTGTGTGCCCTTTTTGCATGAGCAAACAGGAGTCACTTTGGAAAGTCCCACTCTTGCTAATTCTTATTGTGGCATTAATGGCTGTATTTGTTTCAAAAGACTTGTATGTGTCAGCTCCTCATAATCTGACCTTCATTTGGACCCAGGAATCGGAACAGTTTGTAAAAATTCAGGCTTTTATTCTCTCTGGCATTGTTTAGATTCAATTATCATTTAGGTTCAGATGTCATAACTTAATACTCTTCCCTTCCCCACTTGATCTATCTGCAGTTTTGGACAAAGAAATGCCTGTACTCATCAGGCACTGGTGCCTCCCTGACACAGCTGGGAAAGGGCAAGTCCCTGTCTCTTTGGGTTAAGTTTTTAGCCAGCCAGCTGTTGGTTGTTGGTTTTTTTTTCAACAAATTAAGGAGACAATCATCACCTTTCTGTTAGCTCCCTAGATTCCAGTGAGCCTTCATCCCTACTTTGCAATTCCTCTTTTGGAGAAATTGTCTGAACTGGCCCTGAAGAACATCGTTGGGTTTCTCTGAATTAAAGATCCCCAATTTGAGGGAGAAAGGTTATTTGCAACCCTTAAAAATATAAAGCTGCCCACGTGCTTTTTGTGATTTCTGTCTCCTTACTTATGTAGTGATGTGTCATGTAATCAGGGATTAAATTTAATTTTGGGACTAATTTCTGGTGAAACAGACCTTGTGGAGGGAGAGCCCAACACACTTCAAGGCTAAAAAGCAGAGATATAAAGGACAGCCTCATGCAGCTCTGGGGCTGGAGAAGGTCAGGATGGGGTCTGCCCACACAAAGATCAGCTAGACTCAAGTCACTTTTGGCAGATGTCTAATTTCTTTTTAAAGAGCTCCAACGATGAGGGCTGCCCAGCCTCCCTAAGCAAATTACATGAAGCTAGAGAGCTGTCATTGAGAAGTTCCTTGTAGAGCTTCAATAATATAAATACAAGTGATGATAATATTGATGCTGCCAGTGCCTGCCATCCAGGCACCCACACACTCATCCTCCTTCCCATCAGCATGCACCCGATGGTACCAAAGGTTATGGGCCTTTAATTAGAGAAAATTCTGCCAGATATTGAATTTCCCAGGCCCAGTGCAGTTCAGGATGTTCTGCCAGATTACTGCTGGGAAACCTGGGGTTTGGTGTCACTTGGGGCTGGTTCTGGGGGGATTGCAGGCATTGCTACTGGAACTCAGTTGAGGAAAGAGGCAGCTGCTAAGAAGAGTCATGTGGAGAACTTGTACTTAGGGTTTAATTTCTTCCCAGTATCTTGTGGTTTGCTATCTGAAGTAATGTTCCTTCTAATGTGATCTCCCCTCCAGCAGCTGAGTGTTTCATAAACAGCACATAATGGATGTGATGATACTTTGTGTGAGAAGGGCTAAGTTCCCATACCCAAAAGGTAGGGATGTCAGATAAGTGATAAGAGCAGATGGCACTTTCATTATCAGAGGGAAACAGCTAAAGAAGTTGCTTGAGAGGAGGAGATGAATCAAAGAGTACTGTGCAGAAGCATGCTCTCAGCTGTCTTTAATTTCTCACCATTTGAGATTCAGTTCACACCTTCTCCCTCTGCTTGAGCTGCTTTGCTTTGCTCTCAGCTAGGTGTGTGTCCTCCCACTGCTCCTCTCTGCAGAACCTCCAGCCTTGCACAGCAGCTGGAGCAGAGCTCTCTCTCTTTGTGTCTTTCCCCAAATGCTCCATCCAGTTGGGTCTGCCATATGTGTTTAATTGCTTGCAGCTCTTACTTGGTAATATTTATGAAGTCTCCATAATGTAGCTGCATCTTGATCATCTTCCCTTCCTCGGCAGCCACCCCAGCTGGATGCTCCACAACATGAATCAAGTCAGTGTTAAAACTTTGAGCACTGTCTCTACTCTGTGATGAGAAATGCTGCACAATGCTCTTGTCCTGGCGCTAAAAACTGAATTTTCTGTGCGTTGCTCCCTGAATTGTCCCCCACCCAAAGCAAGAAAAAAAAACCAAAAACTTTCTGCAAAGCTGAGGCTGGGAATGTGGAGTTCAGCAATCTTTAGCACTGTGGAAAAGTGTTTGTTGTAAAGGGTTTAGAGATCTTGGTAACTGCAGTACAAAATATTTTGTCCTAATGACTACTTTGCATGTCACTCTCTTCTCATTTCTTTAAATTTTTCTTTCTATCATCCAGCTGTAGATTTCTTTTTTCGTCTTCTCTGATGTGAATTCTGTCTTAAAGACATGTTTCCTGCAGACTTCTTGGTTAGAATTTTAAAAATGTAATTGAAAGTGTTCCTCTCCTGCAGCCTTATTTTGCTTCACACATCAGCTGCGTTTCATACATCATGTGTTGCTGCTTTTTTCTGCTTGTTATTTTGTTACATAAATTCTTAGGCTCTCAAGAATGTAATCCTATTGTGCTTTATGCTGTGCAAATATAGGAGAAAGATTTTTTTTTTCATGCAAGACCCTGTGCATTCATGTGTGAGATGGGCACCAAAGATTGTTCAGACACAGAGAGAAGAAAATTTGGCGTGTGAAGTATATTAAACGTGATGTAGGGAAAAAAAAAAAAAAAAAAGCTATTTTAGGAGTCGGGTTCTCTATTTATAGTCCTTTGCACACCTTGCCAAAATCCACATTAAAACTGCATCACCTGATGGGATCCAGCGATCTGCTCGTTGAGAAAAGCCAAGGGACGGAGAGGAGTCTGTGAGAGAAGGGAAAAAAAAAAAAGATGAAAGAGCAAGTTCCTCAGTGCCTCCTTATTGGGCTAATTAACTGAGACAAAACCCGTTTCCTCCTCTCCATTCTGCTTGCAAAAGCAAAAGCCTTGCAAAAGGCTCGCTGCTTCCTCACATCCCGCCCAGCCGGGTGCCCCGCGGCTGCTCCGCGGCTGCTCCGCGGCTGCTCCGCGGCTGCTCCGCGGCTGCTCCGCGCTGCTCCGGGGACCTCGCTCCTGGGCTGCCGGGTGTCAGGATGCTGCTCTGGAGACCCCGGTGGTGCTGGGGAGGGAAACAAACAGCTCTTTCTTCTCTCCTTATCACCAGCAAATAGTGAGAAGCACACAGCAGCTCCAGTGAGGATTATAGATCATATATGTATCATATATATACCATATATATATATATCATATATATACCATATATATATATATCATATATATACCATATATGTATCATATATATACCATATATGTATCATATATATATCTATTCTATGATACAGATATGATAACATTATGTCAGGTGGGAAGGGAGCTCCAGGATGCCCTGGTCCAACCCTTCTCATCTTATTGTTTGTAGGAGATGTCCCAGCACTCCCTGGAGCTGAGACTTCCAACTTTTCCAAGTGGGGGGATCCCCCCCTTCCCCTGGGAGACCATTCCAAGGTCTGACTGTCCTCATGGGGAAAAATTTCCCTCTTGTGTTCCAATGGAATCTCCCCAGGAGCACCTTGTGCCCATTGCCCCTCGTCTTGTCCATGGGACTCCTTGGACACAGGGAGTCTCCAGCTGCTTTGGAGCTGCCCTGGAAGTCCTGACCATGGGCAGAAGGGCTCCCCTCAGCCTTCTCTTCTCCAGGAGGAACAGACACAGTTTCTCAGCCTCTCCTCACATCCCAGCTGCTCCACTCCTCTGATCATCCTCGTGGCTCTTCTCTGCATCCTCTCCAGCCTCTCCCCATCCTTTTTGTACAGCAGGGACCAAAACTGAACCCAATGCTCCAGGTCTGGTCTGACAAACACCAGGTGGAGTGGGGTGATGACTTTTGTCTCTGCTGGTGATGCTCATGTTGATGCAGCCAGCATCCTGTTTGTTGGCTTTCTTTGCAACTGCAGCCCCTGTTCCCTCATGTTGAGCCTGGTGTCCACCAAGACCCCCAGGTCCCTTTCCACAAAGCTGCTTTCTAGCTAACTGGATCCCAGTTTTGATGCTGTCAGTGGACTGGTTTTTTTACATGCTACCTTTACCACTTCAGATTTGTGCCTGCTGCTCTGTGTCAGACTTGCAGCAAGTCCTCAGCAGGGCTTTTCCCCTGCCCCCCTCAATTTTCTTGTATAAATGTATAGAAATATCTTCTTCTTGAGGGACCTGGGGATCAATGGTGTAAGTAAACAAGTTGTTTCTCATGACTTGTTTTCCCTTTGCCTTCACACCAAGTTTGTAACAGTGCAAAACCAGGAAGTTTTCCTCTGTACTCTGACAGGACCTCTGAGCACCCATTTGCTATGCTCATCTTTGTAATAACAGTGCAGCCCGTGGCAAAACTGACTTTGTTACTCCCCACCAGGGTTCTTTCTGGGGAAAATGCTTATGAAATGTTGTTATGGCTGTGCTGGAATATTTACAGTGAAGATGAGGATGTGAATCATTAATGTTAACAGTACTGTGGGATGCTGCCAGTGATTGCATCTCCTGTTTGGTTTTTTTTCCACTTCAGCTGAAGTACCTTGTCTCTTACCCACTTTTCATTTTATGCTGATGCTTTTATGGTTCTGTAGGTGTTTTGCCATCATTTTAGTCTGAAGTACATTCTGCAGTTTCAGTCCCCACCACTCCCTGACTCTGGTGACTTTACCTTGTGCAAAGCAAAGGGGATTTTTGCCATATGGTAAAGGCCAGGGGTACAAAGCCCTTGTAGGAATTGCACCAGTGACAATTAGGGACTGAAATCATGGCATAAATCACGTTGGGTATTGGGCAGGCAGGAGACAAGTCTGTGTTTTACCAAGTCTAGAGGCAGCTGATGGGCAGTCTGCAGCAAAGGACAAATGTAACCTTCCAAGGGATTCCTATCCCTGTATCCAGATCATTTTCCATCATCCCCTAGCCAAGGGCTCAGAAGTCACCGTGTGTCCCTTTCTGCAGTGTTGGTGCTGCAAGTGGAGTTGTTTAAGGCTGTTTATAAAACCTCACTGCAGGTATAATCTAACTACTCTCCAGCTGCAGAAGAGTGAAGAGTGCTGTCTCCATCCCTTGTCATCCCATATGTGCTGAAAGAGATTTTTCTGTCATATCTATACCCACATGTATTTCCTTCCTCTTGCATAATTCATCACTGAAGAATTTGCATTTCCCTGAAGCGGAAAGTTCCAAGATTGTCTTGTAATGATGAGAGAAATGGGGGCAGAAGGAGCTGACTGGGTTTGTTTTTTTTGACCTAGCACTTTTGCAAATTTATTTATTGTACAAAAATGTCTTAAGTAAGAGGCGGTTGAACTGATGCCAGTGGAATACTTTAAAAGTGACACCACCTATTTATGTTTCTCAGTTGAAAAAACCACTTTCTCAGCTGCCTGAGCACAAGGTGACCATATGTCCATGTCCCCTGGTGAAATGACAGTGCAGGGAAGCTAAGCCTTTGACTGTCCCTCAATACAGACAGTCCTGCTCCCTCTTTTTTCAAAACCAGGCATTTGCTGTGGCTTGGATCTGCAGAAATATCATGGGCAAATGGGCAGTTTTTGTGGGAGATTCCTGGGGTGATACAAGGTAGGGAGCTGTTGTCACAGGTAATAATACAGGAGCAGCATATACTGGGAACCAGGCTCTAGGATATGTGGGTCTGATAAAACACAGGGATCTTACCTTGGGATTTCACTATTTTGGCACAGCACCAAGGTGAACATGTATGCCAGAGCATGCCTGGGGCTTTCTTCATAAGTGAGCATGAGATTATCTTTCAGATGGGAATCTTTCCTTTTGAAGCAGATGAGCAAAGAAAACTTCCAGGGAGCCCTCTTGACTACCTCTGTTTTAGTAACTTTATTTTTTTAATGGTTTTAAAGCACTTAGTGAAAGAAACTTGGTGAGGGAGGACTGAGGGATACCCTCTTTTTTTTTTTTTTTTTTTTTTTTTTTTTGTTCCCACAGCACTGGGTTGTGGAAATCCCAACTATTGTGCTAGTTCTGCCCAGTATCATGTCTTCCATCTCAGGGCGTCACTCTTGAGGCTTCAGCCTCAGTTGTGGTTCAGCACCACAGAATGTGGGATGGAGGCTGCACCAGGTTGGGATGTGGCTCCTCAGAGTGTAAATAATATTGTTGGTGCTGCCTGTGCTGCTGCTGGGTGGAATCAGGCAAACCTAAAAGCCCAGGTAATCAATTGTAGCTGAAAAGTACTTAGCTGGGAGAGAGAGGATGCTGAAAGGCTGGTGTGGCCTTTCCAGCTGATCACTCTATTTAGTGTAATTAATGAAAAGCTCCCTGCTGGACTGAAATGTCTGGATCCTTCCACCTGGGGGAGGGGAGCTTAGGTAAAGGTGGAGATATGGCTTTCAAAGAGCCCAGAGGGCAAAATCCTCTTGTGAAGGAAGGAAGAGCTTGTAGAATTAGACAGCTCAGGTATGCACCATTTCACTGTTGGATTATTGAAATTAATGTCTTTGTCACAGTTTACGTCACTGCAACAGATCTTCTGACACCTCTGGCAATTTCCCTCTTGACTAAGAACAATTTTTCATCTTCATGATGCACCAGGAATCTTCTATTGCTGCTGCAGAAGAGCAGTGTGTGGATTCATAGCCTGGCTTTGAAGGAGACTTTTTTTTTTTTTTCTTTTTTTTTACAATAGGTTAAGAGCTCAAGCAGACAGTTTCCCTTTTGGCAATGTTCTGTTTCATCCTCTTGTACAGATCAAATAAATAATCTGGAGGTCAGGAGAAGCAGTAACAACCCAAACACCTCCTGACACAGCTTAAAGCCCCCCCATGCTAACTAAAAGTGACATCCACACAGCATTGCCACCTGTCCCCTCTTTGATAACAAAAATGCCTTCAACTTTCTGCCAACAACCAGAGCTGCCCTATTTGTATTTGATCATTTATTTGTCACTGCCTGGCGTATTCTGCCCCAGTGGCAGGAGATATTTATTTGTCTTGGTTTCCTCCTTGGTTTTGCTGAAGCACCAATAGCATGAAGACATTTGCCTTGCAGAAAAGCCATCTCAGAGAAGCACTCAGACCTGTTCTTTGCCTTTCTCATGGTCAACTTTGTGTGGGAAGGGAAGCAACCTGGTCACTTGCTGTATCTGCTCCCCAATGCCTATTCAGCAGCAAATCACTTCCTCTGAGAACACACTCTTGTATCATATTTAATCCATTATCAACCAGAAGCAAACAGTGGGAATGTCAAATTGATGTAAGATAGCCTCTGTTTAAAAAATATTCTGCTGCTGTTGTGTTGTGACAAAATTGTACTTCTAAGGCCCAACTGACTTTAAATTTTAGGAATAAGTGTATGTTGTGGTATTGTTTTTTCTTTGTCTTTTTTTATTTTCAGACTGCAAAGCCTGTAGGACTTCATACATATATACATAGGTTTATTTTTAAAAACTCCATCAAGCACAGTGGGCACTGTAGAGTTACTGTGAGGCCAGATACTCAGCAGAGCAGAATGATTCTGAAGTGAATTTCCCATCTCAGCAAAGAAAACTACTTCCCAGTCAGCCAAGCCTGTAGTCAACACATCAATTTCTCCTCACTTCATCTGTATGGATCCATAATTAAATACTCTGAACAACTGGCAGCAGGTCTTCTCTACATGTGGCACAGAGAGTGTTCTGAAAGGAATTGCTTTTAAATCTTGTGTTGCCTTTATTGTGGATTGTGCTGCTTCCTGTGTACCTCCTGCACCGGGGCTGTGGAGAATTGGAAAGTGTCCAAAAATGACTTACTTGGTGCTAAAATCCACAGCCACCTTCACATCTTATGATGGAGATGGATCTGGAATCAAATGACTGAAGAAAAGTCAGTTTCCCCTGGGCTCTGTCAGCTCAGTGGAAAGGCCCCAGAGCAGTCAGAGACTTTGGAAAGAAGCAGATCAGGGAGCTCATGCTATTTCTTTTTAAAGTCAACTTTCAGTAAAATAAGCCCTATGTGAAAGGTGTCTTTTTCCAAGCACTTCCAAAAACCAATTAACAGAGACAAAATTTTATGGGTGTCCATTTTTTGATGCCTACAGTATCAAAGCTGATGACATTTTCTGAAGAAGAATCTTGCTTGGTTCTGAATGTTTATTTTCCTACACAAAGGGTCAGGACTAATGCCATTTTGTGAAGTCTGTGAAATTTTATAGAAGAAGATATGAGATGGAATATTAACAATAGTCATGGTGCACAGTATTTTTAGTCTTAAGCTCCAGTACTTAACTGGGTGCTCTCAGCTCCTGAAGCTGATGTGAAGACAACACTTTTTAGCTAACACGAATCCCAGAGGATTCACCAGACCTTTATCTGAGTGAAGAACTGGAGCAAGAGCATCATTCCTGAATCTGAGAGTGGGGAATTGCCTTGTTTTTAGCTTTTCCAACACATCTGAACAAGTGGATTGTTCAAGGAAGAGGAAATCCTGTGGTCTGTTCCCCCCAGCTGCTCCTTGCTGGTGTTGCTTTGTTTGACAGAATTCAGAGATGGAAATTTGCCTTTTCTCTTGGCAGTCTCCAAGCTCAGCCTTTATGGCTGGTGGTAGAGTGGCCATAACAACTTTCTGGATGCCAATATAGAGCTCACTTGTTTCACTGGCTTGGATACTTCCCACTTACCTGCCCAGTGGGATGCTTTAAAAGGGCCATTGTTCTTCTTCATGGTTTGTATCAAACAGTGAAGGTTTTGCTTGATGTAAAAATTATTCATTTTACACCAGCCATCTGTTTTTCCACTCTTTAAATGCTGCATTTGATCAGTAGAACCCCTCAAATTTTTGAGTGAAAAAACTTCGAGTGAGAAAATGGCATGTGAGTTTTGTCACCTTCTTTTAGCTCAATAAACAATAGTGAAGTATAAAAAGGATTAATAGATCCTTCCTGCAGGGCCTCAGCTATATTATCTAGAGGAATTTCATCTGCTAAAATATGAGCCTCACAGTACCTCTGCAGGCATAAATTAGTTGGCTTTTCTTCTTGAAGGATAGCCTGTCACCCCACGGGCAATTTTTCTTTTACATTTCCAAGGTACTGTAATTTTCCTGTGCTTGTTCCAGTGCACACCCCCATATGCAGCATGTTACTTCCCTCCATACATTGGAATTAGCACCTTGACAAAGACTCAGATCTCTGCTTTTGTGCAGGGAGCTGAATGCTGGCATTGCATGGGGGTGACCAGCTGCAAGCCAGGACACAGCAATCCAGAGCAAACCCAGAGCTCACTCTGAAATGTTTGTGCCTTTTTCTGCCTCTCCATGGGGTCAGGTATTGCTGTGTAGGATTTGAGATTCAGGTCCCTGTTTTGCCTCCCACTCAGGGCAGAGCAAGGACCTGAACGTTGTGTCATGAATCTCCCAAGTGACCTCTACCTGCACTGGCTGTGCCTTTTCTTTTCTGCAACAACAGAGCTGCTGACCAAAGTTTATCCAGCATCTCACAGGTGGAATTGTGTCTGGCATTGCAGGAGGCTCAGAGTGCACACTGAAATTTTCTTTTCTGGCTTCTGGGCAAAATTAATATGAAAAGCTCCACTCCTGCTGTTTTCCTTCTGAAATCATCACTTCCAGGATGCCATTCACTCTTGTATGTGGGCAGTTTGGTGCTGGAGCAATGTGAGCACCTGGGTCTGTGAGCACAGTCTCCTGACCAGAACCTAACTGATGCTCACTCACTCCCTGGGATTCTGCTTCATTGCTTTTAAGGGTGAAAGTACAGAAGTGCACGGGAGTTTCAGACAAGTTGGATGAAGCTACACGAAGCTCAAAATAGCATCTGTGTTTGTGGCATTGTAGATCCTAACCAGACCTGGCAAAGGCATTGCAGCAAGGGATGGGAGGTGCCCTGACCCCTGTGCTCAGCATCCAACCTCGAGTTCTCTGGGCAGCTCAGGATAGGAAGGAGATGGAGGTGATGGAGAGGGTGCAGAGAAGGGCAAGCAGGCTGAGCAGGGGGCTGGGGAAGGCAGAGGCTGAAGGAGCTGGGGCTGTGCAGCTGGAGAAGAGGAGGCTGAGGGGAGAGCTCATTGCCCTCTCCAGCTCCCTGCAAGGAGGTTGTGGGGAGGGGGGTGTTGGGCTCTTCTCCCACAGGACAAGAGGGAATGGGCTCAAGTTGTGCCAGGGGAGGGGCAGATTAAATATCAGGGAAAAATGAAGCATTGAACAGGCTGCCCAGGGAGGTGGTAGAGCTGCCATCCCTGGAGGTATTAAACAGTCAGATGTGGTGCTTTGGGAGATGATTTAGTGGTGAAGGTGGTGTAGGACTGATGGATGGACTCAGTGATCTTCAAGGTCCTTTCCAAGTGTGAGGATTCTATCATTCTGTGATTCTGTGACTGCTGTCCATTCCTTTAGTATGCTGAAAAAATTGTAGCTTGTTGCTCAAACCAAATCTCAGAGCAAAAAATGCTGTGGCATCAGTCTTTTCCATCACGTACCAGCTCCTTGGTTTTGACAAGTCTTCATTTGATCTCTGTAAGCACCTATAAAATTATATATTTTTTTATAAATTGTTCTAGTCCTTGCATTTGCAAAGCCTCTGAGGTGTTCCTGTTGAAAGTATTGGTTAGATGTTCTAGTGAAGTTTCATAGGATCTCCTGTTCTTACCTTTGTGAAAATCAGTTCTTACTGTTTTCTGTCTCCCTAATTTTTTGTTTGTTTGTTTTGTTTTGCTTTTTGGTTTTGTTATGCTGGTGGTGTAATTCCTTATCTCTAAATACAAAAGATGACTTCTGTGCACAGCTGAACCTGTGGGCTTCAGGTCAGCCAAGTTTGTAGAAGTTTACTTCAGTAAACCAGAAAATCAAAGCAGGATTTCTTTGTTGTCAGCCATCACTCTTCCTTTTGCTGCCCACCATCACCTTTTGTGGCCCTTTGGGAAATGTAAAGAAGCTGTTGCATTGTGTCAAGAAAATGACCTTAGCAAGCCCAGGATAATGTTTCTATCAGTCAATGCACCAAATAAAAAAGAACTGGGGCTTGTACTTTGGACCAAACTTCTTTACAATGCACTTTCTATAAAGGCTTGTTAGAAGAAGTTAATTACTTGCATGTTGAAGGAGAAGACTGTTGATTAGAAGCTGGCTGAGAGACCAAATAATGTTTGCAATTAATCAATTTTCTACAAACAAATAAAAGTTGCTGGCAGCATCTTGTCTCATTTGTATAACACTGTGAGCCATGCTGTTGGAAATGCTTACTAGGGGCTGCTATTTCTAATTGTTTTTCTCATTTCTAAATATTTGAAGATAGGAAAAAAATTGAAAACTGAAACTTCAGTTTTAAATAAAATGCTTACGAAACCCAAGAAAACAAACCCAAGCCCTTTCCATGTTTTTTTTTTAAAGTAAGATTATTCTGAATGAGGAAAATGGAAGAAAGGTGACAAAAGGCATCTGAAGAGGCAATGATTTGAAGAATAACAAAACTGTTAGGTTTGAGTATGTTTTGATGCTCAAAGTGTGGATGTCAAAGAGCTTTATGAAGCTGTTCCAAAGCTGATCCAATACAGAGAAGTGCAAGGTAATGAACTTTAGAAAGAGCAGCTTGAAATGCTCAAGCCCATTGATGAGTTCTAAATTAAATGCTGTTAATATCTCCCATAGAGTCCTGGGCTTTGTTGTTATTGGCTTACTGAAAATATCTTCTTGCTCAACCATGGTTAAAAATTATTAAAAAGGCTATTTCACAATAGCCTTTTAATAAGAAAGGAACAGAGAATATACTAGGAATATGCTGCTGCTATTTCAGCTAAGGATATACACAGTGTTTGCTTGGGGTTTTGTTATTTTTCTTCATTCTCCCTTCATTTCACAGATGAAAGAACAGAGAGGAAACTAGGGACAGAAAGTTGGAAAACAATAAAAAAACCTGCATTTTTCTCTGGTCTCAGTGGAAAACTCCAATTGACTTTGGGGAAACATTGTGGAGGCTCCTGTGGGGGGAACTGTGTTGAGCAACTTAAATAGGGAAGAATAAAAATAAGAAATCCACTGAGGGCATAAGGGCTCAGGTGATGTTACAGCTGAAGGAAAGAAACCAATGCAGTCTGTGTCATCTGGATGTACTGATTTCTTTTTGGGGGCAATTTGGGGTAACATCCTTATCTAATGAGAAGAGTGGAAAATCACCATTCTCAACCAACACTGAGAAATCAGTTTTATTTCCAGTTGAAACAGAAAGTTTGAGAATCTCCTGTTCTCTTCTCTCTGAACCTTTTCCTGAAAAAAAAACACAAAATGAAGAAAATGGGGAGAAAAGAAGAATGTTCTTTCTCCTTCCCTCCCCCATCTGCCCAAGTAGAATGAATGAGAATAAGCCAGTTCTTCTTAAATTGGGAGAACCAGAGAAAATCAAGAGATTTATATAGCATTTTGTTGGGTTTTTTTTCCATTCTCTGTTTTGTGGCTTTGTTTGTTGGTTGGGTTTTTTTGTGTGTGTGTGGGCTTTTAAGGCAATCTCTCAGAGCATTACAAGAGGATGAAATAGCTTCAATATTAAAACACAATAAACTATGAGAGGATTTGATTGAAGAATATACATTCTCTAAAGAACCACTTTATCCCCAAGTCCACTGCTTTTATAACGATGCTGGCACTATCAGCAAGCTGTGGTATTGTAGGTTTTGTGCTTTCAAGTGTCTGCCAACTGCTAACCATGGGATTTAGGAAGATATTTTCTTCAGAGGGCCAGTATTCCTTAGTTACCATTCACATGTCTAAGGGAGGAAATGTATAGGAGGGGGGCAATGTTATAATTTCCTTACAAAGACAGGAAAATGTGGCATTAGTGGCTTATCTGAAATGTCTTCTAGAGAGGTTGCTGGGTTTGGGAGGAAATGTGAGACTTTTGGCTTATTTGGCCCAGTTTGGTGAAGGGAAACCTACACAGAGACATCAAGTTGTTGGAGAGTGTCCAAAGGAGAGCCAGGAGGATGGTGAAGGGTCTGGAAGGGTCACTGGGATTGTTCAGCCTGGAGAAAAGGAGGCTGAGGGGTGACCTCACTGCAGGGGAAGATTTGGGGCTGGTTCTGATTTCCTCACTCCTGTGACCAGGGACAGGACTCAGGGAAATGGGAGGAAGGGGAATGAGGGGAGGTTGAGGTGAGAGATCAGGAAAAGGAGGAGTTATTGACCCAGCTACAGCTCAGGACTTGACCTCTTTTGGAGCCTGTACAAAAGTGCTGCTGGTTTGGTTACTGGGGATGTATTACATCTGTCACAGCAACCCACCTGGGCTGGGATTTTAGGCACTGCCACTCTTGGATAAGGTTAATCCTGGGTTAACACCACATCCTGAACATTGGTAACCTGGTGGTGATTGCCTGTAACACACGTGATCTCATCTACTGTCATCTGGCTGGTCTGTGTTTATAACTGCTGTGTCTTGCTCTGACAAAAAGGATGCTCTCCTACATAAAATATTGAAGAAAACATACAAAACACTAAAGAGAACATACTGTGTTATCTTGGAACTGCAGTGTTCTCTAAGAGATGATAATGTGAAAAGAAAGGCTCCTGAGATGTTCTACTTTTGCAGTCTTAAAACGTGTTGGTGGCTGTTACATCTATTTGCATTGCATCTCTGTCCTTTTAGAGCAAGTATTCTCATTTCTCTCTTGGGATTTCTCCCTTCTTTCTCTTTGGGGAAAAACTATTTGTGCTAAAAATGTTAAAACATCCTAAATCTTGAATCCTTTGCACAACCTGATCTGCAAAAGAATCAGTAGCTCAAGCTTCTGATTTCACCCAGTTCATCTCCTGTGGTCCTGGAAAGGCTCTTTGGGACTCAACTAATTCCAGGATGGAAAACTAGAGGAAGACTTCTCTGTTAGGACAGACAGACAGCAGATCTTTGCATAGGAACATGATTTATTTAGTCTGCCTTGGGTTTTAGCACTGGGCACAAAGTACATGGAGGGGGAACACAAGGCAGTTGTAAGAATTAGGATTTATAGAAGAATGTAAGAATGTATAATGTAATTTATAGAAGAATGTAAGAATGAGTATTTATAGTATATATAGATTATATTTGCAAGAAGACTGCCTCTTTCATTGGAGTCACTGATGCCTTTGATTCTCCCCTCTACCCCAATTATTTTTATTCTGATAATGGGAGAATATTCCTTGCCCATGTCCTAATTAAGTTCCTCTGAAACAGTTTTGTAACTTAGGCCTTCCTTTTTTCCCAGAAGTGTTGATATTTGCATGTTAAACAATTATCATGGCAAACTACAGCTGTCACTTATTTTTTGGGGGTCCAATTATTGATGTACATCATGGCAAATAAAGGATGCTGCTCTGCCTTTGTTGCCTTTATACATGGACATTGTCAGTCTCAGGAACTCAGTGCTCTGGAAACAGGTTTAAACCACACACACAGGAACCAAATTAAAACCTGAACTGGCAATGAGCACGAGTGTAAAACAAACCAGTGCAGAACAAAACTGCCTTGGGTAGAAAGGCAGAAACTGCTTTAATTCTATGAAGGATTGCTACACCCTTTTCTCCTTCTTTCTTCCTCTGTAACTTTTTCTGCCATAATTGTCAATTGCTTTTTGTTATCTAGGACTATTTAGAAGTGTTTTTCATTTTATTTTACTCACTTCTGGGCAGGACTAGAAAACACAAAAGACCAGAGTACTATAGAAGATGTGTTGGAATAGGAAGATGAGATTTTTCTAGATGTTTCATTGTTTTCTGCAAAATAAGTTGTTATTTGGCAACTTCTATGTAGAGCCTCAAGGAATCTTAGAATGGAAATTCTGTGTTGTTCCCTAATACCACGTTTAAAAATGCAGTTTCAAAATACTTGAGTTCTGGGGCACATAGAAAAAAAAAAAAAAAAAAAAAAAAAAAATGTCCCTGTGTGTTATTGCTGCACATTTGCATAACTCAGTAGTAGGTGAGCCTACACTCAAGGGGTTCCAGTAATGAGCATAATATAATATATGATATTTATGTCTGCTGACTTGAAAAATATATTTTAGCTGACTAAAATCTTCCTGTTGGGGGTGTTTGAGATGTTCACAGGCACAGTGTTAACATTTGTAGTGCAGTCAATGAGTGTCCCCAGTTTATGGTCCCTCTGCATCCTTGGTGACAGGGGCTGTCTGCTCAGGGTTCAGCATCCTCAACATTATTTCTCCAGCAGGGTCAAGTGTTAGGGAAAAGCAATCTGAAGTTCCCAGTGTCTGTGTGCTAATGGTTCCACTGTAACTAAATTTTTAATGAATTTTAATGATTTTTATTTTTCCTTCTAATCCTTTGTACTTTTCCTTGGTAAAAGTCTCGGTGTAGTCAGACAGGTGACAGATGGCTCATAAAAGTGTTTGTCCAGAGGCACTTTATCCACCCAGTATTTTGTGTACCACAAGTGCTAGAAAAAGACACATTCTTGCCACTGAAGCTTTATGACAGAGACCTGTGTGTAAATATTATCAGCTTTCAGCATCTTATTGCCAATCGATCTCTTCTGTAGAATAAAAATTACCTGATCAGGTTCTGAAACTTGTTTGCCTGAAGTAAAGGTTTTGAGGACTTTTTGGGTTTTTTTGGGTTTTTTGTGTTTTTTTGGTAGTTGAACATATTCTGCATAGGATTGGCTGAATAAAAAATTAGCACAGAGGAAGGCAAGTGCCCTTTCCATTTAACACATTATTTTAGACTGATGCAGTTGTGTTACATGAGTTACGTGAAGGCAGTGCCACAGCTCAAGAAGCAGTCTCCTATTTTAGAATAATGCTTGAAGTTAATTTGCAAGAAAAGCTCCATGGACAGCCAGCTGAGAGCAATTCATGCCAGGGGAGCAGGAATTATTTACAAAATGTCTCCTGCTTATTTGAAGAGGAGGAATCTCCCATCTTGCCTCTGAAATGCCATCACTACTTTATAGGACTTAGAATATGTGTTTTTTTTTCTTTATAGGACTTAGAATATGTGGTTTTTTTTCAAAGTGCCTCAGCAGATCAGCACCTTTAGTCTGGAAGCTAAAGGCAATACTTTCAGAACTACTTAAATCACTTAATATCAAATCACTTAGTATCAAACTTGAAACAGATCCATAATTCTGCACCAGCTGCTATTGGCTTGAACAAACTCCAGCACTGGGCAAGCATGGGAGGCTGTGTGGTTCCTTCAGAATTTGTATTTACACCTTCATCATGTGGGGAATTAATTGTCTTTATTGTCCCTTATGCTTTCTAGTGCAGGGAGAGGATACAAAGCCCAAGTACTCTTTTGGCAGAATCAAGGGAAATTGTAGATTCAGTGATCTGTTGGTAGGAGATATAGGAAATATAAGTAGAATTTAGGAAAAAAATGTGTTTCACTGCCAATATTTGTACTAATGGAAAACCAGAGAATGAAATTGCTGAAAGCTTGCAAGTCCAGCCAATGTGCTCAGCTCAGGAACTCTGGTGCCTTCTATTTTTAAACTTTCTATAGATTTTATTTCATTTTTTTCAGGTGGGATGGTAAGAAATGCAAGCTGATATATGAATTGTAAAGTTGTGTACATTTTCAGAGGAAATTTTTATGGTAAACTGAATGCAGCCTTCATGCAGGCTTGGGGTGGTTATTTTCACTGTCATATTGGCAAACTGTTATTGAAGTAAGGAGGTGTCTATGGACAGTTACAGTACCCCAAAATAAGTGCAGTTTTTTGTTTGGTTGGGGTTTTGTTTGTTTGCTTTTTGTTTTATTCCCCCTCCCAGGTTGTTTTGCTTTATGAGAAAATTGATCAATTAATTGATTGCTCTGTTCTCTTCCTGTGGCTTTGAGGACCCTTGCTGCCACTTGGTTATACTCAGAGTTGGGTTGCAAAAACTATGGTTCAACTTTGCTTCAATAAACTCTTTAAAATAAAATCATTATATTTTTTCTTAAGCCTGGTTTCCTGGGGTAAGCACACAAACACCCTCCCCGTGCCTGCATGTCTCTAGTCAGGTGGCATCACTGATATTAACTGAGTTTAGAAGAGTAGAGAAGTCACCAGTGAAGAGAGTGGGATGGATGTACAAGTAAATCCAGACTGGAGAAAAACCTGAGTGTGGATGGAAGTGTATCAGGTAGAAGGGGATCCATCCAAAGTGCAGATCCATTTATATATTCCTGGGAGGGGAGGCTTTGCTCAGATCTTGGGAGTTATTAGAGAGGCATCATGACATCCTGTGTTTTGTTTCTGTGCACTGAAGTGTTCTGAATTCATAAAGCTGCTCTGCCACAGAGTATTTTGTTAAACAACCCCCCTGTTCTCTGGCCCCAGAAGAGGCAAAGTGCTTGCCTGGTGACCTCCTTTCCCCTTTGGTTCCCAAGGTGTTCTCCTGCTCAGGGAACCAGGGGATGAGAAAAAGCAAAGAGGTGACTTCTGTCTTCATGCTCTGCTCTGCTGGAAGGAAGGGAGCCCAGCTGCTTTTAGACAGCAAGACTGAGGGGAGAACCAGGTTACACACTGAGAATAATTAGAACAACATGGATTTAATATCATTATTGCCAGGCATTATTCGAGGCATTGCACTGCAACTGCTGTGTTCCTGCTTTCCATAAATAACACCAGGTTCAAAGCAACCAGAGAAAACTAATCCAGTTTTGATTACCTGAGTTATTGCTCACCTTCTGCTCCATCTTTTCTGTTGCCTTTTCAATATCACTTTTTATTCAGCCCAGATTGTTTCTCATTTGCCTCCTTGCACACAATAATCAGTAACAGAAATTTACATTTAGGGGGTGAAAATCAAATTAAATAATCTTTTCTTTGAAAGAATACTAATACTACAGCATCTCCACTATTGTCCCCTATTTCCATAAATTCTTGCAAGCTAAGCAGGACCAGGTTAATGCAAAATACTGTGTAGGGTGTTTTTCATACATGTCCTGTTCCCCAGAATGCTTCAGAAGGTTGTGATGTTCCTCTGGCACTAAACTTTATTAAACTGGTAGGGTGAGGGAAGCTGAAGATATTATAATATTATGCAGCAGGGAGGGGGGTTGCAGATGAATGTGTTTTGGGGTTATTTTTCTTCTCCTGGGAAGGAGAACTGATGGATCAAAAAGATACTGAGGTGTCAAGGTGCTGAGATAAGTCCTCAGTGCATGAACTGAAACTGTTTGCTTCCATTTTCTGGAATTTCTAGAAAGTGAATAATGATACCACTTTTTGTTTTAGAAATCCAATGTATGATTGAATTTTGATCTTGAGTAACCATACTCTTTCACACCTTATTTTTGTTTCCATAAAGTTTCCATACAGTACCTCTATATGAGTTTTTTTTAATTTCCTTGTTATCTGCAATACTTGTGTGTCCTCAGTATTTTAGGGTTTTCTTGGAAATGGCCATACTTAGAGCATGGGTAAAATCTGTTTGTGCTCCAGTTTAAACATAAAATTAAGAAAAGCTGGGGAATTTCAGGGTGAAACCCATTTCCTCTCCATAGTATCCTGAATACCTTATTGTAACAAAATCCCTTCAAATATAGTTGTGGTCATGTTGGGACTGCTTTTGGATAGTTTTCAAGCACCAACTGATGTGTTTTTATATAAAGAGCACAAAGACAGCTGCAGCACAATTTTCAGCCCTATTGAAACAAACAACTTGGGCCCTCTGGCAAGATCTCCAGCTCTGTGTTTTAAGCTGTCGAGGAGGATGTGCATCCTTGTGTCAGTAATATTAACTTTCCCTGACACTTTTGTTGCACAAAAATGAAATCACACCAAAAATGAAATCCTTCCACTTCTTGTAGCTTTCTCTAGCTACCAAGCTGGGAAATGTGGCATAGCCTGGGTTAATGTGTTGCAAATGTGTGGTTTAAGCCTGTCTCTTAGGGGGTCTGACAGGCCATGCATGTTCATGATAGATTTGATATCATTTTCTGGCCTCATATTTACACTCAGCCATGGCTGAGCAGCTGGGAGAGGTTTTTCCAAATGAGCCTTTTGGCCTCATCAGAGCAACTTGATAGAAATTCCCTTCTGCACTGCTAAAGACAGGAAAATCCCAGTGCTGCCAATGGAGCTCTGAGCCTGAGCTGCCTCCATCAGCAGCCACTTTGCTCTGGTGAGACCTGGGAAGGGAGACTGGGCCAACATTTGTAATGGTTTGAAGGAAATAAATGCTTCCAGGACAAAAATCTTCTCTAATCTGTGTCCTGCCATCCATTGTTAAATCTGTAAGGTTTTTAAATAACCAAGACACAGCAATATCACAATCAGAAGGGCTTGTCTGTGTTGTGCTCAGTCCTCTTCATCTCTGCTGCAGGATCTTCCACTTCTTTCCCAGCTTGTAGTGCTGGTGAGAAAATGTGGGGTGCATATGAAAACTGTAATAAATAATTAAAAAAAATTTAATATATTGCTTTCTCTTCTGGGTAACATAGGGATTGGCTGGGAAATGCTGAACTGTAGCAATGAGAAAGCAGTGTAAGTTTTCTTTTAATAAATGAAGGGAAACTACAGAGAGGAACTTCAGTTTTGGACAGCATACAGTACTTGCAGGATTGTGTTTGAAGGCTATCTAGTATATATAGTGTGTATATATATAGTGTATATATTTTTTTTTATTTACTTATTTATTGTAAGGGTTTTAAGAGTATCTGATCATTGGAGGCTCAGAGGAAATGAGACTGTATGAGAACATGGATAGAGGACTCTGGGAGCTCCCAGCTCCTCTTGTTTTCCCTCCTCTAATGAGGACCCAATGTCTGCTGGAAGTCACTGAGCTTTGAACACCTTCGTGTTTATGGTAACCAGGAGTGAATTTTGTCTGATGCCACGTGTTGTCAGGCTGTGCTTGATGCCCTCTGGGTGCCCGAGCACTGGTGAGAGGAGCAGAGGTCTGAGCAGCTGGAGACACGAGAGCAGCTGCAGGACTGGCAGATGCAGGGAAAGAAACTGGATGTAAGGGAGCAAGTAGGTGCCCTCCCCTCTGGCAAGCTGTCAGGAGCCATTTGGCAAACTGGTGCTCAGGCTGAGCCAGCCCTGGAGAGCTCAGCTGGGGCAGGTGCTTGGCTGCTTGGAGCAGTTTGGGCTCTGGGCTTTGCTGCCCTGGGAAGGAGGGGTCTTCTGGAAGCTGCCACAGTGATGGGATGAAGAGTTGTTGGTGCTGGGGGTGATTTACAGGGTGTGTTCAGCTCAGCTGGCACTGCAGCACGGGGCTTTTTCTGTAGTGCTCATGGCAGAGAATGTGTTAATACCTCCAACCTTTTCCCCTATTGCAGTTAGGAATAAAACTTTGAAATAAGTGTCAGTTATTTGTAGAGTCACAGACTGTCAGGTGGGAAGGGACCCCCAGGATCCCCTTGTCCAACCCTTCTCATATTATTGTTAATATATATATTAATTAATATATATTAATTAATTATATATACATAATTGATATAATATATAATTGATGGAATTGATAATATATAGAAATGATATAATTGATAATATTGATATTTACTATATGCATTATAATAATATTATATTGTTTAATAATATTATTGTCTCTGGAGCTGAGATTTCAAACTTTCCCAAGTGGGGGAATCCACCCCTTCCCCTGGGAGCCAAACACCAAAAGATTTTATTATCCTGCAACAGCAAAATATTTCTCATTTATCCCCAGTACTTTGTCTCCAGTAAGTCCCAGTGCTGCATTCCCTCATCACTTCTGTATTTTGTACCCATGCATGTGCTTTCCTTAACATGCAGTACTTCCACTGATCTTCACACAATGTGGAGCTTTTCTTTTTAGCTCACTTCTCCCCACAAATGCCAAGAAAAATTTACATTCTGATCCTATCTTCACAAACATCCAACACTTCTCCTGAGATGATGTAATGCCCAAGTATATTCGTAATTATTTCATACACATCATTAATGATAATACCAAATAAAAGGAGAGAGAAACTTTTCTGCCTTTTAAATTACCAGTACTACATTTTCACCACCAACAACTGGATTATTCAAATTGTTCACTCCAGTTTATTTCATTTCAGACCTGCTGTACCTTGGTTATGTGACTGAGCTACTTCAGCCTTCCAGAGAGGTGTAATCTGTGTTTGTGTAACATGGTTGTTATGATACAGAAAACCTGGAGAGGGAAACTGCTCATCAGTTCTAAAATGGTTACTGTCTGGGGTGTGATTGATGCCATCTAAATGGATCTAATTCAAAGTTTAGCATCTTGCCTGAGCTGTAGTTCCATCCCTTCTTTTTGCCTACATGAGCTCTAGAGGAATAGGAGATTACTTCTGTGAAATGATTCATGCTGTTTAGATTTTTATATATATATTTATATATATGCCTAATTTTAGGGTATGGTGAATCATTTTTTGGCAGTATATATTTCCAGAAATTGATTACTGAAAGTACCTTTGAAAATGGAGTTGTCTAGCCTAATGAACTTAAATGAATTGGCTTCTAAATTGATTATTATATGCAGGCCAATGACTTGCAACTGGTTTCTTAGAGATGAAAATGGAAGTGCCTAGGATGGAGCCCATTCATTTTTTGGTGTCACTTCTCCCGCCCCCTTTCTTCCTAAAATACATCACAAAAATATTTTTTAAATGTTCTCAGAAGCCAAAACAAATCAGAAAAGTAGAAAAGAGATAGAATTCCAGTAGAGGCTTATTCATTTTTCCTAGTTCTGGCCTGGACAACTGAAGAAAACCAAGGAAAAGATTTTGATAAAAATAATCTTCTGAAATAGTGAGACTGTTTCCAGATGGTTAGAAACAGAAATAATTACGTGCCCTTCTCTGATGTTTTTATCACTGCTGTTTCCAGCAGAAACTTTTAACCAGTAACATCCTCTCAGTAAATGCTGCTTCTGTGGTGGAATTCAGTATTCCTGAAAGGGAAACTGTGTTGTTAAAAGCAAAATAAAAGAGGGGGGGAGAAAGCATCAAACAAGCATCTGTGAGCTACGCACGTTTTGCATTTGGAAATCGCTGTTTTATTCAAGTTATGATGAGATGATATTAGCTACAGAAGAGTTGTCATGTTTTTTACAAACATCTTGCAGTGTCTATTGGCTTATGACCAGCCAAAATAATAAAACTCCCATTTGGAGTAAAATCTCTCTGAGGCAAGGCTTGTTTGCCTGAATCCTGCTCTGGGTTTGCCTGTGCCTGGAATCGTTTTGCTTGCTTAAGCACGTGTGGTGTGACAGCAGTGACTGGGATGGGGCTGTCATCTTGATGCAGGGGGATGTGCTCCTGGCTGCCAGCTGGGGAGAAGGGTGCCTGCTTTCTCAGCTCTGTGCTCAGGATACACTGACAGTTGTTTCCAACAGATTTAACGTGTGGGGCCTTCAGCAATGTACAGGGAGCTCTGAACTCTTCCCCTTATTGTTTTGATGTTTCAAGTGGCCAGGAGCCATCAGCTTGGTACTTTTCCCCGGGATGGGGGAATGAGAAGCTTATGAGTCTCCTGATGGGGTGGCAATGGGATGAGGGTGATCACTCTTTTCAGAAGAGAGGCTTGGATGAGGGAACTGACTGGTAAAATGACCTGGTATTTCAGTGTAATCCACTCTCTTGTGTGTGTCAGGTCTGGCTTTGGATGCTCATCACAGCTTGGCCTCTACACAAACCCATCTGGGGTTGAACATCCTTCAGATTTCCCTGTTGGAAGGGACAGAATCACAGTGCCCTCTGTAGTGCCTCCACATTAGCATTCCAACAGGATTGCTGGAGAGGATGGAGACAGCTCTCAGGGGCTGCCTAGAGCCTGTTTGGGTGATAAGGACTGAGATAAGGATGGAGCAGTGGCTGGAGGTCTGCTTCATCCAACCACCATGCTTTAGTCTGTCTGTGCAGTCAGTCAGACTGATCAAGTTGTGTAAAACACAGGAGTAATGGGATAAGGGCAAAACCAACGTTTTTCTGGGGAGAGGGAGGTTGTCCAGGAGGTGACAGGAATCCTTGGGGAGTGCTCAGAGGCTCCATTGGAGCTGGAGTTGCAACCTGAAAATGCAACTGGATTGGCATGGCTCTCACTTGATAAAGTGTTAGAGCAATAGTGAGAGATTTCCTCACTGCCTCTGAGCAGGGAGGGTGTAAAATGCTGATGGAAGCAAGTGACCTACTGGATCTGTTGTTAGTTTTGAAAATAATCTAAACCAGAGAATCCCTATCTGTCATCCCCTTAACCAGGTCTGTGCTGCTTCTCTCACCCTACTTGAATCACTAAAAAAAATGCTAAAAGCTTCTGCCACTTGTGGTAGTGCTGCAAAAGTTCTGCCAGGTGCTGGATGCTTGTTTTTCCTGTGTTTTTAATTCTATCCCCTTGTTGTGGTGGTTTGTAGCTTTTCCTATGCTAGGAAATTTCAGCAATTTCTGTTCACTGACTGTTTACACTCAGCAATCAGTGATTATTTTGGGTTTTCTCCATGTAATAATTCCTCTCCATGCATGGGCAGTTTCAAATTCTCTGCTCATATAATAATTTATTTTCTCCTTTGCACTGTCTGTAATCTCCTGGGATCAATTTTAGCTGCTTGCTTCTACCTGATCTTGGGGGGTTGGTCTTTTGTTTTTCATTGTGTGGGGGGACTGGGCTATTTTTGGTTTTACACTTTTATTGGTTGCTTTTACTTTGTGGGTTTGGGGTGTTTTTGGCTATTGTGTAGTTTGTTTTGTTCTGTTTTGTTTCTCTGTAAGAAAGCCACCCATGAAAAAGATTTTGCAGAGAAAAGCTCTGAATGGTCCTTCCCATCCTTCCCTGCCTCTTTGTCATGAGGAGCACTGCTGTTAGAAGTCCATTAAATATTAATGACTCTCATTGCAATTTCTCCCTAATGTGCTTTATTTTGGTACCAGTCCAAGCTGTGAAAATGAAAACCCCCTCAGGACCTTCTGTAGAATGTAATTTGTGCTGCAGTTTTGGCTGTAAACATGATAATAAATTAGAGGATGTAATGAACATTCATTGAAGCACACAGGGTTTCTTCCTTCACCCATCTCTGCCTATTGGTTTCCCTCCAAACTGCACCTACCCAGAGGTGTGCATGGATGCTGGCAGCCACGCTGGCCTGTGGAGTTTGAAAAAGTTTTACTAAATTGGGGACCGAAGTGTCAGGTCCTTGCAAAAGTCAGAGGAGACAAAAATTTAAAACCCTTGGTCTTCCAGCCTGTTTAATGGGGGTCAGGGAGTTTGGATCATGAGCTGTCCTTGTGTGAGGATGCAGCTTCGTTACCCTCCTGTTGGGATTCAGGTCAGACATGAGCTGGCAACCTGCACACTGTGTTCTGTCAAGTCTCTTGTATATCAAGTATTTTCTATCAAGTCCTACTGCTAAGCCAGAGGAATTCATACAATTAAGTTTGTAGTCAAAACTTTTTTGCACATTTCAACCAAACCTTGGATTGTGTTCACCTAACAGCTGAGACCAAGGAGAGGAGACAGGCAAGGGATGACCTGGAAGCAAAGTGAAAAGCCCAGTTCTGCCCAGTGCCTTTTATGAAAGGAACTGGTCACCTAATGATCTCTCTGTTCAGTGTATCACTATTTATACACCCCAAGGAGCAAGCATGCTAAATACACCACCCAGCCTCTGGATGAGGAATGATTCAGTTGAGAAAAACTCATCCTGTAACTGGCCTGAAGCTTTTTCTCCCTCTCCATCAACACAGAGAAACCATTATGAATCAGTTAGAATTTTCCTTACTGGTCAGTAACTGATGCTTCTGATTTCACCTCAATGAAGTTCATGATTTCTGGTGAAGTAAAAAGTTCTAAAGGAGACCTATTTAAAAACAAAACAAACAAAAACCCAACCAACTTTCATCTTTGTCAGCAGGTTTAAGAGGAACTCCAGGTCTGTATTTCCATAGCCTACTGGATTTCTGGGACAACCCAAGCAATCTGAGCTGTCACTAAGACAAAGCAGCTCTTTCAATCTGGATCTGTCACAGCCTGACTCTGCACTCTGTCAGGCAGCATTTCTCCCTTCTACAGGAGCATTTGGGAGCACAAATAAAACAATGTTTTCCCATCCAGAATAACTTATTTCTTAGCCCTCTTTGCTTACTTGATTCTTTTTCATTCAGTTTCATGCTTTTTGTTGCTGTTTGTGTTTCTTCCTCCAGAAGTGAACACTTTACCAGGAATGACTATTTCTGCTTTTAAACAGTTTCAGTGTTTAAA
Source organism: Heliangelus exortis (assembly GCF_036169615.1). Taxonomy (NCBI): domain Eukaryota; kingdom Metazoa; phylum Chordata; class Aves; order Apodiformes; family Trochilidae; genus Heliangelus; species Heliangelus exortis. The sequence continues at coordinate 42,024,570 of NC_092426.1, forward strand.
AAAGGTGGCACAAGGAATCCCAGTGCTGCAGTGGGAATGGTTGGGAAAGCCAAGTGATTTCTTTCAACCTTGAAAGCACCTCTCTCTTTACTAACTGCTGTTCATTAACAATACATATTGCCAATGATTACCTGCTAATTGTTACCACTCCATATTCATGCAGTTAGAACATAACAATCTGTCCTAACTCAGCTGGGAGTAGAGAGTCCAGCAGAGGTGATGCCACTTGGATGGCACTGAGAGCTGCAAGTCCTTGGTGCTCTTATTTGAAGGTGAATTCAGATATATTTCTGAAATAATAGAAATATCTGAAATTATGTATGACGGAAATATATTAAATATGTGATGACTGAGGTAACTCATCTTACCCTTCCTTCTCTCAGCAGTAATTCAAGTGAGTGGTCACTGCTGCTGCCATGTGTGTCTCTGACCTGTTAGCATCCCAAATGATGGGAAATATCAACACTATCATTCTAGGGTTCCTGGAATGGAATTCCCAACAGCAATGGTGGGAAAAACTTGGCTTTCAACCCAACAGGACTTCAGCTTCACAAACTCCCTCTTGAAATATACCCATTCTTGATAATCCTGTGCACTGGCTTCTACCAGCTTGGGAGAAAGTGCTTCAGCCTCCCCAGCTCTGCTTTGGGCACTTGAATTTTGTTCTACTGGGCTCCTCAGCACTCACAGCAGGCTGGACTGGATAAAGTCTTCTCCCTGGGCAATAGTATTATTATTATTATTATTATTATTAATTATTATTATTATTATTTCTGAGCTGTTTTTCAAGTCAGCAGTTCTTAGAAGTGTTTTCTCAAAGTTTAAACTCTATCAGTAAAATTACTCACAAACCCACTGTGCCATTAAATACAGCTCTTGGTAGGCACTATTAGCTGGTTAGAGCATCTTCCTTCATTTCTGTAGCTAATATTTTACCAACATTTCCCAATATACACATCTCTTGCCCTAATACCTGTGCTGTGCTTTTAAATATTTGCTGTCACAGTGTAGGATTTTAAAAAAAATAAGTAGGTTTGTTCGAAACCATATTTAATTAAAAACAATCATAATGAATTGCTAGGAGGATTCATAGTTTAAATAAGCACACACAAAAAAAGACCTTTTGCTGATATCCTGCCTCAAAGAAAATGAAAAGCCTGGAATAAAACCAAAAGAGAAAAACAGTGAAACAGAAAGGGGTGATCTCTGCAGAGATATGAAGGCAGCAAGGTAAATTTCCCTTCACACAAACAGCTCTGTTGCCATTGTAAGCACATTGCTAGTGCCTCTAGATATTTCTTATCAACTAAACCATAAGATGTAGCTTCTTGTTTGAAGTATTAAAGTACTGTGTCTAATTAGTCTGCATCAAACAGGAGGAAATTTATTAAGACCAAAGAGGGACATGTTATCCTCAGAGAAAATTAAGTCATGGCAATAACAATAATAATAAAACCAAAAACCCATAAAACCCAGCATTTGAATTTCAGATTCCTGATCCAGTTCATAGTCCCTACATGAAGATAAATCATGTCATGACTGAGCTAAAACTTTTCAAATAGGAGTTATAAATACATTTGGATATAGTATTTTCACTTGTCCCTACCATAAGATGCAGCTTTTACATGGAACATTTCTGTGTCTCAGTTAGAGTCTGTGTCACCTGGAACAAACTGTAACAGGGTGGTAAGGAAGGTGTGACCACAGCTCTGTCACTTTTGTGTCATCAGCAAGGGCACAGGAAGGATCAAAATGTAGGAATTACTCTTACCATTCATTGTACACCATTGGTGACTTCTGGTTACAATCTCCTTCAGGACAAATAGATTTAAAAATCTATTAAAAAATAGATTTTTTTTTTTTTAAGTCATATTTGTAGGAACTTAAGAATTCTGGAGTTTTTAATAATTGGTTTCTCCCATGCAGTATTAAAAATAACAGCACACCAAGGATTGTGGATATCTTGGTAAAATTTATTAGAAAATATAAGATCTCTATTTGGCTGTTTCTTGTCACCTTCCACTTTTCTCTCTCCTTCTGTGTTATGATGTACTTGATCTAACTTCTTGTCATATAAAGTATTGTGTGCATTTAGGCAACAATTATTTTTGTACTGTTTTCTGGTTAAGAAATTCAGGAATGAGAAAATATTAGCAAATGTTGTGATAGTATTGGTAGTTTTAATATTATCACTCACTTATAGGGAAAATATGATAGATTCTGCTTACCAGAAATATATTTATAGCTTGCTCATGGCCACAAATGGACACTGAAAGATCCCAGTTAGAATTTAGAACTGGTTTTACAGTACTGGAAAATGAGTGAAAACTGTTTTGTGAAAACAAATGGTGCAAATATGTGTAAACTGTTGCCTTTTTATTTCTGGTGAATTAAGTACTAGTTGCATTTCATAAAATGAGGACACCTTTACAGCCATGGCAGATTCCCATTAAACCTTCACTTATCAGTGTATCAGCAGCAGCAGAATATATAAAGTGAGGCCAGCCATGGTGCTAAAAGAAATATTTGGGAAAGGGAATGGAAACTATCTAGAAATAGTAAAGAATAATTCTGTATTGCAGAGTGGCTGCAGTGCCTATTTCACAGAATCACAGGATGGTCAGGGTTGGAAATACCTCTGAGGATCATCTGCTCCCATCCCGTGCTAGAACAGGATCCCCTGGAGCTGGTTTGACAGGAATCCATCCAGGCAGGTCTGGGGTGTCTCCAGGGATATGGAGATTCCACAACCTCCCTGAGCAGCCTGGGCCAGTGCTGTGGTACCCTCAGAGTGAAGAAGGATTTTCTGATATTAAATTTAAATCTCTCGTGTGCCAATTTGTGCCCATTACCCCTTGTTCTGGCACTGGACACCACGGAGAAGAATCCAGATCCTTTAGATATTTATCAGCATGGATAAGATCCCCCCTCAGCATCCTGTTCCCTAAGCTACTAAGGGACTAAGCTACTGTTCCCTAACAACCCAAACTCTCAGCCTTTCCTCCCCAGGAGCTGTTCCACTCCTCCATCCCCTTGGTGCCTCTGTGCTGGGCTCTCTCCAGCAGTTCCCTGTCCTGCTGGAACTGAGGGGCCCACAGCTGGACACAAGATTCCAGATGTGGCCTCCCTAGGGCAGAGCAGAGGGGCAGGAGAACCTCTCCTGACCTCCTGACCACCCCCTCCTGATGCCCCCCAGGTGCCATGGGGCTTCTTGGCCACCAGGACACATTCCTGGCTCCTGGTGAGCCTGTTGTCCCCCAGGACTCCCAGATCTTTGTCCCCTTTCCAGCAGATCCACCTCTAACCTCTACATTTGCTTTGGAAAGTGACAGTAAGTGTAGGTATTTTTGCTTATCACACACACCAGTAGAAGGATTTTTAGAAGTCAGTGACCCTGTGCCTTCTGCAAGGTTATAACCACTGGAGGAGTTTGATTCTATAAATGAAAGTTAATTAGATATGAAGCTGCATGAGTCAGAGCAGAATCCAGCTGGCTCACTTCACTAAGGAACAGCAACAAAAGCAATGGAAGCTTTTGTCAACAAATTAATTAGTGCAGACCCTGATGGCTAAGAACACTGCTTTTTAAGAATTTTATAAACTTTCCCTTGGTTTCTGAATTAGAGGGGAGAATGGATCATAATGGTAATGGTTGGTGCAGCACTATTTAAAGCATCTTTTGACCCCTAATAGGATGCTCACTGACATCTCATTGCTTCTGTTTCTCCAGTGAGAACAGAAAAATTCTCAGATTGTTGCTGTGAGGTTGTGATCAAATAGCAGAGGGCAAAACTGAAAGACTCTCCAGTGGGAAGGACCCCACATTGGAGCAGGGGAAGAGTGTGAGGAGTCCTCTTCCTGAGGAGGGAGAAGCAGGAGAAACCCCGTGTGATGAAACCCCATCTGGTGTCCCCTGGTGGGATGAAAAGGTGGGCAAACAGGGAGCAAATCAGTATGGGCCCAGGGAGAAAGCAGGAATGGGACAAGGTAAGGGATTTAGGTTGTGGTTTTGTTTTCTCTTTGTCCTGCTCTGATGTGATAGGTGATAAATCAAACTGAAACCCCCTCCCTATCTCTGAGCTTTGGGTTGTGTTTGCTTCTCTCCATCCCCTAGAGAGAGGAGGAGTGACCAAGCAGATGGCTCTTTGTTGCCAGCTGGGCCTAAGCAGTGACATTAGGCCAGTCCCTAAATGTAGATTTTATCATTAATATTTTAGTGATACAGACTAATTAATCTTAGACTGTTCATTGTATCAAAGCAGTTTTTCTGTCTCTTTTTTCCCCCCTTTTTAGAAGTCTAATTAGTTGCTATGGCAGTTCTTAGGGTGATAAGTGATTGGAACAGGTAATTTAAAAATCTTATAGTTATTTTTTTAGATGGTTAATGCAAAATAGAAACTCACTGCTGTACCAGTCTCTACAAAGAGACCCTAAAGTAGAAGAGACCAAAGCAATGGCTTCAGTGTTTCTATGATGGAGATAAGGGCATGGGACTGTCCTGTGGAGAAGTTTGGGTGAGGGAAGCTTTTCAGAATGGATTTCTCATCTTCTAGATATTTGGATGAGGAACAATGTTGGGGAAAAAAAGCAAAGTTAATTTAAAGGAAGGAAGAAACTCCACAGTGCAGAGATAGAATCTGCTTTGATGAAGGGTCATGTCACTCTGGTAAAGTTCCCACTGACTGGAAAAGGGAAACATTATCCCCATTTCTGAAAAGAAAAAGAAAAAAAGAAGAGCTGAAGAGCTGCAGGTCAGTCAGTGTCACCTCTGTGTGCAGCAGCATCCCACAGCAGCTCCTGCTGGGGCACAGGGAAAAGGAGGAGGTGGCTGGTGGTAGCCAGAGGCAAATGGTCCCTGTCAGGTGTGGTGGTGGCAGCATCAATGGATAAAGGCAGAGCAACTGGTGGCTTCCCTCTGGACTTTGTGCAGAGTTCCACACTGTCCTTCCTGACATCCCAGCCTCTAAATTGGTCTCTGAACTCCAACCAAAACCATTCTGTTATTCCCTGCAAAAGAGCCTTGTTCCTGCTATGTGCTGCTGACTTGCTGCAAGTCAAGTTCAGCATCCTCCTCATTTTTGTCCTAGAATTAATGAGAAATCTGCATGCTTGTGCACCAAGTGCTACACAGAAGCTGTGTTTTAATTTAATAAGCTATTGTTGTAACCTTCCTGCCCTCCCTCCCTCTCTCTCTGCTTTTCTTTGGGAAAATGAGAACTAGTTGCTGAACAACACTCTTCATCTGGATTCATACTGACATTTGCTTGCAACTGCTACTAAGGATGGAGCACAGATGACTAAACAGGGATGGGGGATATGCTGCATTTTGCATTTCATAAAATTTGTTTGTATGCTAGAGCTGGGATGGACTTGCTTGGTCTGCTGCTAAGGAGGACCAAAAATTAGGAGAGTGGGAGTACGAGGAAGGAGAAGTTGTATGGACACAAACTTTATGCTGAGACAATAAAATTCCAACTCTGGAATAGCTGAATTTTTTCAGCTTGGATGTGTTAAAAGACTTGTGAAGAGGTTAAGACTGTATTATGTGGTCTTTGCCTGTATTAGGGCTCATTCTCAGAGGTCTGCTTGGATCTCTGCCTTTATAAGAATGAAATTTATCTGGAAGAGTAGAAAAGCTAAAAAGCAACAACAAAGTGATGATGCTCTAGCTGGGAAGACAAGAGCTTCTCTGAATTTCAATGTGGAAATCTGGATGATCTTGCTGTTGTCACAGTAGGCAAGTAAATAGCAGTAATAGGAGATAATCTTCTCTAATCTGCAGATGATACAGCAAAGGAGAGCATCTACCCATCCCTTCTGAGTGAGGGGCCAGGCTTTCAGCAAGTGGTAGATGGGAATGGGCTTGGTGTGTGGTTGGGGTTTTGTTTTGAGACATTCTGGGGACAGGCACCTTCTGTAGGGCCACTCCTGCTCTATTAGAAAAAATTGTAAATTGTAACCCAGCTTTTAAAGTAGAAAATACTATTGGTGCATATACCATAAAGTGAAGATACTTTATTCTCCCAGAATAGGCTTTCATGGAAAAGGAGAAGCAAGGAGTAGGGAAAGGAAAAGGTGGTTTTGTGTGTGGAATTTAATATGGTTTGTTAGATGTACAGGCATGATTAATCCAAAAGTTAGTTAAAAAGTGCTTTTGAATAAAGGATTGGTTTCTAAAAGCAAAAGTAACTTCAGCCTTTACCCAGTTACCATGTAGGTCCCCTGGTTACCCCACAGCTCTTCACTCCTAGATCTGCAAGTCCTCATCTACTTCATTTTGATTCATCTTCCTTCTGCAGACATGCTGGCAGATCTGAATTTTTGCCAGTGTCATTGTTACCATTTAATTCTTCTGTGATCTGTTTCTCCACTGATGAACATTTACAGAAATACTCCTTTAAGTGTGCTTTGGATACCTTCTTTTTTTCTAAATACCATTAACTAACTTCAAGGGGCTTTCTAAATGGTCATATTAACAGCTGGAATAAGCTTTCATTGCTGTATTAGGCAAATAATTGCTTTGACTTAGCTGGATTTATTGCAGTTTGGATCAGATGAAAACCTCACTGAGGCTGGAAGCAGCAGTTCTAGGGATTGCCTGTTCCTTTATTGAGGTAAATTCTTCTCCTGAAATCTAATTTGCTTATGTTTTGCAAGGTAGAACTTCCTGAATGCTGATGGGAGCCATACATGTTTGCTCAATTAAGAAAAAAGAAAAGAAAGAAAGAAAGAAAGAAAAAAAAAAAGGTTATTTACTGTTCATCAAAATCAGTGTTTCCCTGAGATGAGAGCTTGTGTCTGCTGGTGCCAGATGGAATAAAAGCAGAAAAAAGAGTAGTGCTGATGAGACAGATGACCCTGTGTGACAAAATTAACTTCTCTTCCACTCAGTGACACGGTGTAATAAAGTAATTTCCCAGGTCCTTCTAGCCTGTGCCTCCTCTGCTTTGGCAGCTGTAAGGGCTGCAGAGCAAAGGGTTAAAGTATCCCAATCTACACCTTTTTTCATACAGCAGAGACTTGCTCTTTGAAATGTAGTAATTTAAGCAGAAAAGGAATAGTTTGGGCATAATGTTGGTGTTTTGGTATTTCAGAATGAGTGGCTCAACTGAAGCTGCCTGTTTGAGCATAATGAACGTGCAAAAAACTGGAAAAAAACAGGTCAGAAAGGTGACTGCTTTGCCATCTTTTAGCACCTGCAGATAAACCTCAGCATTCTGATCTCTGTGAGTGTTGTTTCCATCAGCAAGAAACTTTGCCAGCACCCAGGAGGTGGGTGCAGCACTGCTTGCTCTCTAAACTCCTTCAGAGAGGACCCTAGGTGTGGTCTCCTCTATTAATTAATCTCGATGAACTAACCAATTAATTAATCTTGATTAATTTCTTTTAACAATCCATTTGGTGAGATTAAGTTTGGGAATTCTCTGCGTGGTACTCCAAGAGTAAGATCATTACTCAGGAGGTTTGTACAGAACAACTTCACTTAAAAATAAGTAAGATTCTGCAGCATGTCAGATTACACCCAGCAGAATCAGAAATGATGGGGCTTTCAAAGCAATGGATTAAAAACAGCACAAGTTAGCAAAATGGTGCTGTCAAAGCAATGGATTTTAATTTAGCAAAACTTAGGGACATTGCCAAAGGTTACAACTAACAAAACTTAACAAAGCAATGGGCTGTAAAACTTAACAAAGATAAAAACTATGTCCCTAAGTTTTGCTTAAAACTTCCATGCCAAGATTAGGAATGGAATCAGAGAGAAAAAGAAGGGATAGGAAGGATATCCCCACCTTGGATGCAGCCATGGTCCTGGTGGGAAGATGAGGTCCTTGGATGGTGTTGCCCAAGTTCCAGGGGTGCCTCTTTCCTGCCCCCTGACCCCACTTTTCCATGGGACCTTTGGCACAGCTTGTGCAGCCAGGGGGTCCCTTGGGCCCCTCCAGAGGGGATGTCTGGGCAATAATTTCTGAATCAGCTGCCTGGAATCACTGGTAAATAATAATGAAAAAAAAGTTCAGAGTCAATAGCTCATATTTACAAAGTAGGTGTTTTTTTCTGGCTTTTAGGTTGGCCATTAAAATAAAGTTTGTCAGTCAGATCTAAAGAGATCTGTTGTATTTCCTTATGAATGTAGGTGTTTGGTTCAAAATAGGAAAAAAGAAAAAAAGTGCTGTATATGTTGTTCCCCTGAAGTCTGAGCACAACGATGATGATGATGATAAGAAGCGTTTAGGAGAACTTAGCTCCTTCTGTGCTTTCATGCACAATACTGGTGTCTGACTCCATTTTTATCCTCTGAAGTGGATTATTATTTTGATTTGACTGCCCCTTATCTCACTTTGTATACTGACAAGTACAAATTCAGAAACAATATTTAAAACAAACGGAAGAAAAAAATCTCATACAGAGTGACTGCTGATTTTCAGTTATTAAAGTAGCCTTCTGTTACCCTGAAATACAATGGGCTTCACTACCAAAAGCAATGGGAATAATGGAAAAGTAACCAAGGTTAATTATGTGGGGACTGTAATGAACCACAGCCCTTAAAACATTAAGAACATCCCTTTCAAAAGACAAATGTAATGTTTTATGCATTTGTAGGAAGGAAGGTCTCATAAAAGGAGGGTTGTTTTATTTTATGTTTGGTTTTGTGGTTTTTTTTTTCTTTGTGTTTTTCTCTGTGTGGGGTTTCTTTTTTGGTTTTTTTTTTTTGTTTGTTTTTTTTTTTTTTGGTCTTTTTGTTTGTTTGGTTGGTTGGTTTGGTTTTGCTTTTTGTAAAATTACTGTCATGTATTTATCTTTTGGTAGATGGCAAAAGCAAGATAGTGGCTTCCCTTGGGAATAACATGGCTTAACACTGGAGCTTTTCAGGGCTGTCTTGGAGGTTGTTTCCTGTGGTCAGGTGGTAAAGGAAAAGAGAATTGTGGAGTGGAAAAGGGCTGTGATCTCCTGTGTTCTGTGCCAGCGGGTGAGGGGAGCTGTGTGTCCACTTGCTGAACAGGATCAGGGAACACCCATGGCAGATAAACCAGCTCAGTTTGCTTGGTAAACTCTGAAATGGGTTTGTTCCAGAGCCTGGAAGATGCAGAGGAACTGGTAGGACAGGAGCACACTGTGGTACTTTGATTGCTACTTGACAGGTTTTTTTGTCAGATTCAAGTGACAAACTGCAGCAGTTGCACATTTAGCATAAGGTTTGAGTAAGGTTTGATATTTGTTGGGGTTTTTTTCCAATTATTATTTTTAGTTGATGTGCCTACCCAAATAATCAGCTTAATTTGCTAATCCTCACCTAGTCCAGGAGCTTCATCTGAGTGAATGGTATCCCCAGCAGAAGGAGTGCCTGGTACCTCACTAACATACAGCCTAATGCATACCTGAGCTGAGTCTCTTAGCTACTTTTTTATATAAATGACATATGATCCTGCAACAGCAGATGGCAGAACTGGTAACCAAGTTCTTTTTATTTTCTGTCACCTTCAGTCAGTTTTATGGGTCCCTGGGTGTCACTTCCATTTCCTTGTTATTAACAGTTCCTGAAGAAGAGCTTCACTCTCCTGTGCTGCTGGATCTTTATGGTTTAGCTGCTTATTCATCTGCAGGAGAGCTCAGCATTTGGTTTCATCATTCAATCTGGTTTTTGTGCTGCTCCCTGTGACTCTGAGGTGGGAGCCATACTCTGAAGAGCTTATGTTATTCAGATTAAAGATCTTGAGAGAATTTTGCTTTTCTAAGTTCTGGACTGTGTGTAGTAATAAAACACAACTTTTCATTTAAACTGTGGTCTAAAACAAGTGATTTGGACTGAATTCCTGGCAACAGAGGTTACAGATGAAGGGGGTGTGCAGGGGGGGTGTGTACATGAGCTAGAGGACCATGTCTCATGTCTGTCTGAAGTAGATAATATTTCAATAGCAAGAAAACCAGGGTTATTTATAAGCTTGGAAGTGAAGAACTTTGTAGTTCTGATGTGCTTTTATGGAATTTAGCTTTATTAAGCATCTGATGAATTGTTATCAGATATTGATTTGTATATTAAAAAATTACATCTGGTTTACAAAGGGTTAACCTTGACCTTGCATCTCGATCCCAGCAGTGTTGGTTGACACTGGGTGTGCTGAAGAGGCTGCTTTGGAACAGTTTAGATAACAAAAAAGTTCTGGCACCATGGAGGGAGGCTGAGGACAAAGCTTATTGAGCAGGAGGCTTTTGGATCAATGAATCCCAGAGGATTTTCAGAGAATCAGGGTGAAGGATGCTTGGGAGACTTGTTCAGGTGCAGGTCTGTGCTCAGTGCAGTTGTAGTGTAAACAAAATCATTATTTCTGATCTGCAATTTGTGTAAAATTCCTCATTCTGTGGGGAAGGGAGCAGTGGTGGTGGCAGGGGGGGGTTGCAGGAATTTGGGATTGCTCTGATAACTGATACACTGCACAACAGTATTGGATCCATCTTCCAATTCCACACCTGTCATACCAGTGTGTGTGCCCAGAAGAGAGCAAATAGAATGGTTTGGGTTGGAAGGGCCCTTAAAGATCATCAAGATCCAACCCCCTGCATGGGCAGGGACACCTCCCACCAGCCCAGGTTGCTCCAAGCCCCATCCAACCTGACCTGAGACACTGCCAGGGATGGGACATCAGTGACCTCCCTGGGCAAACTATTCCAGGATCTTACTATGCTCAGGGTGAAGATTTTTGTGCTGACATCTAACCTGAATCTACCTAAATCCTCCAACTCAGACCATTTCCCCTTGTCCTATCACTACCATCTCTAGTGAAACGAGGCTTCTGGATCAATGAATTCCCAGAGGATTTTCAGAGAAAAAGCTTTCCTGCAGCCCTCATGGGCTGGGATGCTGCTCCAAGGTCTCCCTGGAGCTGAACAGCCCCAGCTCTCCCAGCCTGGCTTTGTTCCAGCCCTTTTATCCCCTTTCTCTGGACCCTCCCCAACGGGTCTGTATCTTCCCTGTGCTGGGGAATTCCAGAACTGGACACAGGACTCCAGTGGTGCCACAGGAGCAGAGCAGAGGGACAGAATGCTGCCCAGGGGTCTCTTGATGCAGCCCAGGATGCAGTTGGGTTTCTGGTCTGAGAGCCCACCTGGCAATAACCCACGTGTGAAACGTTATGTTCAGGTGAATAAACAGGCAGAGTAAAGACAAGCTGTGTTCAGAGCCTGGCAGGGAGGTTAAATTCACTTTCAGCTCAAGTGCTGAGGAGGTATGGAATGGGATTGATGGATGTTTTATTTGGCAGAGCAGAAATGGAGAAAGGCAGTGATCGGGCTGCCAGAATATAAAAAGAAGTAATGCAGTAGCCAAACTCAGTGGTAGAAGCTTAATTATTCTTCTTATTATTTTTAAGATTAATTAGAATTGCTCATTTCCAAATTTAAACTTGACAAAGTGAGAACTAAAATGTGGCTATTTCAGTCCCTGGAACTGAAATGTTAAAATAAATATTTATGACCTTATTAGGAATGACTAAGTGGGTGAAAAAGGAACGAAGTAAAACGATGTTACCTCTTCCAAATTCCTGCTGACTGGGAGCAAATGATTGAAAATACTCCCATGTTCATGATATAAAACATAAATGTGTTCTTTATAATTCTACTATCAATTGCCAAATCACATGAACAAAAATTGGTATATTTTTGCTTTAGCATAGATGTTTTCAGCTTGGATTTAGTGCTGCCAATGCCATGCAGGGTCTCCTGCCAGGTCTCTTCCCAACACACACAACTTCAGCACTTCCACAGACTGCTAATTCCAGATGCAAAATCCTTACCTACAACCTAGGGACTTTTATATTGGGCATAAATCTGATGGAATAAAGCATAACAAAACTAAAAAGTATATGATATCATGGGATTATGACTTATGTGCATAAAGAAAACTCCGAACTGATAGAAATTCCTGAAGTGGAAAAGTGCATTTGGGGAGGAGACAAACTTGGGAACTGTTCTCAAAATGTCTAATAATTGCTATCTTAAAAATAAACATGCTGCATGGGTCAAAATAAATCATTAGTAGAGAAAATGAAACAAACAAACAAAAATAATATTGACCTTACAGTACTTATATATTTTTTTTTAGTAACTACAGGTGATATAAAATGACACAAAGAGATATCTCAGGGTAATAAACAGAAAGATGATGTGCAAAAACTGTGTTTAAAATACATGTATCATAAAATATGTAATATATTTTTATAAGTAATCATGTGTGTCCTTTGCATAAAAGGAAATATAAGAAGATATAAATCTAGCAGCACACAAGCAGTAGTATTACAAATAATTCAGGAAGATGAATATGTCACACATTTATGTTTTGGAAAAATACCAATTTATATAGTTAACTGGCTAAACTATCTTCCAGTTTCCTAGTAGGCAGGATATCTGATGAAGCAAAATATTTTAAATCTTTGATTTCCATCACAATATTTGGACTGGACTTCTTGCAGCTATTTTAAAACTTATCTGGACAAGCAATCTGTAAAATTGGGATGTCATAAATCTCAGAGAATTAAGGAAATTCCAGACGAAGGTTGATAGTATTGTATCCATATCTAAAAGAACAAAGTGTGGATGAATGTCCAATCTAATACTTGTGTCTCAAGTGTAAAGAGAAATTTAAGTATTTCTATTTTTTTTTTAAGCATTGTCAAGCTGCTTTCACAATCTCATATTCACCCATTATTCCCAGATGAGACTCACATAATCTCTCTGAAATGCAAGATGATCATCAGCAAATGATAAACCTTTGATTTCAAGGACTATATTTTCCTTCTAGTGGAAGTCAAAGTTCTGTCAAGTGTTCATCTCTTCTTGCAAGGGTTATTGGCTCAGTGCTAAGACAAGAGCAGACATTGCTGCTCTGTGCAGTGCACAGCAGAAACACATCCTTAGAGTTTTTAAAAGAATTTTGGAACTTTGCTTTTATTGCATTTTAAATATAATAAAATAATAACACTGTGTATGTTGATCCTGTTAGAAAGGCAGAATCATGGCAGAAGGATATTGCAGAGGTATTTCTGCTACAGCCCACTGGGGATCAGTTCCTGATCCCTCACTGTTTATTATTTCCAACCTGGAAGAAAGCTGTAAATTTAAGATCTCTTATGATATGCAGGAGTGAAATCAGCAGTTTTTAAGAATCAAATGAAGGTAATGATATTCTTAGGAAAGGGAGATACAATCTGTAAGTTGAAAATTAGCAGAATTAAGCATTTTCACTGTAAATAGTAACACACAGAGCCTTACAAAATTAAATGTTGAGAGACTGTGATAGTAGATGATACAGAAACTACAGTACAAAAACTGCCTGGTTGTGTTCCACTGCAAAACAAAAGCAGGGGGAAGAGAACAGAATGGCAAAGAACTGTTTTACAATGAGACTTGAAGAGCCTCTTCAATGAGAAAAATAAGCTGCCAGTAGACAACAGGAGAGGAAACTGATGAAGCAATTGTGCAGACTGTAGCAGAAGACTATCTGGATATTTATAGAGGAAAAGATTGTGACAAGGAGATATTTTTCATGCAGTGTTATCAAAGCATCTGTTGCTTCTGGTTTTGTTCTTGTTTCTTTCAACTTTTGGCATCAGGGCACGTTGTCACATCCTACCTTAGAGAAGGTAAAATTCTGACTAATGTGTCATTCCTTAGGTAAAGGCCAGGAGTTAAAAAAAACCTAGGTGTGAAGTCATTCTTATGCTACAGGTAACTTCTGGCTTCCTCATCTGAATGAAAGGCCATTTTGAAATCCCTTAGTACTTTGAAATACTTGAAGGAAAAGTATTTCTAAATCTTAATTAGTATAAAGCTGCAAGAAAAGCATACATAACCCCAGAGATGTTTTGCCATTGTATATGCTTCAACCTTACTAATTTTGAAAGAGGAGGATCAGGGCAAAATCCATCTTTTATTGGGTAAATTCCAAATAGTCCATCAGGATGAGATTCTCCTTGAGCTTTCTTGTCTATTCATTTCTCTTTCCCACCTGCACTCACAATGGTGGCTCTCTGCTCCCACGTCCACCCAACAATGCCTCATTTGTGAGCTGCAGGCCCATTGAGAGCCCTGACAGAAAGCCCTCTGAGCAGCCTTGCCATGCACTGCCAGCCCCATGACTCACTCCATTCAGCAGAGGGGACTCTGAGATAACATGACTTCTGCTGCAAAGACAAGAAAATGTTTGCAGAAAGCCCCGGACGTGTCATGCTTTTTAACAAGGTGCTTTCAGTTTGCAAACAGAAGCTGGTGGCTTTAATTTGGAGTGAACTAAAATCTCAGGGTTCTGCTGCAGTGTCAACCTCCCACAGCCCTCCTGGTGCACGAGGAGGAGGGAGGGTGCGAGCCTCAAAAACGCCTCAGAAATCCTTCTGCCTTTGGAAACTTGGGTTTGCTTCACTCCCTCGGCAGAGCATCAGTCCCTGAGGACAAACCCGTGCTTGATTGGCTCTTTCTGATCATGTTTAAATACCACATTTAATGGGAAATCACGAGTTGGTCTGGTTAAAGCCAAAGGAAAAGCACATTGAGTCTGTTTTGACAGAGTGTGTCCTAGTTTATTCCTAGTTTATTCTTGGGACATGTATTCTTCTTAAATTAACTCCCTTTTTTAAAAAATCACTTACTTACTGTATTTTCCCTCAGAAAGATAAAATCAAAGTTATGATAATAAAATAATTGAACTCTGTAGGCAGCCCTTGGGTATTCAGTACAGTCTGAACACCATCCTTGGGAAGCTGCAGGGAATGAGTTTATTTTCTGTTTAACTTCACAAACCCACACTGGAGTTATGTGAGAGCTGGGAGGAGCTGAGCAGGGACAGAACCAGCAGGGCTCACACAGACTATGATAAGGTTTTTCCAAAATTCATCTTGACAGAGAAATTAAGAGAATTTCTGTGGCCTGTGCAGCTGTGATTGTGAATATGGCATGGGGATGGCTGGTATGTGTCAGTCGTCCATGAAGCAAGAACTAAGATTTCTCACCTTAAGTCACCATTCTTGGTGTTGCACAAATGGTTCCACTACAATATTCACTTCATTTGCCACATCTGTTTGCACATTTGCCTTCCACAAACAGTATCAAAGTATTTTTGAAAGGTATTCTGGTTTAATATTATTTTTTAAAAGAGATATTTAACTGATGCTTTGGATTTGATGCATGCTCTCGGATCAGAAAGGGAATATGCCACACAAGTAAAATTCTGTCTTATCTTTCCACATAAAAATAGATTAAGATCTTATTATTTCTGGTGAATAACTCTAGAATGAAGCTAACTTTGGATGAAAAGCTAGTTAGTGTACCAGTCTTTGCTAGTGTACAGGAGCTGAAGTGTAGTTTCTGTGTGGCCCTGCAGGAGCTGCCAGGCTTAGGATTTTCCTGTCCCTGCTGACTGGCACTGGACACCAGCCACTCATCCTGGCAGCAGCCAAGTCATTAGAAAACATATTGCAAAAGTAGAATGTGAGAGTGTATATTCTAGAAAGGAGTAGAGGGGAGAAAAAGAAGCTTCTCTTGTGTTATGAAGTTTCATGTGACTGTCTGACAACTCATTACCTATCAATAGTTCCTAAACTATATTTATTTATATATATCTTAGGTGGGATTCGACTAGGAACATTTCTTAATATCCCAATACAAGGTAATTAGGAAAGTGCACTTTCTGTTTTATTGTTTTGCAAATATGTGCTCTTTACAGAACCCTCATAACAAGCTGATGCTCAGTTTTATCCCTGGTTTATGGACAGGGAGGAAGAATCAGAGAGACTGAACCATTAGCCTGAACCTCCAGAAAGAGATGGTTTTGAAACCAGTGGTAGTTTGTGATTCTCTGACCAGCAAACTAAAGCTGTCTGAAGGGACTGCCTGTCTTTAAAAAGTGGGAAGACATCTCCCATCTCTTCCAAATACAACTGCAAAACAGTCTCCTTGAAGGTGCTCAGTTATCTTTCTCTTTTGTAAAGGATTCAAATATAAACCTCTTGAACAAGATATTCACTGTTAAAAAAACCTTTTAAAATTAGTATATAATGACACATGAGCTCAATTATCCTCAACCTTGTTAATTCTGTTTTGTGCTGTAATCATTTTATTACTATAAATTACACAGCATGTATCACCATAAATACCCAGGGATCATGTTGTGCTTTTGTGTCTTGTAGTTGGTTGCCCTTGACACATACACAGCCAGTGAAAAATGAAGCACTGGATAGCCTCTGCTATTAAAAAGATGGAGGAGAAGTATGTTAGGTGATAACACTCATGATTAATAGCAGAAGCATTTTATGAACTATATTCCATATAGTAGAAAATATAGTACAAGTGACAGAGTATATTAATTGTTCTGTGAATCAAAATTTAATCATTCCAATATGAACAGATCTTTTTTGTTTGTATGAGCTTTTTTTTTAAAAAAAAAAAGCCAGAAAACTAAAGAGGCACACAGTTTCATTGCTTTTCCACTGGACCAAAGAAGGCCTCAAATGAGTTTCATTAACAAGTGACCTCATTCTTGAATGGGGTTTTTGTCTAATCTAACTGGCATTATTAAACTATCTTGAGTAATTTACAAAAATCAGGACCTTTCTGCAACAGGAATTATGCTGCCAAGTGTGGGAGGAGAGGTAGGTGCCTCAGATATTTCACTGAACAGAGAAATTTGACCTGTGATAAGTGATAAGGTCATCAATCCTTATCCTTAGGCTTGGAAATTCAGCCTGGTACTGGAATTCCATCTCTTTCTCTATGCAGACCACCAGGATTGCTCTAGGGAAAGGGGAGGATGACCAAATATCTTGTGTTATTTGGATGGGGAGCAGCTTTGGCATTTTGCTGCTCCCTCCTTGCTGACTCTAAGGCAAGGCAGGTGTGAGGTGGGCACCTGGCAGTTTATCCAGGACTATGTGGCTGTAGGCATCTCAGCAGGCATGAGATGAAGCCATGCTTTAGAACAAAAATTCTTCAAAAAGTCTGTTCCTTGTTTGGAATAAATGAGAAATGTCTGGGGTGTCATTGCCCTTGCTTTTTGCTTTTTTTTTTTTTTTTTCTCTTTCATTCTCAGAATAACACCTGGTACTAAGAATATAACAAACTTGGATATTAATGTAAAAAAAAAAAAAAAGACAAAGCTAAAGATTCACTAGATTTTAAACTCCTCAGGAATGGGAGGACAACTCATAAAGACTTAATGAGATTTTAATCTGTGATTAAAATCAATTGATTTTAATTGAAAAGTATATTTGGTTCTGATAATACCAAGTTCTGAGGCACTTCACATTTTCAGTTACTTTTACTTTACTGAGAGAATGCTATGATACTCTATGTCAGAAATATAAACTTACTGAGCACTAATTGCAGAATTATTCAAATGTTGGACTCAGTCTGGACCACAAGGCCCAGCTCCTCACCAGTTTCTCAGCTGTTGTGTTCCTGTGTGGCAGCTGTATTACCACCTACAAGTAGATCTTTCCCCAGGGTACTGCTTGTAAAGATGTTCTACTGACACCAGGATGCATAGAGATGGTTTCCATCCTAGGGATCCTTAGCAAATTTGCTTTGCAGGCCTTGTATGAGCTATGAAATAGTTATCACACAGTAAATAGCAGATATGCATGTTCTATCTGGGAAAAATAAAATAAGTCTTGTGCATACCTAGTGATGTCAGGCTAGAGGTAAAACCAGGAAAAGCAGAGTTCCTGTGTAAAGGAAATAACAGAACTGCAAAGTAACAGAGCATGCAGGGGGCTGCCACCTGATGAAACACTGGAGCACAGGATGTAACCCTGTTTATCTGGAGCCTGGTAACAGGAGTGTGTGCCTGGCTGAAAAACAGGCAGGGAGTCTGTAAGACAGAACAAAGATCTGCTCAGTTGCCTATAGGCATGTATGTTATATGTCTGCATATTTATACACACACATTTACCTGCTGTATTAAGGTAGGAAAAGAAATTCAAGAAATTGTGATACCCAAGCCATGAAAAAAAGCACATTTGTGGAGGGGACTGCCATTCAGATGCTGACCATGAATATTCCACTGAGTTGTGCACACTCAGCTCTGAAAAGCCTAAGGGAAAGCCTAATGGAAACTCCCCCAGATCTCCAACTTGTTTTGTAAGGCAGACTAAAACACCCTCATATTAAAGATCCAGCCTTTAATAAATTTATGACCCACTGCGCTTTTTAATTCTCAGAAGCTTCCTTGCTGCAGAGTTGTTCCAATTACAAGATACGTTGATCTTGTAAAGCCACCAGCTAGAGGCTTGGAACAGTAATCACAAGAAGGTAGCAGACTGAAAATCATGTAAATTGAATGAGACAGGGAATGAAGAGCAATCTGTTGAGCAGTGCAGCCGAGTGGAGTGGAACAGAAACGCTGAAACATCTCCATAGATCTGAAGGGGGAAGGGGGAATTTCTTTTTAAATCCAATGAAGGAGCAAAACCCAAACCCTGCCATTTGTTATATGCAGTTATTTTAGCATATGCAGTTATTTTAGCAATGTCTTAAGCCACGGAATGAAAATAAGCCTGTGAGGGTAAATGTATTTCTGAAAGATTTCTGAGTGGCCATTTCCTGCTGTCTGAATGGCGGGGGGTAGCAGAAAGAAGCCAGAAAATTTCCTCTGAATTTTCATTTCCAAAATCCTGGTTTCTGCCAAACGCTTCTTTACAGGGCACCAGTGTAAAGTGTGATACCTCATTAGACACAATACTTCACACTGGATAAGGCTTTAATGAATTATTTGCCCTGTAACAGAGAGGTTTGAGGTTTTCTGTGTTTCTTCAAGCAGAGTGGGCAAACAGAACATGGAGCATCAGCCAGAGCTGCTCCTGGGGAGATTCCATTGGAACACAAGAGGGAAATTTTTCCCCATGAGGACAGTCAGACCTTGGAATGGTCTCCCAGGGGAAGGGGGGGATTCCCCCACTTGGGAAAGTTTTAAGTGTCTACTTGACAGGGTGCTGGGACATCTGATTTAACAATAGTATGAGAAGGGTTGGACCAGGGGAGCCCAGAGGTCCCTTCCAACCTGACATTCTATGATTCTGTGATTTGTAACTCAGAGAGCAGAGCAATGAATGCAAGCAGTGAGTCACAGAGGATGGGGTGTGTAATGCCAGCAGAATCTTACTCTCCTATTTCTACTTAGGTCCTGATGACTTAGAGGAGGAGGCAGCCCTCACCCACTTCAGTCACTTTAATGCACTGCAGCATTGGAGGTTTAAGTTCCATCACTTAGTGGAGGTTTTTGGTTTATTCCCAAACCAGTGTATTAAAAACATGAGACTACTTATAAATACCACACTCTAATGCTGAGCTTTAACTTCTTTAGTTTCAGAAGTGCCCCTCTGGCAGTATATTGCACTATTTCCTGGAGGTGTATTTGTCTGTTAGGTATGTCTGGTACAGTTCAGCTTCATACAGAAATTTCTTGTCTATGGTGCAATAAAGACCAAGTTATGTATCTAGCTCAGGGACTGTATCAGTAGAATTATTCTCTTATTCTCCCTTCCTTGTTTTACTCAAGCTCTGATTCCATTCTACTTTTTTTTTTTTTTCTCTGCTTTTGCTTGCATCTTGTCTAATGCACCTTGAAGCTTAAAACTTGACACCAAATTGATTTATCACAATCATGTGTTTCTAAAAACTTGGTTCTGCTGGTTAGTCAGTAGAAGGAAGGCTAAATAAAAGGAAGTTAACAATTGCCAAGAGTTTTAGACGTGCATTGCAGTCTTTGAAAATCATGTTGCTATTGTCACTTTGATCTCTCTCTTCCTATCTTGTGCTCTGCTCCTAATGATGCTCTGTTGTGTAATAGCAGATCAAGATAGGTGATAATCTATCATCTTTGCTTTTATGAGCTACTTGGAACATTTTACTTAATTATAAAAGTGCTGGTGAATAGCTTATATTAAAAATGTAGGGAGATCCCACAGCTGTAGGAAAGCTCCTGTGGTAACGTTGAAATTGAACTTTAAATCATAGGTACTGAAATGAAAATATAATAAACATTTTGAAGATAATGTTACATCTAAAAAGCAAACAGGGTCAGCACTCAGCATTTCCACATGCTGTGAAATCACAGTGTGAAGACACACAGCTGAAGTACTGCAGGAGGAAAACCCTGAGTTAGGTCAGCTCTGGCTTTTATGTTGATCTCAGGAAGAAAAAGCTCTGAACCTCAGAGTAAAGTCAACCATGACCTAAGCACTAGTGGGTCAGAAACAAATGTATTGAACAGATTCCTTCCTCATCATTCCTGGGGTAGAAATTTTTTTAACTGTTTAATTTACTCAACTCCAGAGCATTGCATTTACTTTGGATATGACTTTATTGAGCACTATGCTATGTTCAGTTAGTCAAGAACACTGTTTTTAAATGTCTTTAGTCTAAATGTAACCCTTTGTTATTTGCACAGACTGAAGAACTATTACATTGTCAAACCACTGGATCACATTATAAGTTATTTTGTTTTTAAGAAGAGCTATTTATGAATTTATTTAAGCTTTTTTTTTCTTTTTTCTTTTTTTTTTTTGGGCTACAGTTCTGTAGAGCTTTTCCTCCCTCACTTGAAAAGTTTCTGAGCAGCTCTGGCTTCAGGGGCCAAGGATTCACCAGTAGGACTTGGGACTGTAGGCCTACTTTCTAATTATTATATATATATGTATATATACATGCATAATGTAAGAGATTTATATGAATGCAATTATTGCTCAAGCTTTATCTAATTATCTTTTCCTTTAAAAGTGCTGCAGCTTTTCTCAGGGTGTTTGACTTGCACATTTGTATGGCACAATCTGAGAGGAGTGGGACTGGACTGGTTGGGTTGGCTTTTATGTGCAAGGCAGCACAAGGCACAAAAACCTCCTGACTTGACCTGGCTGAAACTTCAGAAAAACAGAGCACTCTTTCCTTGTGGTATAACAAGAGAACTAAGTTTGGGATCTATAATTAGACTCACAAACAATATAGGGAAGCATATAGGGAAGTTCTGTATGAAATCCTTCCATGAGCAGAAATAAAGGTGGCACGGAGAATGTTGATGGAAGTGTGAGCAGGACCTACTCCAGACAGGTATTTTTTGCCTCTTAAATTTAAAACAGTAATAAGCAATGTAGCATTCCAAAGATATCTTACAGGTACTACAGTTTCCAGACTCCCTGCAGGTTACAGCTCTAAAGGTTGGCTTTACTTACGCTCTCTGTGGTTTTACCCATTTTTTAGAAAAAGCTCCTCAGCTCATGTGTTTGTGTTTTCTGACTGGAAATGCAGAGCACTGTTTAAAGGATGCAGCTCATATTGCAGTTGGGTCATTTTTACAGAGGACAAAAGCAGAGAGCAATGGAGCTCTGCCATGCACAGCACTATTTAAATTTATTCCTGAGAAACACAAACATCCTCAAAATCTACTTAAAGCTAATGGACTGCTGGTTTTTTCTGCTCAGTTTGTTTTCAGCACAGTGATTGCTGATGAATGCACTGAACGTTTTGAGGGTGCTTGGTTAGGATAAAATGAGAAAAATCTTACTCCAAGACCTTTTTCCACTGGAGAAACCCTCCAAAAAGCACCTATCTTTGAGCTGGAGGTTGGAGCCACTTGTTTAATATCTGTAATGCAAGAATTGGCTGTGAGATCTCTAGTGCTTGGAGAGTATCAGAGTTGATATTATGGGGAGATTGCTTGCTCAAAAATGTTTTAGCAGATACTTTTTTTTTCTCCATTGGTGAGAGGAATGGAATCAGATACACAGACAACAGAATGGATGTCAGAGGTTGGAAGGGACCTCTGGAGATGGCAGAGTCCAACCTCCTGGGCAGGTCACTCAGAAATGCACCCAGAGGGATGCCAGAAAGCTCCAGAGGCTTTCAAGAAGGAAAGAAGAGACTCCAAAACCTCTCTGGGGAGCCTGACACAGGGCTCTGTAACCCTTACAGTAAAGAAATTCTTCCTCATGTTAAGGTGGAACTTCCTCTGATCTATTTTGAATCCATTGCCCCTCATCCTCTCACAGAGCACAAGTGGGAAGAGGTTGTCCTTTCCTTCTTGTTGTGCAGCCCTCATCTATTAATTAATCATGCCCATTAATCAGATCCCCACTCAGTCTTCTCTCCCCTGCTTCTCCTACCCACAGCCAGGCTGATCCAAACATTATTCCAAGTTACACACACTTGCTTCATGCATCCCCTCATCCCATCCCAGGGCACAGTGGGACATCAGCTCTCTTTTCCTGGATTATTTCTTTTTTTCTGTGGAGTCTGAACTCAGCAGTTGGCATCATCTCCCACCCGGGTCCTGCATCAGACAGAACTGACAGTTTCAGACAAAAGCAGTGTTTTCTCTGCCTTCCATCTCACAGAAAGAAATGCTCATGTACCCTTTCAAATCCCCATGGTCAGGGGGCTCTGCAGTTCCGTGTTCAGCACGGATTCTGTGCTCTGCCTGCTGTGCCCAGGAGTTCACAGCATCACTGCCACTGACAACAGCAAAGAGTTTGAGTGAGCAAACTCAGATTTGTTCCTACTCAATGAACTGCTTATGTCTCGAGGATAAAAAGGCCCCCTGGTGTCAACCATGTGTAAATTCCCAGTTTCAACGAGAAAGGAAAATAATCCCTATTTTCAGAAATAGAACTTTCCACAAATGGATGAAAACCATTGGTGTACTCCTCGTGTGCCAGGTACCAGCTTTTTTGTACTACTTCGTGTGCATGTTTCCAACTTTAGCCATTAGATATGTTTTTTATGTTGTTGTTGAATATTAAACATTGGCTCTAGTTTCAGAGATAAATATTGATAATTGGGTATAAAAGCAAACAAGCTTCTCAGTGTAGCATTTTGTATTAGATAATTTTGCACAGAAGAATTGTATGGGCTGAACCCATAAATCTGTAAATAAGGAAAAGGTCTGTATGTAGAAGGATAGGAATGAAAATAAGAGGATAGAACCTGAATTTGAGAGCCCTGATAACAACTGCAAAATTGGAATGATTTTGCAGGATGTCTTGTCTTCTCAGGATGCTTTTTGGAATGTCATTCCTCCTTTCCAGCATTTTGGTTCTTCCTCTCCCATGATTTTACAGGCTCAATGTTCTGGGGTAAAATCATGCTTAGGTTTGTAGGACTAATAAATCTGATGGATGATATTTAATAAATCGTTCATTTTAAGCTTAGGGAAGAGCAGGTTTCGTGTTTTCTGGCAAGAATTTGCCTGCTTCTAACAGAAAAATATGGAACATTTTTCTGTCCCCAGCAATATTAACTAAATGTACTTCTAGTACATTCAGAAGTACTTTTTGGGAATTTAGCTTATCTCATTTTCTATATACAGCCATTACCCCTAGATATAACCATTATCCCTAGCCTTTAATTTCCACAGATGAATGGTTTGCTACATATAATTTCAAGGACACAGTACCTGTACTCCTACTTAGCAACTGCCTAATCAGTCCAAGGCTATCAGAAGTGCACAACTGCTCCAGTGCTTGCAGCCTGACACTTATTTTTTCTCCCTCCTAAGATACACAAAGACAAAATTAGCATCTGTAAGCTGAGAATGCTGGCATTAAATTACACAACCAGACTAAAAAGGAAGTTTTTGGGTTTTGAAAATCTTGGAGAAAGAGTCTCCCGTGATTGCTGCAGCTGAGAAGCAGCAGCTGTACTGACTTTCTGAATCTAAAAACCTACCCTGAACTGCTCTCAGCATGTTCTTAAAAAATTGGAAGCATTCAGGGAATGTTGACTTTGTCACATGCTTATAAAGGACTTTGTTACTTGTGAAGATCCATATTTGTTTCATCATCAGTTGACCTGTGGTATGAAGTAATAGCTTGGAGCAATTGCACACAATTAATATTTTAAGGTCTAATCAGTATTCCTAAATTATTCTTAGATTTGTGAATTAATCTATAGTAATGAATTTTTATTATATGAGCTATTAAAGTTGTAGAGGCCAATAAAACTCCCAGTGAAATGGCTGGGTGGCATTGTATGAACAGACAGGGATGACAGTTCTGATCTTTCTGTAACTCAGCCCAACTCCATGAAAAGTAAGCCTGAGGTCTGCCTGTTCAGGAGTTTTCAGGAACATTAAAGCTATTATTGTATTGCAGTCTTGATTAAAAAGTAATGTTAACTACTAACAAAAAGCATTAAACACTGGAATGGGATCCCTGTGAATGGTCATCTGGGATTAGGTGAAAAACAAGTACAAAAAGGAGAATTTTACCATTTTGTGGTAGGAATAATTAAAATAATTCACTCTGGACTGCTTGATTTGGACTTTTTCCAGGTTTCCTAGGTTCAAAAAAGTGGGACTAGGTGGAACTTGTGGGACAGTTTGCTTGTCATAAGGCTTAGGCTCCTGGAGCTCCTGAAACCCTCCTGAAAAAGTTATTCTCAGCTGTTGCCTGCAAATATGCAGAGAACTTGAGCTAAACTCCAGCCTCTTTACCCGTGGGCTATATTTTTTCTGTTTAAATTGAGTCCTTCCAAATACTGATGCATGAAATTTTATTTAATAGATACTTCTGGAATTAGATATTAATGATCCTACTTATAAAGCTGTTCATACTGAGACCTTACTTGCTTTTATGCCTGAATTGCCTTTGAATTTCACTTATCACTGTAGCTTTTTTGATTTTATGTACATGCAGTAGCTATCAGAGCCTTTATTCATCGCATGAATACTGAGAGTGAGGAAATGTCAACTGTCTTCCAGAAGGCAAGTGCTCAGATCTTGTTAATCACACTTTATATGAGAAAATGCACAATGAGAAATGTCACGCTTTAAACTCAAGGACTGAAGCATTTAGCTGTTGAGGAGTTTAAATAATTCAGTTTCAATAATTTCCCTCGAATAATATTTATTTTTCATATTTTCTCACAGCAGTCTTTTGTGTGGCTGCCTAATGAAAGAGTTTGGTGAAGCTGTTTTGTACTGAGGTTGGGATTCATGTACATCCTGTGGAGAGCTACCAATGACTGCAGCTCACAAGGGCACTTCCATCTGACTTTAAAAAGTTGATATATTCTGTTGTAATCTCCTCCCTCTTCATATCAGTCTTGTTCAGATTAATTTTGCCACTGGGAAAGGGACAGTATGCATACAGCAAACATCTTTGGCTATTATGACAAATAGGTGGTGGTATTAGATTTACTGACCCTGTTGTTGGATTTACTGACAGCTCCTACGTCCCTGCTATCCAGCAGTCCTTTTTCAGCAAAAAAAGGTCAGGTATTTGCAAAGCAAATGCTGGAGCTCCAGGTGTAGGATGGGGCTGCTAGAGAGACAACAGCTTGGGTGAAACCACCCATTCTGTGGCTGCTTTCTCACTGGTACTGCAACCAACTACCCCAAAACAGCTTTGGTAATTCTAGATGGGCTACAAATCCATACTGTGCTGGTTAGAAGCCAGTATTTCAATGTGAACATCTTTCTGAAAGAAATAAAGTTAAAAACCTGAATGCCTTGGGAAGGGAGAAACAGTTGGAGTAGAATAGAAAAATTTAATGAGATTCCACAAAAATTAGGTATGTTCCTAGCATCACTTGCAAATTGCAGAGTACTGAAAGGAGTTCTGTTAATGTAATTTAGTATTTAAGTTTACAGTCTCTAAGGCTGTTTTTATTTCTTCTGAAAACTCTGCATCTAGGAATTAACCTTTGACTCAAACTAGTCACTGAGAGCAAAAGACACTAATTTCAATATTTATTTTTTTATTTTTGTACTCCTCATAATGGTTGCTAAGCTAAAGCCACCAGCTTTGAATAGTTTTGAAGTGTTTCTGTAAAATCAGTTCTTTAGGCTTAGTGATCCTCCAGAGCCCTGTTTGACTGGCACATACCTTGGGATTGCAGTGTCTCAGGAGGGACACACAGCAGGTAAAGCTGAATTTTAAGAATAAACTTCAGGAGATCTACAGCAAATAATTTCTGAACAGTAAATGACAGGTAGAATGTTTCTGTCTGTTAAATTTGATTGCTTAAAGCAAAGCTCTAGGCTTTTAACCATGCATTAAACCAAAGGAAATCAACTATCCTAGGTCAGTTTTGATGCTAAATCATTCTTACTTTTGCAACAAGTATTTCATGGTGTTCTTTAAAATCAGAACACTTTCAGTACAATTTTTTATCACCTTCATGTATTTACTGGTGAGAGGAATCATGTTTGCCATCAGAAGATTCCATAACTTGCTTTGAGTTCCTATGTTAGATTTTCTTTGGAAGTTCTGACGTCTTAGCATGAGAGAAAATACAATATTTGTGATAATGGAATAAGAGAATTATTTAGTTATGTATATGAGATGAGGCAAAAAAATCAAGTTGAAAATGGGCCCCTGAAGTGTAAGGTAAAATGGAATAAAAAGCAGTCAAAGCAGAAAGCTGGTGATGGGGTGCACATGGTGGACACATCCAAGAAGGAATGGTGGAAGTTCTTCAAAAGCACAGTGTATTTTTCCTGTGCATATGTTGTCTGAAAATTCTTTGCAGTGTCTGTTAGGTCTGAGTGATGCACATCTAGAATGAAATTGCAGTGAAATGTGGCAAGTGTTAAAGTTGTCATTAATTATCCTGATAAACTTTACACTGCTCTTAGGACTGTGCTTATTTTATAGAATTCCATGTTGCAGCTGGTACCACTGCTCTACATAACTGGAGTTCCCTGTGGGCTTCTTTAATCATCAGTGTAAGAAAAGTGGTAATTCCAGCTAGGCATGGCAAAGGGAAGACAACTTGAAACATCTCAAGCTGCTTCGTAGTAGAATTAGCTCTAAATACAGTCTGTGCTTTTTGCTTCACTGACATTTATTGTAGTACACATCCTAGTGCTCTTCTGGTAATGTATCACTGCTATAACCTTCTGTGCTTTGACGAGACTTTTAGCTACTAGAAAGCTGTTAGAATACATTTTTTCATGTAATATGTAATACATTGCTTTCCTGGCAAAAAAAAATGAAGTTTGGGCTGTCTTATCTGCTTAGAGTGATTTGGAAAAACTAAAACCCGTGGCTTCAAAGTTTCAGGATTGATGACAGCATTATGGATAATTGCTTGGCATTTAAATATCATGGATCAGCTTGTAGAAGGTGGGGATGTTTTCCAGAGCCACTAATGAGGTGTTCAGTTTGAACCACCCTCCCCTGATCTGCTTCCAAAAGAACATTCCACTGGATGCATTAGATAAAAGATCTACTTTAGAAAATCTAAATTAGCAAGCTTAGGCAGCACTTCACCTAATTTGAATGTCTGCACATTACTCAGTTTAGTCACATCCCCCCACAGCCCCTGTGCCTGACCACAGATATTCTGACTAAAAGGCATGTTTCAGAGGGGATCCATCTCTGATCTCAGCACACGTTGGGTATCAGGTGAGGTACAGTATTCCTGTTAGCATCTATGCTTCCCAAAAACTGAATGAAAAGGTTAAGCTATGGAATGAAGGTGTTGAATTGCTTATCAGCTTTTCTAGCTCAAATCTTCAGTAGATTATCTGATACGTTCTGTTTCTGTGTTTGTTAGGAATAGCATAATAAACTTCCTTTCCCCCTCATTCTTCCCTCCTCAGAGAAGAGTGAAAGCACTTCTGGGTACAGTAGACCTGAATCATAACACTCAAATTGAATTTGGTTGACTCAGCTGGGTCACTTCACTGATTTGTTTCCTTTAAAGTGCTCTGTGATGCCTTAAAGGAATATGTGCATGGAGTTGACTTTCTGGCTGGACTGCACTCAGAACTATGTGTGCCAGTTTAACCTTTGGTTAGACGACTTCCCCATAATGTAGGAGAAACAGCTCAAAGCTTGACAGACAGAAAAGGAGAATAAGTCATGGGGCACCACAGCAATTCAAGCAGATTCCACTGTGCCTGAAGTCAGGCTGACACAGGTGGTGTTCCTTGGGCATGGCAAACTTCATTTTGCTCTGAGGATCTTTGTCCTGACATTTCTGGTGTTCTTCTTAAATGCCCTGTCTGTAAGTAAATGGTAATCCTGATGGGAGATGAAAATGCAGTTTGAAATGCTGGGTTTTTCTCAGACAATAGGTATTATGACTTTTCACCTGCTTGCTTGGCACTTGTCAGGCTTTCTGAATAATTTTGAGCATTACTATTCTGAAAAAGTAAAAACTGAAACAAATAACCCTAGCACCATGCTAATTACACATAATTTTTCTGAGTCTTTTGTGCATTGCAGTTATTTGGAAACCTCAGCTAATGCTTTGAGATGGGAACCTTTCAGACTCAGGTAGCACTTCAGTTCCACTTATTTTCACAGTTAGGTGGCTGTCAGTTAGAAAAAAAAAAAATTGGAGCAATTGTTTAGGTGAAGAAATATGGCAATGTCATGCGTTTGAAATGTCAAATCTTGGTCAAACCAGGTTTGATTTCACCCAGGATAATTTTATTAACAGCTTTTGAGTCTGTGCCTGTATGGAAATCAGACCCAATGGGCAGTGGCACTGGAATGCAGTTTTGGTGGTGAGGATCCCCCCTGTGAGAGCTGCTGCAGAGATGGGGTGTTCATCATCTCCCCCTCTGCCTCCTCCTCTGGTGTCTCTGCAGAACTCATGTCTGTATGGGCCTTGCTCAGTGCAGGAGGGAAATAAAAGAAAGAGATGAAGGTGGAAAAGCTTAGGTAGATGTAGACCCACCTGTCCCTGTTGTAACAACCATCCAACCATCCCTGGTGATTAGTGGTTTGTAGGGAATTGTCTCTTGATAGGTGTTGATGGTAACTGTGCTCTCTGCAGACAGGAAAAGGCCATCCTGGTGGGAAGAAGCAATGAAATATTGTGCTTTCTTGGTAGTCAGATAATTTCTTGTCTCAGCACTCAGGTTTAAAATACCTGTAAGGTTATTTAAGAATGCTATTGCAGAAATTCTTTAATATTTATACTCCATCACAATAAAGTTATTGCCCATCTGTACTCCATCTTTGGCTCCATGTTGTGATAGGTAATGCCACTCCAGAGTATTGATGCACGTGTGGATAATTTTCCAAACCTGTTAACACAGCATGAATAAATAGACAATCTGGAAGTTTATCTCCAAAACAGCATCTGAATTTTATAAAAAAAGATTCCATTTCTGGTGTAAAAGCTATGCTTATGTGGCAGTCACATACTGCTTAGTGCAACCTGTAGTGTATAGTGATTATTTTTGTATGTTAACAGTATTTCCTAATTTAATCTTTCTGGGGGGACTCAGCCAAGATGAATTAGACTTGTGACCACACAGAGTGGTAGAGGAAAAAGAGAATCCTTCCCTACCAGCACAGCACAGGAAACTTCTTTAACATTGCTTATGTATCTCTATTTTCAAAATGTTTTCCCATTTCACTTTTCATCAGCCATTCACCTTATACCTCAATGCTCAGCTTGAACACAACTTTTTGCTCATATGTGGCTGATAGTTAATTATGCTTCTTGAAAATTATCCAAGATGGATAGCAGATACTTCAAGTTTTCTTGAACTGCCTCTTTAAATAAATCGTTTCTTTGTGTGGTGGGGTTAAAAAAAAACAAACCTCTCCACTGCTTGCATATATGGCACAGCAATGGCACAGCTGAGGCATCGAGTCCTTCTTAATTCTTATTTAGTATGGTCTCCTCTTTTATTGCCCGTGTTATAGCACAGTTAAATCCCTCTCCTTCTCTTTCAGCAAAAGAATAATGAACTACATTGAAATCTTGTGTTAGTGAACAAGGTGTCTGTGTTGCAGTAGTTAAAACACTCTGATGTGGCTGAAACTGAAAGCATCTCTTACTGAAATGAGAGTTGCTTTAAATACCTTCTCCCAGGAATTATCAGCATTTTAATGGGGGAGCTTTTTTCATTTCCCTTGCCAGTACCTGGGTTTGGATGTCTGCCTTTGGTTTTTATAATTCTTAGTTCCTGTGACAGTGTCTTTGTAATAGAGTATTTGGTTTATATGACTCACTACCTTTGAATAATTCATTTCTTCATTGTTGATATATATTCTCCTAGTAATTCAAAAAGATTTTGTTCCTAACATTGACTAATTCATTAGCTTGCTTATTTTGAGCCAGTGAAAAGTCAGAGAAATCAATCTATAGATGGGGTCTTTTTTTCCCCCTCAGCTAATGAAGGATGAAGGTGATGAAATTCATTCCTGAGTTTCTCGATGGGAAACAAATAGATGGAGCAGTTGTGGGAAACAATGGAGCATTTGAGGGACACAAATAGATGAAGATGTTGACATATTGTGGTGGTCTGAGCCTGGTGGGTACCCATGGAAGGAGCAGGGCCACTGAGTACCCCTCCATCTGGGGATGGGGAGGATCAAATCCCCCCAGAACCTCCTGGGTCAGGACCAGGGCTGTGAGGGTTTCCAGTCCCCAGTGAGGCTCACGGGCAGAACAGACTCAGCTTGGGGGGAAAAATCCATTGGATTCCTCAGCAACCAAAGCAAACCAGGGCAGACATAACACAAACAGAGCTTCCCTACTTTCCCCCGCCCCTTCCTTCTTCCCGCCCCAAAGCTCTTTCTTCGGTCTCCGGGCCTCCAGCTCCTCCCCAGCTCCCAGGGACAGGGATGGGGTTTGCGGTCCCTGCCGGGGCGTTTTCTGCCGCTCCTTGCTTCCTCCTCAGGGAGAAGGATTCCTCACGGCTTTTCCCGAAACTCCGAGGGGAGAAATCCCTTCAGGAACCGCTCCGACCCGAGTCCCTGCGTCCCGGCACAGCCCCTGAGGAAGCGGAGCCAGGGCCGGTTCGGGAACGGTCCCGTCCAGGGCTGCAGGGCCCGAGCTGCTCCAAGGGGATCCTTCAGGGTCTGCTCCTCCATGGCTGCGGGGCACAGAGGGAAAACCCCTCTGTTCTGGCTCCTTCTCCCTCTCCTTCCTCCCCTTGTTCTCTCTGCTCCCCTCGGGTGCTGTTGTCTCTCCACCTGTTGATTTCTCTCACCTCCTCCTCCTCCTTTCTCCTCTTCCCTGCTCTCCATCCCCCCTGGGTCTCCTCTTCTCCAGCACCTTCATGGCAGAGGCACACAGAATTTTTGTTCAGGGATGGCCCTAGGTGGGAACAGGCATCCTGGGGCTGGGAGAGCTCTTCAGAAGCTGCTTCCATGACCACCCCTTCCTTGCCCGCCGCCATTTGGGTACCACAGCACCCAGAGCACAGGGAACAACCTAACATGGAGGCGTTGGGTGTCCCTGGTGTGGCTGTGTGTTGAGTGTACCTTTCTCAGGAATTGGATCTAATTAATAAATACATGAGGGCTGCGCGTGGAGAAGGAAGGGACAATGCTCATCAGAGGATGAGGAGCAATGGATTCAAGAGTTCCACCTTCTCCGGGTTGAACACTTTCCGGCAATGAAATCGAATGCCAGATGCTCTCTGTTATTCCCCTTCTCTGATAAAGAAAGGAGAGAGAATAAGAGAGAGAGACTTACGGGTTGGAAACAAAACTACTCAGCCTTACTGGAACCGTAATGATAATAAAATTACAAATATACAGGAAAATTGTTTCCACATTCCTCCCCCCTCTCCCCCAGTAGCTCTCACATCACCCCTGAGGCTGCAGGGCAGCCCTGGGAAAGTCCAGGCTGGAATCCTGGAGTCAGCAGCAGTTGGGAGCTGGAGGCAGAACACACAGATATGGGCTGGAATGGATAAGGAGCACAGGGAGACAAATGGACAGAATCCTCCCAGGACACCAAAGCAAACAGGGACAGGCAAAGAAGAGGAGGAAGGGAAGGGGTTTGACCCTGGTGATCCCTCAAATTTATACTGAGTATGAAGTGTATGGGATGGAATACTCTGTTTGGTCACTTTTGGTCATTATTTTGTCCACTCCTCCCCAAAGGAGGGTTGCAGGGGTGACTTTTTCACTCCTTTTCTCTTTCCAGACCCCCAAATATTCCTCAGAACCAAGCAGTGTCCCTGGTTCTGCAGCCCTTTCTCCATCAGTATCTATAACCATCAGTGGTAGCAGTCCCAGGAGCACACACTGCCTGAGAAACTTGCTGTTCATTTCAGCAACTGCACCTGCTTACAAGAGACTGAGCTGACAGCAAAATTACAAGACAGAAATTTACCTTTATCCTGCCCCGAACCAGGACACACCTCAACTTCCTCAATGAGGAAGAATTTCTTTACTGTAAGGGTATAGAGCCCTAGGTCAGGCTGCCCAGAGAGGTTTTGGAGTCTCCTCTTTCCTCCTTGGAAGCCTCTGGAGCTTTCTGGCGTCCCTCTGGATGCATTTCTGAGTGACCTGCTCTGTTTTGGTCCTGTTCTGGCTGGACTCACCGACCTTCCAACCCCGTTCTTCTGGAAAAAAGATATAAAAAAACCAACCCAAAACCCAACAAAGTGTTAGCTGAGGTAATGCAGACAAGTCATATAACATTTAAAAGACCTTCCTGAACTGTGAAGGCTGACATTTGCATCATAAAATCAGCCTTTGTTTAACTAAGCTAATGGATTTTAAGCTTGTGCTGTCTTTTGGTTGAATAAAGAAGGAGCAATGAATGATTGCAGAATTAAAAACAGACTGTCTCCCATTTTAAACCACATAAGGGTTATTTTAGTAGATACATTAATTTTGACTTTTATACAGTTGCAAGCAAAGGAAGGCCTTAGTGAACAAGCTGAGTTGCGGTGTGCTGGGACCAAGTTTAACCTTCAAAGGCAAACAATTTGTACATTTCCTACCAAGCAATTGTGGGATGCTTCCTTCATACCTCCTTCCCTCCTAGAAAAGTGAGGGACCATGCCTCCCATCATTTCAATGTAGAGGTTTATGCTGTTTTTATGGAATTGCAGGTTAGCTTGGGAGATAAGAACACCACCAAATTCCACTCCTGCTTCCTCATCTCCCACTAGCTCATCCACCTCAGCAGCACCCATTTAAATGCTCTATTTCTGCTCCCTGGTCCTGGGCTATGATAGAGCCCTTTTGACTCGTGAAAAGCTGTATTTTTTTACTTTTTTCTTCACTCAGGTAAAAGCTTTTGCTAAACTGGATGATGCTAATGATTCCTGAGGTGATACTTCTATGCTGACACTGTTTCACTGAAATAAGGGCTCTGAAACAATGAGAAAACAAAATGGAATGCTCAGAGTAGCTAATACTTGGCTTTTATACCTGATACACCTGCTGTAGGTGACCCTGCTCTGGACTAGATGATCTTTTGAGGTCCCTTCCAGCCCTCAAATTATTTCTGTGACTTCTCTGCACCAACTTGGCAGTCTCTGTTTCTATGATCACTTTCTTAGTCCCAGTATGCTGCTTTTCTCTCTTCCTTACTGTCTTTTAATGTAAGTACTTGTTTAGGCTACTCAGGGAATTAGATCAGGAAAAACAAAAACAAAACAAAACAAACAAACAAAACCCAAAAAACGAAAAAAACCCACCCCAAAACAAAACAAAAAAAAAACCCAAAAAAACCCCAAACCAACCTTGGCAAAACAATAAATAAGTTTCCAAGTGGCCACTTCTACAGGGTACAGCAGTCTCAGTTTCTTGAATGTACAGAAGAATTTTAAAAATTTTAGAATCAATGATACCAGAATTAATTAGAGCAATTTTTTATCAAGCTTCCTGAAGATCAATATGTATAAATACAATTGTGCATTTTTGCAAGTGTAAATCCAATACACCCCTAAATTAATTTTTTAAAGCATTATGATCAGGAACTTAGGGATAATATGAGTTTGCTTGTGTGGTTCTAGAGCTGACTGAGTGATGGAAAAGAAGCCTGACTTAGCTGTTTGGAAAGTGATTATGCAGGAACTGTTACACAATAATTACATACATATCCTTTGTTTGAAACTAGGGGCTTCCGAAGAAATGTGTTTATTCCCATTAAATTTTCCTATGAGTGCTCTCAGCTGCAGGGCAAAATGTTGGAAAGAAGAATATCAAATCATCTGTACTTGCACTACAGCAGTGGTATTCATTACTAAGTATTTTTATTTAAGTAGATCAGTAGATCTACTATAATCTACTAGTAGATCAATTTAAGTATTTACTCAATATATTTGCCCATATAATTGGAAAAAAAAGAATGTTATTTTCTCATATTCAATGCTATCCTTTTCTTTCTTCTAAATTTCCAGTGTTATTTCTTCAAATTTAACAGATTATTTATCTTCAAATCAGGCATAGCTGTGTGTTATTTATTTTTCTTTATTTAAAAAAAAAAAATGTATCTTCTGAGACAAAAATTTTGCTGTTTCTTAAGTTACAGTTCGTGGTACTGCAAAGCTTATCTAAATCTTTCTCCTTATCTCATGGATTGTCCAGGAATGTCTGCAGAACGTGGGTGTCCCAGGGTGTCATAATTTTTTTTTCTTTGTTTTTATTTTCAAGGAATTTAATGACGAGCTCTGCTTGAAATTCCAGGTAAACATTCCCTTGACTCCATGCAGTGGATTCCCATGATGCTGCTCAGCCTGGAGCCTGTGCTCCCTGCTAGATAATTCCATGCTCCATGGATCTCCACCACTTCCAGCCAAATCCCTTTGTTCTTTGCCTTGGCTGGCAGGTGCTGATGGGGCACTAAGAGGTACCCAGTCACCATGAGCATCTCTGTTACAGACACTGAATGCCTGCTCTGCTCTCATCTCCAAATGATTAATAGCAAGATTCAGACCATCTTTAAATAACTTCTCAGAGAAATTTCTTATTACCTAGGCTGATTTTTTTTTTTTTTTTTTAATTTTTTTTACATTAATCTTTATTAGTGATTTTGCTCCTAGTGGCAACAAGCAGATAGAAGCCTCTATGGAGAGGGAATATTTAGGAAACTCTGGTGTGAAATAATTGAAAAGACATCTTGCATGACAGAACAAAACGACCAAAGGGACATGTTTTATTTCCTACTTAAAATCAGGATTCTGTGGCTGTGCCTGCCCAAGATCAGATGTTTCTCTTTGGCTTCAAGCTTGGTAGTGGTGCCTAAAAATCCTGCAGAGGAAAATCAGCAACATCAGGAAATGTGATGCTGGCTACATTGTAGTGATTGCCTTAGAATGCACCTTCATATGTCCTTAAATGTGCTTTGTTAGGGCTGCCAAAGTTTTTAGAGGCATCCCTCAACACCAGGAGTTTTTCTGCTGACCCCATTAGTGTACTCCTGTGCTGGAGCTGGTTACAGGTGGTTAATTTTGATAATTGTGCTTTGGTGTTTCCATTATTTAAGAAGCGTGTGGCGTTTAATTAGCCCAAGTAATAATTGAAAAAAATCCTTGTTAAAGCACCTTTTTTTTTGTTTGTTTGCTATGAGTGTGATGATGTGGAGGTATGTAAGTGCTGTAATGCTTGTACACGTTTAATTTTAATGCTCATAAATATAATAAAAAATAGATTTGGCTAGCAGAGTAGAACCATTGTGATGGGGCTCTTATTGCAGGAGCTGCCTCAGGGGCTGCAGAAGCTGAGGAGGTGCCCACACCCCGGGAATCAGTCATGGATTTTTAGTAGGCAAATTGCAATTACAGAGCTTGAATTGGCTTAGAGCACTGGGAAAGACACCTTAAACTCTGTGAACTTCTTAATAAATAGGAAGGGATTTAATTCTGTTTTGTACGTCTACCAAAAGATAAATCTCCCTGCGCAATAACTTTCTTTTATATGGTGGAGAACACCATGTTCTGCATCCTTGGCATTCCTGTCATTTCATTTCATCTTCCATCTGCCTTCAGAGCCCTGTGCCACCACCTGCTTTGCCCACCTTGCATCCTTGAGCAGGGCCAACACCTGAGAGTGTTGGCTGTGGGTTTCTCAGCTATTTTAACCTAGGTTTTCTGTCAAATTGTTTTTGTAGGGTAAAAGTAGCACTGAATATTCATTTATTCATTTTCCATCATTATTTTAAACACTCAGATTCTTTTTAGTGACTTGACTCTTCATCATTCTTTTTTTCTCTTTTTTCTTTTTTTCTCCTTTTTCCTCTCTTCCCCCTCTCCTTTTTTTTTTTTTTTTTTTTTTTTTTTTTTTTTTTTTTTTTTCTTTTTCCTTTTTTAAATTTTTCCCCTCCTGAAGCTTCCTTTCCTCCCCAGCAGGTGCCAGCTTGGCACTGGGCAGAGCTTCCTCTGAACCCGATGCCACGGCTGTTTCCAAGGCTGTTGAACAGGGAGCTCCTCTGTGAGGCAGTGCAGCTGGAATTCTGCTCTTACTCCATCTCCCCACCCCCTGCTTTCCCCCCTGGATCAGAGCCCGAGAAGGGCAGAGGATTTTGTCTGCTGCCATCAGCAAAGCTCTGCCAGGGCTGGGCAGATCAGATGTTAGGAGGATGTTCACCTCCCAGGTCACTCGTTTAGCAGCCAGGGAGCTCTTCCAGCTGGAATGACATTCCAGTCTCCCCTCTTCCTTGGATTTCCTTCTGCAGGAGCTTTAAAATAAAATCCAGGCTTTCCTGGGAACTGGATAAGATGAGGTTTTCTTTCTTCCTTTCAATTAATAAGTTTCTGGCAGAGCTGATGGGACAACTGAGGTGGTTAAACTCTCCATGGAGGAGCAAAAGTGCTGATCTGGGAATTGTTTAGTGCCTCAAGGGATCAGAGAGGGCTGAGCAGCTCCTGGGAATCCCCTGAGGGATTGGGGTTGCTGAGCCTGGAGAAGAGGAGGCTCCCAGGGGAGCTCAGAGCAACCTTCCAATATCTGAAGGGGCTCCAAGAAAGCTGGGGGAGGGCTTTGGACACGGGGGGGTAGGGAGAGGACAAGGGAAATGGTTTCCAAGTGGGAGAGGGGAGATGGAGGTTGGAGATGAGGAAGAAATTCTTTGGGGTGAGGGTGGTGGAGTCCCCATCCCTGGAGGCCTTGAAAAGGCATTTGGAGCTGGTCCTTAAGGACATGGGTTAGGAGTTGGCTGTGGTGTTGGTGCAAGGTTGGGCTGGATGAGCTTGGAGGTCTCTTCCAAGCTAAAGATTCTGTGCTGAGCCCCTGTGCCAGGTTTCCCAGGGAAGCTGTGGCTGCCCCATCCCTGGCAGTGTCTCAGGTCAGGTTGGATGGGGCTTGGAGCAACCTGGGCTGGTGGGAGGTGTCCCTGCCCATGCAGGGGTTGGCACTGGGGGGGCTTTGAGGGCCCTTCCAACCCAAACCATTCCCTGGTTCTTTAGTGTTAAAATGTAAGAAATGGCACTGCTCTCTGTCAGAATTTTATTGTCATCTGATTGTTTCTGAACTACAAAAAATGTCATTGTGAAGCTTATCTTGTTAAGGAAAAAAGCTGTTTGTTTACAAGAAGGATACAAAAGGGATAAGTTATTACTTGCTGTAAATTGGCTCTGTTTTAGAGGGATATTTTGTTGTGCCTTAATCTTTATTAATTAAGATATCTTCACAGTAGCTCTGCAAATGCTTATTAGGAAAGTGTTAATATTAGCCTTAATACAAGCATTAATATTAATAGGAATTTAGCATTAACATTTAATATTACCATTAATACAAGCTTTAGCTGGGGAGATGATGGAACAGAAGTTACTGGGATGTGAATGACTTACCCAGGGTTTCTAATAAATCAGTGACAGAGAAGGAACAGACGGGAACCCAGACACTGCTGGAGCTCTTGTACAAAGGAGAAAGTCTGGAAAGTCAGTCCTTAGACAACCTATTTCTTGTAATTTTTGTCCCTTCTTTCCTTTCCCATATGGTAAGTGGGAGATAGAGACTGGGGGAAAAAAAAACAGAACTAGAAACCTTAAAACTTCAAACTCAGACTGCAGGGATGGCAGGGTTAAGCTTGCAGAAATGTAAATTGCAGAGGTGGGGAAGCAGTGCAGTCTGAGATAAAATGTGCAGCCACAGCAGAGGTTACAGGGCAGCTCCTGGGTATGTGTGTGCTGTGTGTAAATATGTGTGGGGGGTGTTAGTGAGGGAGAAGGAGCAGGATGTGAAGAACCTCAGCCCAGTACCTACTGTTCTGTGAAAGTGGTTGTGCTGTAGGTGTCACCCAGACTGGCACAGGGTTGGAAATCAGTGTTTGCATCCTGCTGAAGCAAAATGCAGCTTTGTCCTAGGAGCAAGGAACACAGGGATGCAGCCAGCCTGCCAGCTGAAGCATTCTGCCTCAGACCTGCTTTCACACTTGCCAGAGGAACAGGAGCACTGCAGTGCTCCTTTATTTTTGCTTCCTTGCCTTCAAGTCCCAAATTTGATCCTCTGAATTTTTAAAGGGACCCCGTGTGCAGGGGCTCACCCAGAGGGAGGGAGTTCTGGGCTTGCACAGTCACTCCTTTGGGTTGCCCCATCCTCACTGCCACCCTTCACTGCTGCTCTTTTTCTTTGCCTGGTTTTCTTCTCTGCATTTGATTACAGAAAAAAAAATAAATATCACTGTTGGTTCCCTTATTCCTAGGAAATTACCTTTAGTTTCAGGACAATATTTCAGTGGTGCTTTGCAGTAAGAACAGAAAATCTCCACACGACTGTGTTTTTCATGAATATGTCTATTTACAAACTTCTCAGCTTGCTTTTGGGTCAAATGGGCACTATCATTGCATTATAAGATCTGCTTTATAGCTCCCAAGTAGTTTTTAGTGGTTTAGTTTTGGAACCTACTAATTTTTCTGCTGAATAACAATAATGATGGTCAAAGCACCAGTACAGTGTATTTCTATGAGCACTCCCACACTTAATAGTCTCCTTTTATACATTCAAGAATCTTAATAATTTTTCTTGACTTAATTTGTAGTAGGTAAAGGTATCTGATCATGGAATGGTGGGATCCCAGGATGTGAGGTGGGAAGGGAGCTCCAGGATGCCCTGGTCCAACCCTTCTCATCTTATTGTTTCTAGGAGATGTCCCAGCACCCCCTGGAGCTGAGACTTCCAACTTTCCCAAGTGGGGGAATCCCCCCCTTCCCCTGGGAGACCATTCCAAGGTCTGACTGTCCTCATGGGGAAAAATTTCCCTCTTGAGTTCCAATGGAATCTCCCCAGGAGCATCATAATAAGATCCAGACAATTCACCATGGTTGGAAGGAACCTTCAAGATCTCTGAGTCCAGCTGTCACTCCTACACCACCTTAACTCCTAAATCATCTCCCAAAGCACCACATTTAGCTGTTTTTTAATCCCTCCAGGGATGGCAACTCCACCCCATCCCTGGGCAACCTGTTCCAATCTTCACCACTCTTTCAGTGAAGACATTTTCCTGATATCTAATCTAAACCACACTTCTTCCAAATCCCATTGCATTGTGCTAAGCTGCAATAAAAAGTGGGGGGAGGCTGTCAGCTGGATTTTCATGTTCAAATAGTTGTCTGAAAGGACCTATTCTTGTTGTTCCTGTCATCTTGGCCTGTATGTTGTCCTGAGGCTGCAACAGAAAAAATTGTTGGGGTCTTTGGTTCAGCAATCAACTTGGATTTATTAAACAGAGCTGTGCTGCATAACCCCATACCAGGCTTTATTGTGGTAACTCTGTCATATCTGCCCACAAACAGGAATGTTATAGGGCCACAGGATCTGTGTTCAAGCCATCTACCATGAGAGAAGACTTTTCAGGGGGTTTCAGCAGTTTTATAGTCAGCTTGCAGCACATTTGAGTCATGCATAATCCACAGAGAACAGGGGGAGGTTGTGTGAGTAAAAAGGACTCTTGTGGTGTCAGCCAGTGGGGTTTCTGCTGGGTGTTCTGACAGATGGACGTACTGCTTGCTTAAAATCACAGGCTCTGTTGAAGGAGCTGTAGCAAAGAATCTCTTCTTACAGCTCTCCTGGAATTTTTTGAGAGCCAGAGAATACTGCCCTGCTTTATCACTGCTGCCAGAGGAAGAGATGTCCCTGGTCTTGATAGTGAGCATCACTTACTTGGAAAGTTAACAGGTTTTCACAGTTCTTTCAACACTTGTCAGGACCACTGCCTAAATCAATTGCTAATAGGCAGAACCTGACCATCAAGTGAAAATTATAGCTTATTTGATTGTTCTTGCTGTGTTTCCTTTTTCTCTTTTATACGTTTCTCTGCTTCCCTCCTTGAAATTCATTACTGCCATGGCAGAAAATGGTCAGAATGAAAGGACAGTTCTCTCTGATTTAATTTGCTAGAGGGTTGTGTACTTGTTTTTTTCCATCTCACAAAACAAAGTAAATACTGAAAAAAATACATCATCATGTGTTGGCAGTAGATTGAATCCCCACTGTAAGAATCAGCCTTGTTTCCCAGAAGAAATCTCACCCGCTCTCCTGACAGATGTTGTGGAAGTAGATGGTGGTGTTGTTGATATTGTTGCTATTATTATTATTATTTATTAGATGCTTTGTGCCTTGGGGTCAGGAGTAGGAGGTGGCTGTTGCTAGGGAAACAAGTTTGAAGCATGTTGTGGAGCATCAGTGAATGTGCTGGTGTGAGAGGTGTCACTGGGGACACCAGGGAGATCTCCTCATTAGGGAGCTGCTCTCCTTGGCAGGGTGCTGGTGTTAAGCTGACATTTCCCATACCTGAGGGAGGTGGGATTGTGCAGTTCCTGTGTTTACAGGAATAGGATGGCTGTCCTGGAGTCAGTGGTTTCATTAATTTCTCCTTCTTGTGTATCCTGCTGCTGAGTCAAGTTCCTTTTCCCAAGATGCAATTCCAGAAAA
Source organism: Heliangelus exortis (assembly GCF_036169615.1). NCBI lineage: Eukaryota > Metazoa > Chordata > Aves > Apodiformes > Trochilidae > Heliangelus > Heliangelus exortis. Next base: position 42,065,129 of record NC_092426.1, read on the forward strand.
TAAGCTTTTTTTTTGCTATTAATTCCAGAGGTACTGGTGGTATCCCCCAGATGAGGGGTGGTAATCTCCTAGGACAGAACACAGACTTTTTTTGGGTGTTACAGAGCTCTACAGCATTATGGGTTGGTCCTTGGGGTGATTATTCAGCCCTACAGAGTTTCATAGTTACAGCTCTTCAGCTCTTCAGTCTTATATCCCAGTCTTCTCTTCCTGTAGGTCCTCTCTGCATAAAATAAGAGAATCCTTTTTCATCAGCTTGGGTCACCTGAGCCAAGTGCTGCCTCTGGGGAACTGAATTCTTAATTCTGCATTTTTCAGCAGTTCCTCTCAAGACATTTCAACAAGTATACAGGTTCCTTTGTAGGGAAGGGATGGTTCTTTGTGTTCATGTCCTTGTGAGTTCTGAAACCCCTTATTCACATGCTGCTCATTTTTTCCTTTCCAAAGACTCTCCTAAGGGGCATTGCTTAGAACTGAGTGCATCTCATGTAACAGAGATGACAACTTTCCCCCACATCTCTTCCTCCCAAGAAGAGTTCTTTTGGTTAATAAGTTTTCATCTTGGCCAGCTAGAGAAATGTCTTGAGTGAGTTTTTGGTGTACTGTCAGTATTTCATCATTCGTTTTATATTTTGGTGATTTTTTCCCTAATTTGTATCTTTCTTTCTGGTCAGAATCAGTATATTGATTGTCAGAAATCTTCATCAGGAGGGTAGAAACTAATCCTGCCTTTAGTTAGAAATGTCTTGTTGCAAAATACTATAGAGCTTTCTAACTAAGCTGTGAAAGGGAGCAACTGCTTTCTCCTTTCATAAGGAGATAAAAGGAGATAATTATCCTAGAAAGCTGAGGCCAGTCAAATTTAAATTAGAAATGGGTACTTTTTAACATGATTAATTGCTGGAATTAACAGTCACGAAAGGTGTATTTCCTTATCTTTTGGTGTCATTTACATCACTTTTAGAAAATATGCCTTAGCCAAACACGAGTTAAAATTTCATTAAATGCAAATTAATGAGCTCAGTGTCAGATTGGTGACAGGCAGCAACTCAGACTCGACTGGATGCTCACTTCATTGTCAACTGTTACAATAAAAGTCCCATTTTCCCTCTCATTTATTTTGCAATTCATAAGATGAAACTGACCATAAATAGTATTTTGCTGTAAGAGGTTGTTTGGGTGTTTGGTGGTTTTTTGGTTTTTTTTTTCTGTTTTGATGGCTTCTGACCTCGAGCAAACATATCTGGCAAAGTAATTTCATTATAAAGGAGCCAATATTCATGAGATCCTTAAGGAATTCTGTTGCTCCATGGAGGACTGGTCTAGGCTCTGAGTAGCTCTCGATTTCTGATTTTCTCTACTGCTGCAGTCATCTTGGTTTGGTTCTACTTGTCCTCACAAATAAATGCACAGGTATCCCAAACCTAGTACATTTTGTTTGCTGTGCTGATAAGGCTGCAGGAGGAAGACATTTTAATTAGTAAAGGATGGAAATAGAATAATGGAATCAACTGATTTGCAACACTTGGGTTTTAGACCTTGTTCTTTAAGGAGTCCATCAGCCTGTTCAGTTTCATTTCGGCTGAGGATGAAACTTCGTGGTTGTAGCTGTTCAAATGTAATCTCTCTAGAGCAGTGTGTGCATGGTGTTAACTGGTGTAGTTCTTCCTGAAACGGGGTCACTACCCACTCGTGTCATCTGTGCTATTTCACATTTTAATAACGATTTGAATGGCTCAGACTGGGGGAGCTGGATGTGGTCAGTGAGGTGTCAGAGCAGTGCCAGGAGCTCTCAGCCTGCTCAGGATCTAGCAGGAAGATTAACAAGGAAGTCAAGCAAAAGATAAGTTCATTAGGTTGTAACTTGCACAATAATTTGATTGGATTTTTCCATCTGTAGTTGTTTGAAGAACAATAGAATCCAAATAGGAACACTGCTGATTTCAGGGATAACTACAAACACTCAGTAAAAGTTTTCTGGTGGGATTTTAAGTGTGAACTGAGGCAGATGCTTTCAGTTGATCTCTGCAGACTGGACCCAGACCTTGGTGAATCTTTAGTTGCAAATTGATTGCTGTCCTTACACACAAAAATTATGACACTTTTTCTTGAACACTGTTTTCAATGGCTTAGTGATGTGTGGGGTTTGAGGAGCATTAGATTTAGGAATATTTTAGTGAGTATACAAAATGTTTTCTCAAGATGATTACAGAGGACAGGCAATGCTCATCCCTGGCTTTTCTTCAGGTTGTTGGGCTCATGCTTTCTATAATCTGTTTAGTGATTGATGGTCCTTGGTAATGGTTTGTGATTTACCTGAAAATCATCCATTTTTATCTGGAGCATGAGGCTAGAAAACTCCCAAGTACAGCTTTTCATCTGCCCTCTGTCTCCTATTAATTAAATTATTATGAATAACATTTACTCCTTGTAGTCATGGGTTTAAAGCACTGCAGTGACTTCCTACATGGTTCTGTTTCTGCAGGGGTTTCTGAGGGATTCTGGAGGGTTTATAAACCCAAATGTCACTGGAATTCTGTGGAAGCTTCCAAGGACCTCAGCCATCTCTCTGTGTCCTACTTTGCTGTCAGTTTAAAAGAAAAGAAAAGAAAGAAAAAAAAAAGGAGGGAAACAGAAAGCCCCTCAGCCTTGATGATTTGTGCTTGGTTACCATAGTGATGAATTCTGTATGAAAACCCACACGGTTCTGACTGGAATCCAGACATGCAGATACTTGTCAGAAAGGAAAACAAAGAGAGGGAAGAAATTCAACAGTATAATATTGAAGGGTGGTGTGAAGCAAATCTATCTGGGCCAAATTATTATCTAAATTTCAATCTGGATCTTGCTTTCTAGACACTGATGTTCAATAGCTCTTTCAGACTAATTTTAAGAACAAGAAGTATGGGTACTCTGTGACACAGGAGGGCTAAAATGAAACTCAAAGTACAGTTTTATCTTCAATATTTAGTACTTTCTCTTGTGTTCCTTCACCCACGTGCAGGGAACATAATTAAATATTTTCATGGTAGATTCCCATTCTCCCTTCCAGGCTTCAGGGCATTTCTCATCTTGGATCTTCAGTTTCCCTGACTTTCTGACCAGCTTCTTTCTTTCAAAATAGTTTCTGTACAGGCTATGAGGTTCAGATTTTTTTTTCCAGACTTGACCCTGTAGCTTCCAGGTCCCCAGGGTGTATTCCTGGGCTACCTCTGTCTCCTCTGCCAGATCTGAGGAGAGCTGCAGCCTGGCTCCAGCTCCAGAGATTTTTGTCCCTGAGGCTGTGAAAGGAACTGGATGACTGCTTTTGATTCCCTTCCAAGGGGATCCTCTCTGAATTCTTTTTTGCTCCCATTCAGTTAAATCAGGGATTTCTTTCTCTCCAGGTTTTCATTGTTGTTCTGTTGATCTTTTCTAAATGCCAGTTTTTCATAGGATTGGCTATTAAATTGTCTGAAGGATTGTCTTATCAAGGTTTTTAGGTAGATTCTTGTATTCGTGTTTCATATAAGAATTTTGTTGAATTTGGGGAAATGGTGGGGTCAGAAGGTGCAGCCAGCCTTGCTGCCTGGGCTTATTTGGGATGTTCCAGACTTCAGTATTTGTGTATGGAAGGGAACACTCAGCCCCAAACCAAGAAATTCTCCTGTGGTTGGGGAGCCAGGGCTCTACTTAGCCTACTCTGGTCTTTTAAACTCACAGATTGACAGTAGGATTTTAAAAAGTAGTGAGAAAACCATAAAGGACATCTCTTGATGTCTTCTGTTTGATGTGTTTTTTCTCATTCCTTGTTACCAAAGGTTTTCTGGTCTGGGACCTCTCCCTCTGTCCCCCAGGTGAATGTTCCCAGAGATATATTCTGCACTGGTGTTAAAATATATAATAGTCTATTTAAAATAAATAAATTTATTTTAAAATAATTAATTAAAAAAATTAATTTAAAAATAAATTTAGTGTCTCTTATTCACCTGAGTCTCTATTTGTCATTGTCATGTCTGACCTTTTTCAGGAAGGTTTTACACCAAGGTACCTTCACACATAAGCTGTACAGACTTGCTAAACCTCTGAGCAGATGACCATAGTTAAACAGAGTCAATTCACCTTTTTAATTTATGTTATCTCAAGTCAGGAAAATAATCTTTATTAAAGATGATAATAAATTGAGCTAATTACTGCAGTCCTATCTATTATATTACCTGGATCAGAAGGCTGCCTTTAACATTTTGATATCTCATTATTAATAATTCCTTCTATTCAGCTTTTGTCTTTTATGTTGTCTCAGTGTCTTGCCTGAGTAATGAAAATGCTTGAAAGAAATGGCAAAGTAATGTAAGTGTTATTGTCTATAAATACAGATATCAGCAGTACTTGCAGAGCTTGGTTATTCCTGGTAGCAGCTTTGGGTTGTGGCTCATGCAGAACTTCCATGGGTGACTGACTTAGACATTGTCACATCCAAATGATCCAGCCCTGGCTTTCCTGTGGGGTAACCTGTTCAGCATCACCTCCTGGGCTTTGTTCATCACCCCTCTATCCTGAAGCCAACATTCCTCTGGCTGGAACAATTCCCTCTCCCTTTGGCACTGAGCTAATGCTGTCCTCTTCCATGGGCTGGAAAAACCACTCAGAAATGAATGAGAGCAGCAATTTCTGCTTTCTGAAGCTCTGCCTAAAGTACCACCAGTGGTTGTTGGAAATTTGACTGAAGCAACAAAATTCCCTCAAATAAACCCTCACCACCTGCACTTTCCTCCCTGTTCCACCCCACCCCAGGCAGGGGGAAGAAGGAGAAGATGGGAAGTGCCCTCCTGCTTGTGGGGCTCAGATTTAAGCTAAGAGCATAGCTGGGCACTGCCCTGTCCTGTCAGGCCTGGGACAAACCTCCCCATTGTGTCTGCTGGGCAACTGTAATCATTGGCATTTTTCAGAATGTACCAAGGAGCCTCAACTGGGGAGTTAAAAGGTCTTGGGGAAAATTTCTCTCTGAACCCCATGTTTAGTTTCTGCTGTGAAGCATGAAAATTGGAGTGCATTATCCCTGTATATCCCTCAGGCATGGTGAAACATTCCATTCACTTGTCTCTTGGAACTTTTTTCACTCTTGCTCCTAGGTGGGATCTGGAAAGTAAACACCTTTGGGTAAGACTTGTTTTCTTCTGACTCAGTTTTTAGGCTGGAAATTAGTATTATATACTTTATAAGAATTGTATTAGTATTATATTACTTTGTCCCCTAGAATGAGCTTTGCTATGTTAATTAATTGAAGGCCTTTTCCCCGTGCCAGGGGAAGGCAGTGGTTTGCATGTGGGTCCCTCTGCCATGGCTGATGCAGGAGATACCAACCCCACTGGAGTCAGGGATTTTAGCTTCTAAGTAAGGAAGTTGTGTGGTTTGGAGTGGTCAGTTTCTGAGGCAATTAAAACATTGTCCTGTTGAGCTGAGTTGTGAAGCTGTTAATTCCTGGCTGATAGGTAAGGGACACTAATGGAGTCTTCAGAAAGTCCTAGAGGTCCATATAGGTTGAAGAGAAGGATGTTGGGGTCTGGTTTAAGAACATGAGGGGTTTGGGTTTTTTATTTCCTGTGGCACAGCTCAAAGGTGGTAACTCACTTAAGTCCCAGCTCAGGGCCTCTACTTTTAAACTTCAAAGTGAAGGAGATGAACTGTGCCTTCTGAAAATGGCCCTTACAGCTCATGTCTTGCTCAGGGACTTGTGAAAAATTGACTTTTTTCATAGTTATTCTTCTTTGAAATGCTCATGTGATATGAAGGTGGTTGTCCTTTGACAGAGTGGTAAATGTACAGGTTGGAAAATCACTGCTTCAGGCCAAAGGAATTGATGTCACTTGGCCTGCTCAGTAATTTGATAAAAGTATAATTAAAAAAATAGACAATTAAGGAAATTAGGTGAGTTTATTAGAGAGTTAACCACCTCAAATAATAAATCGAAAACCCTCCTAATTGGTAGTAATAGCCAATTTCTTGAAGATTACTGTTTCATTAATTATCCCATTTCAGCATTTCTGTTTCAAAAGAGATAAAATGTTCTATAGGAGATCATTCCTACAGATATGTACTTGTTCTGTATTGAAAAAGTAGTGTGCACTGTCCAGATCTTGTTTTTAAAGTAAATGCAAGTGCAATCTAAGAATGTATTTACCCAAATTTGAGGATATATAGTTTGAAATTGTTTTTTTTTTAATATTGGAGGACATAAGTCCTGTCCTGCTGTAGAGAGAGTGATACCACAAGATCCTCTTCTCACCTGGAAATTTAGGGAAATTATTGAGGTTTGGGTTTTTTTTGAGCAGTTTTGTTTTGAAGTGTGTGTTTGCAATAGCTTTTTGCTCATCCATATAACTTACAGACTCAATATTGCTTTTCTGGGCTCGGAGCCAGCCCGGGGTTGGGTGGCATTGGCTCTGTTGGACCCCAACACCTTCCCCAGGACCACCCAGCCCTGCTGCCCAAATCAAACCTTGCCTTGCAAACCCAATGCAGCAGCAGCACAGTTGCTGAATGCCAAACAAAAGTGGCAGCAATTTTGGGGTAAGAAGTTGCTTTCTTATTGTTAGAGCACATCCTGAATTACGGTGATTTCAGGGGTCAGCACCACCACATTAATTCTGTAAAGTCTTTGAGAGGATGAAAAATGGAGAGAGCAACAAATAGTTTGGAGAAACAAAGATATTGCACCATAAAGGCAATGTTTTTAGTGTTATTTAAAGGTTATAGCATGGAGAGTGTGTGTATAACTTGGCCATTATCAGTCATCCCTCTTTAACACCTTTTATGCTAGAGATAACACCCGTAACACCCATCTCTATAAATTATAGTTGATATAGTGCTATATTTCAGGCTGCCTGTCAGTATCTCTTGACTTCATAAGACAATGGAAATTATTTGCCTAAATATTTTTTTGTAGATCCCCTTCCAAGCTACAGAAGCAAAACAATATTTAGAAAGTCTGTGCTTAAACCTCACCATGAAGAGAGTGTTACAGCCTCGTTAAGATTAGTTGAGCAACTCCTTTTCCTGAAATAAAAAAACAAATTGAAAATGAAACAAAAAAAAATATTTAAAAACCTAGGTAGAAATAAATGCAGTATATTATTGTCACCAGATACAGATGTTATTTTAGAAATGACTGGGTTAGTGCTGGAGAAAACAAAAGTAGTTTTATGATTGGGATAATTTTTACTCTTTTAGTGCATCCAGGATGGACCAAAATGTAAAGCACTTGGAGGCAGCAACCTGGCTGAAAGGTACTGATGGGGTTAAATGTGGTGCTGCCACTAGGTGTCATGCTGGGATCATCTCCAGGCTTCAGGGACTGTTAAAGGTGCAGCGTGAAGGACCAGCATCTCCTTGGGATATTTGGTATATAATTACCCCAAAAGGGTAATTTTCCAGGCTGTGATTGCCATGTGCCTGCCTGCTGCCCCCGAGCCTGCTCAGGAGGTCAGGGGGGAAGGGAGCAGCATCTCTGCCACCCAACCAAGGCAGCACAGTTGAAGGGGGGTTTATTTCAGATGATTGAGATCTTTTCCCAGAGATCCTCCCCTCACATGAACCTGCTTCAGAAAATGCCTTTAAATTGCTTCATGTGGGTGTGCTTGGTAAAAAACAAAAAAATTTCCTATCCTTCTCTGATCTTCCTATTGTATAAAGCTGAAATCAGCCAAATGGAAAAAAAACCAACAAGCCCACAAACAAAACCAGAACATCTCAGAACATAATGCAGCTCTTTATGCAAAAAGACCCTTCTAAGAAGAAGAATTTGGTTTCATAAGCAAATCATCACTTTCTGTTTATTGAAGCTGAGTTTCTCATATGGACATCATAATGGGAATTGAGAATACAAAATCAGTATGAGGGCAACTTTATTTTTATTTTTTATTGAACCTGCTGCACTGCCTTTCTGCATTTCACTCCTGCTCTCACTCACAAAACTCACATTTCCTGACAGTTCCTTCACAGAGGGTTCTTACCAAGATTTTTAAATGCTTACTGGAGACAACATAGAAGATGGATCAGGCTCTGTGGTGTCCAGTGAAAGGACAGCAGGAGATGGGTACAAATCTGAAATGCTGGAATTTCTTGTTCTGCAAAGAAAAAAGTAACTGTGAGGGGATTCATTCCCAGGACACTTTTCCCAGAGGTGTTGTAGAGTTTCCTTGGAGGTACTCAAGCCACCTGGGTATGATCCCACACAATCTGCTCTGGGTGACCCTGCTTGAATTTAGATGATCTCCAACCCCAAACATTGAATTTCTGGGTGTCTCCATTATTCACATCCATCCAGCATTGGGAATATCTTAAAAAATCCCCAAAGCCCCAAGAAACAAACACCTACTGCATGGTGCCAAGTATTGTGATTAGAGCCTTTAATTATAAAATTGGATGAGCCTCTATCAGAATTTCTTTTAAAAGGGAAACAATGCCTTTGTGCACTATGGTTTTTTTACCTATGGGATGATGAAGTAGATTTTATCTTTTTGAATCTGTCAAGCCTTCTGCTTTTTGCTTGCACATTCCTCAGGTACTATGAATTCTCACTGTTCTGAAGCTGATGGATGCAAATCCTCCACACATTTGCAGTTTCTGTGCTGGAAACTGAAACATCACTTGGATGGACAGGTGAACATCATCAGCACGTGGGAAAACTTTTCTCCATTTGTTGTCTCTGTGTGTACTTAGCACTAAATGCTTTAGTCCAAGGTGAGACCCCAGTCCAGGTTCTCTGTGCACAGTCAGCATGGTACTGAAAACATAGTATTGGTAGTTAAAAGGGCAGAAAAGTTTCTCACTCCTTTTATTTGGTATTTTCATTAAAAATGTCTGTGCAATATGACTATAGTCGTGGGTTACATAATCTTGGGAGGAATGGTGGATGTTTGTGAAGATAGGATCAGAATGTGAGGTTTGCTTGACATTTATGGGGCAAAGTGAGATAAAAAGAAAAATTACATATTATGTGAAGATAAATGGAAGTTAAGGAAAACACATGCATGGGTACAAAGTAAAGAAATGATGAGGCAGGGAGAGAGAGTGCATTAAGAGAGTGGATTTCATTCTTTCATCTCTGTTTTTCAGCACTCTGATCAGAGCCAGTCCCTGGGATTTTCAGAGTGCTCACTGTGATTTTTTTGCTCCTAAAATCTAATTAATAGCAGAGGAAGAAAACGGAAGGTTGTGTTTGCTTTACTAAAACCTAAACTTCTTGCTGGTCACCTTGTCTGTGGAGCTGTTCACTTTGGTGTGAGCTGCTCAAACACCAGGGCTTTGCACAGCCTGAGTGAACTTTGGGCAGACACTCAAATGTCACATTGCTCTGAGTCTTGTCACAGTGTTCATCCCTTCAGAGACTTATCTCTTCCTAGCTATTTACTTAGAAAAAAAAAACTGCTATAAGCTGCATTTTAACAGTCTTTTTCTTGGGGATTTTCTGACATCTCTGCACTGAGAGGAATTAATGGGTTTTATCCCAGTGCAGATGTGTGAGGAGGATTGCCTGAGATGGTACTTCTGGGGAGTTTGCTTTCCTCTCTCTTTGGGTGATCTCAAATAGGCTGAATAATTATTTCTGAACCAGAAGTGGTGTCACATACAGATAGATCTTGCTGCCTGTGGGACACTCCTGTGTGTATCACACTGTGTATTTACAGCCAGGACTTTGTGTTATCCCTCCCAAACCCAGTCTTGCATGTGCTCCAGGGACTTCCCCATAGTGGGGCTTTTAGTGATTTACTCAATTGTTTTGCCAAATCTAGTAAGCCAAAAATGTCATGATCCTTCTTAAAATCTTATAAAAAAGTGTGGAAATTAGAAAAATTACTTGGCGCTTTTTTTCTTTTTTTTCCTGCTTTGGTTCAGAAGTCAACCTTTCAGTCAGAATTAACATATCTATGATTTTCATATAGATCTTGGGAAGGGAAACAGAGTAAGAGACCTCAGGGTGGAAACTATTGGCCTCATTTGCTTTTACTAAAATAACAACTTCTGGACTAGGGCAAGAGCAACTGAGTAGTGGGAGGAAAAGTGGGAAAATAGTGTTTTCTGTAACTTCACATTTAGGACACCTGCACTGAAAACTGAAATCCTGCAGAGAAAACAGACATGAACTTTTGATTGTGGAATTTAGGACGTACAACTTATGCTCTCCTCTCCGTTTCAAAGAGTTTTTACACAGCACCTCTTAGCCCTTCATTCGAGGTGTCCTGTAGCAGGCATCTCCCTGTTTTGAAGAATTCTAATTCCAGATGGGTTCTGAGCATGACTGGACATGAGCTGTATTTATATGAACTTACTGTGTAACTGCATCTGTTTAGAGGTCTATTTTTTTTAACCTGAATGGTATAAATTTATGACATCAATTATTTCAATTTTCCTTAGTATATACATTCAGAAGCTAAAGCAACACATTAGAAAATGATACTTATGTTAGACTATAACAGTCAAAGTGGCAGAGGAGACTGAGGGGAGGGAATGCCATCTCTAACCTTCCCTTTCCTAATGGAACTCAAGGATCTTGCAATGCTTTGGGGGGATTCTCTTTGTTTTCATACTTTGACAGTACCATAAAAAGCTGAGTGTACTCCTGATGGAAAAAGCACTCACTTGTAACATTTTCAAATTATTTTTTTTAAGCAAAAAAATTGAAATAAGAGGGAAAAGGGAGTGCTTTGCATTAGCTTACGTGTTTTTATGAACTCAAGCTATTCTGGGTTTGGAGGCAGAAGGTACTTAGGAGAAGCTTAAAAATTTCACAGAACTGCATGCCCTGTTCAGTAAATTGTTGGGCAAAAGAATATCTGGTTTTCAGAACATTTTGCTCTGTCCCCCTGAGATTGCAAGGTTGTTTCAATGTGGGGGTAAAGACTTTGAAAAACCATAGACCGGTAGAATTTTTAAAAGCAATGTTTTCATATTAAAGAAAAAAAAAAAAAGAAAAAGAAAAAAAAAGAGAGAAACAAAAAGAAAAAAAAAAAAGGGGGGACAGGGAAAGGGAAAAAAAAGGAAGAAAAAAAGAAAAAAAAAAGAAAAAAGAAGGAAAAAAGAATGAAAAAAAAAAAGAAGATGCTTCACTTTGAGGTCTACCTCTCTCATGGAGTGAAGTAGATCAGGTATTCGTGCAGATTTTTTTTATGTCCTGAAAGCTGTCACTGATGTGTCAGACCCTTGCTGGCAGGGAGCTCTTCCAGTCTGTATCCCCCCTTCCCACTTCCCCAGGCTTTAGGTCACCTTTCTGTCTGACATACACAGTTAGGAAGTACATGGTTGGTTATTTATCTTATTTTTTGCTTCTCAAAACCCTGGTCAGTTACTCAAGTGGAAGTTTCCATCTTCCCAAGGTGTAGCACAGATTTTTTGTCAAATTGTGGATTTCTTCCTGCTCTGTCAAGCTGGCTTTACTTCCATGACCATATCCATGGGTTTGAGCTTACTCTGGAGCTTACACTGAGCCCCTGTGCTCAGCCCTGGGGAGGCCACAGCTTGAGTCCTGTGTCCAGTTCTGGGCCCCTCAGCTCAGGAAGGAGATTGAGGTGCTGGAGCAGGTCCAGAGAAGAGCAAGGAGGCTGGGAAGGGATCCAGCACAAGTCCTGTGAGGAAGGGCTGAGGGAGCTGGGGGTGTTGAGGCTGGAGAAGAGGAGGCTCAGGGGAGACCTCATCACTCTCTACAACTCCCTGAAAGGAGGTTGGAGCCAGGGGGGGTTGGGCTGATATCAGTGGGACAAGAGGGCATGGACTAAAGAATTTTTTCCTAATATCCAACCTAAACCTCCCCTGGCAGAGCTGAAGCTCTGCCAGGGGAGGTTTAGGTTGGATATTAGGAAAGGATTTCTTTCTGGAGAGGGTGATGAGGCATTGGAATGGGCTGCCCAGGGAAGGGGTGGATTCTCCATCCCTGGAGATATTTCAAAAGAGCCTGGATGTGGCACTCAGTGCCATGGGCTGGGAACCACGGGGGGAGTGGAGCAAGGGTTGGACTTGATGAGCTCTGAGGTCCCTTCCAACCCAGCCAGTTCTAGGATTCTATGAGGCCTCACTTCTGAAATAGGTTTCAGTTTTTTTATGAGATCGGGTTGTTTTAAAGGTGAGGTGACAGGCATGATGGGGACCTGTGACAAAACAGATCCTGGTTGCATGGTTTTAACCTTAAAGACAAGCAGTAAACTTCTCACTTGTGTGTTTGGCTCTTGGTCCTTGTGCAGTTACAGCTGTCAAGATAAGCATCATATGAAAAATCACCCATTTGTGGGGAATTTTGTTAGTAGAAATCCCTGTAAAACATCCAGTTCAACAGAAAATTAAATACAGTATATTTACCATAAAATGATTGAGAGTGATGAAGTAGATAAAGTAGGGTTTTGTGTTTGCTGTTCTTGGAAGAATGCAACGTGGAGAAACCAAAGTGGGTAAATAAGATTTTTCCAAGATGCTTTTCCAGTGTCCAGGCAGTGCATAAGCACAGGCACTGATGGACAGTGATTATTTTAATACTTCCATTCCCACTCCCTGCAATAGTTCTCTGACAGTGCTTATTTCACTTGCTGGGGTAATTAGTGTTGTGATTAAATTAGCAGCAATAGAACATCACAGGGCTTTGTACGTTTACTTGCAAGTTACAATTTATTTACTTTAAAGCTTCCCTATGACATTTATTGCCAGACTGTGTCTGTTCTTATTAAATATAAAAGAGTCAAAGTCTCAGAACTTGTGAGCATCATAACTTCTGTTGTGTGCAGCTGGAGCTCTGTATCCTCATCCCAAAGCTTTGAAAATTGATGTTTTTAGGATCTGCCAAAAGCTCTGCACTCAGTCCACAACACAGCACGAAATGCAATCAAAATTATTTCATGTGTCCCTAAATTTATTCCTACAAGGCATCTTTTCCTTGCATTAATTTACAAAAAGTGTATGCTCTACTTCAAAAAGATGGAAGTTTAGGAACAGGTTAGGAATCCACCTCTGCTGTCCACACAGAGACAAATCTTAAATTACAACTCAGAATTTCATTGCCTTTTTAAAGTGCTGAATTTTCAAAAGTCCTGCTGAAATTAATGGAACTGTGAAGCACTCTGCCACCTGGAAGGAAGATATTAATAATTTTCCAATTTCTTCTTTCTGCCCTCTTCTCCCTACTCTGTGTTTTCTATTTCCATTATTATTTGATAACACTAAAATCTGAATATATGCAGGCCAAGACAATGCCACTTTTTGAATGTAAAGTTGTAATAGAAGATATTTTCTTGGGTATTATTTTATTTTATTTTATTATTTTCTTGAGTTTTTTTTAAATTTTTTTTATTGGACATGCTAAGCTGATGCTTCACTCTTAATTCTTTAAGAATTACATATTTACTGATTGGAAGAAAATTCTCAATGAACCTGAGAAAGGGCAGATGCTGAAATGGTGGTGCTGAGCCTTAGGGGTCAAGTGCTTCCCAATAACTGCACCAAGCACTGATAAATAGAAAGCAAAAAAAAAAAAATAATCAGAATTTCTGTGCATTTTGTAAAACACTGTTAATGAAAGCAAGATGTGGTTTTGAAAATTCTGTTCTCAATTATGTTCTTGTGGGATGGGAGAGGATGGGGGAGGTTTTGGAGCAGAGCAGGTTACATCATCCCTGCTTGCACTCAGGGAAAGGTGAGGAGGATCCCCCAAGGCTGCAAGACCTGGGCAGGATTTTAATGGGTTTTGTAAAGAGTGTGACCTGGTTTAGTGTCTTTCCTGAGCCCTTGTTCATGGTGTGCTGCTTACCTTCACCTTGTGATCTCTGCATTGCTCCTGCCTTACCTTGCAAGAGTTTCCCAAAGAAATTGCAAAGAAGAAAATGTTGCTGACAAATCATAATAATAATGATAATAATGATGTTCTTGATTAATAAATGAAAGCTCTTGAAAACTACCACTTAGCACAAGTAGCAGCCTAAATGTGACCCCTGGATTTTCCCCTTTTCAGCAGGGAAGCCAAGAGAGGTGAATGTTTGGGGATGGGAAGGATTTTAATGTGGTTTGGGCTCTCCAAAGGCTGAGTCCTGGGGAAGATGAGCAAAACATCTGCTCTGGGAAGGAGACAGCAAAGGCAGAGTTCAGGTGGCTGTAAATGTTATTGATATCTCATAAACTGATAATACCTCACTTAAATTGGGTTTTTAGCCACTTCTCTTTAAATAATATGATCCAGGAACAGCTCTAAAGAGAGGTTGGGGTTAGGGTCTGATTGGCTTTCCAGCTTCACTGTGTAGCACAGTAATGTTTAAAAATTGGATAATGTTTGACATGTTGAAAAAAATAAGCTTAATGTTAAGAGGCATATGTGCATTTCTAACTATAAAGGTAAAATTCCTTGGATCTGGATCAGAGCTCCAGTTTCTAAACTCACAATGAACCCAACCTGTGCTTAAGAAGAAAGGAAATGGCAGAATGAAGAGACCATAGCAGTGTTTCAGCTACTTGACCATCAGTGTCAGAAGCTGAAGCTCCATTTGATCTGCAGTTTCTATGGGCAGGTTCATGGATTTATGGAGGTCAGGAAGAGGCAGAAATAACTCACAGTGCCCCCTCCTACAGCTCAGTGCTTACCTGAGTAGAGGGAAGGGCAGCAGAACCTGCAAAAGGATTTAAAAAAAACCCATAAAATTAATAAATGAAAATGGATGTTTTTGATTCTGTATAGGCCAATGGCTTCTCATAGCAGAGGCAAAATAATGGCATGCAATTCTTTTTAGCAGGTACAGGAAGTATTTTAATAACAGCAATATCTTTAAAATGTTAAAAGTATTGTTCCATGAACTATCCAATCTATCTTCCTTTAATGTCTAAAGGGGCAGTTACGTAGGTGGAAAATAATTTTTAGAAGCTAAGGATTTGAGCATTCATTGAATTGATAATGCAGGAATATCATGGCTCATGATTCTAATCTAATGAAAGAAGTTAATATTTTATTGTATCCTAGGTTTAAATTTCATTTTCTCTTCTGCATGCATCTGTCTTGCACAGACTCAGAGTTATCAAACGCAATAATCTAATCCTCATTCTAGGACTATTATTTTTTATTAGGATAATTTTTGCCAAGAAATTCAGGAGTCTGTCACGAAGCCTTACACCAGACTGTGAAATTACAGACAGAATGGGTACTTCCTTCTGGCACCAAGATTTCCTGGCACAAATGCCCGTGGTGAGGGGCAGAAAAAGTCGAGGCTGCTGTTGGTTTGTCCATGGGGGGTGAGAGCAGCTCCCTGGGATCTGCTGCCTGTGCCCTACAGATTGCTCCAGGGCAGAGCAGGTTTATCAGTGGGCACTGGGACAGCTGGAAATGGGATGGAGCTGGTCAGCTGGAACAGGGACACAGCCTCCTCGGAGCATGTGGAAGGTGAGGCAGAAAGGGAAGGGATGACAAAAGGCATTAAATACCTGGTTATGTGCCAGGTATCTGGGCTGCTGGGCAGTCAGGTCTGCAGAGGGTTGGCTTGGGGCTTGGGAGACAGGTCTGGGAATAGAAAAGACTGGGAATGGAGACTTTGGATAGTGGCTGGGAAAGAGTGTTCAATAGGAACAGAGCTTTACGTGTGTTTCATGCTTCTGCACATTGGGCAAGACTTCATTTTGGAGAGAAGACAAGTTTGAAATAGGGAGGTAGAGAGCATGTGTTGTTTCTTATGGATAAAGAGTCTAAAAACCTGCCATGAACACTGTGAGATGGCAGCTTGTTGAAGGGATGAATAGCAGAGTGCAAAAGGAGAACAAGAATTCAAAATCACAAGAGCTAAAAGAATATAAAGATGCAAAATTTTGGACAAAAAAAAAAAAAAAAAAGTTTTATGGAGCTGGCAGGATAAGATCAGGGTGGAAACTTCATTCTAAGCTTCAAGCAGGAAAAGATTGTTCAGAGAGAGGCAGAGCTGAGAAATTCCCTTCCAAATGGGAACTTCCACACCAAGATGTTTTGTGTTGATGTGGGGAAACCCTGATGCCCAGGGCAGTGCAAAGGGAGCCCTTGGGCTGGCAGCTGAAATCCCCAGGGAATGGACTTGGGTGTTCCCAGCTGGACTGAAGCTCTTCAGTCATCTCTTAGAATTCTGTCACCAAATAGTCTGTGGTAATTGCAGTGTCTTTAATAACTAAGATAAATCTTGAGTAGGTTCTGCTAGAAGACAGGCTTGACTTCAAATCTATTTCAAAAATATGTATTAGAGGGAAAAAATGTAAGCTGTCCTACAGCCTGAAGCATGATGCCTTTAATCTCTTTTCTTCTGACATATCTAAATACCTGCTGTGGATCTGTGGCACTGAAGAAACCTCTGTCAATTTATTTAAAAGGTTTATGATATTTTTCCTTCAGACACTCTAAAGGAAATTAAGTATTTGTTGGGGTAGTAAAACTTTTAAAATCGATTTTACAAGATATTTACCACTGAAAAGATAACAATAAAGATGATTGCTTCATGGCTTTTGGGGAGCATTTAAAGATGTTTGGTTTTGTTCCTAGACAAATGACTAGAGCTTTCTCCATATGCATTAGGGAAGGAAACTTGAGGAAGACAGCTTCATTTTTTTTTTTTTTTTCTTAATGATGAGGCTGTTTGCCTCTGCAATTCCCTGGATGGGCTTTTGTCAGCATCCTCATGTCCTCCAGTCCCTCTGCCCCATCTCTGTTTGGGATGCTGGGATGGGATTTTCCTGACACTTCAGGGAGGGATCTGTTTCCATGGACTCCTTGGTTCCCTCTTTAGGACCTGAGGTTGCACCGTGGAAGGTTTAGACCAGATCTGGGGAAGAAATTCTTCCCTGGGAGAGCAGCCAGGCATGGGAATGGGCTGCCCAGGGAAGTGGTGGGGTCACCATCCCTGGGAATATTTAAAAACCATGGAAATGAGGCACTTTGCCACCTCCTCTAGTGGGTGATAGAGATGTTGATACATGGAATTGATCGGGGGTGGATGTGGATGCAGTGATCTAAGAGGTCTTTTCCAGCTGTGGCAATTCTGTAATTTCTCCACAATTTGGCTCCAAAGGGTAGAGCTGTGAGGAAACCCCTGTAAAGGGACACTGACAGCTCCAGGGAAGAGTTCTGACCCCATCATAGCCTCAGCCATCTTTTCTCATGAAAGATTCATTCTCCATGCCTAGCATTTTTTTCATTAACAGAGAATTTATTTACAGAAAAAGCTATAAACTTGTCTATACATACAGAAAGTTGGATAAATACAGTATAAAGCAGAGTAGAAATACAATATCCTATCAAACCTATGCAGGTGAAGCACTTTTATAATGCTTATGATCCTTAAAGTTACTTTTTCTTAAATCTGATACTGGTGTGAAACTGCCTCCAAGAATTTGCCTCCTCCTTCTGTTTTTGCCAGAAATACTAATTTTAAAAGTTCTTTTGCTTGAAATACTCTTCTGGACAATCTCAGAACTATAGAGTTCAACTGGTAAAGAATTCCTATTGTGTTTTTGGTAGGGAGGAGATAACAGATTGTTCAAAGAATGGGATGAAACCTACAGAAAACATACAGACATTGCTGTGCTGGTAAGCAAGACCAACTAAACTCTGTCTGGCAGCTTCATTACTCTTTAATTTGTTCTGGTTTTCATCCAGCAGGGTTGATCCTTCAGCTTGGCAAATATTTCAGTCATTTGCTAAAATTATCACCTGCTTTCTGTTTGCAAATAGTGGCACAGAGCTGCCCGAGGTGCAGGAGATCTCACCATGCAGGAGATGATGTAGATTTATTTAAATGTCAAACTGAGTGAAACTTAGCAAGGGGAACTGGATGGCTCAGAAAGTAGAGAAAAGTCCCTACACACCCTTTCCAAAATGAGGCTTAAATAGGAGGAGGGAACTTAGAGCTGTGGAAAGGGATGGTAAAAGCAGTGTTCTGGTAAAAAACTTTCTAAAATATTTCTTGTACTAAGTTTGCTGTTAGAACTGATGCTGACAGCCACAGGTGGATCACAAGTTATAGATGGCCACAGGGTGGATTGCTGCTGTATGAACATTTGTATGTCAGGCTCTCAGTGACCTGCTGTTAAACCTGATCTAGGAGCTTACAGGCTAACTTAAATAACTGGGAAAAATTCACATAGATTGGCAGCAGCCCAATAAACACGTGTCTCTCCCATGAAAGCTGAAAGATTTCTTTTGCTTCTACTTTGGTTCCAATGAGTGAGGGAATCTGAGTGTCTGGAGTCTGGGCTGGCAGTGGCCTTGCTGTCTGCTTCCTTTTGTACAACAAAAAAGGCTATAAAGGTGTCATCTGGAGGAACATGGAGATTACAGAGACCCTTGCTATGGGGACTGCTGTCCTCTAGTAAGTAGAAGGGACTGTGATGGAGTTGGTTTCAGATAATTAATTTTATGTAAAGCTCTGGTAGCTCACTGAGGTAAAAAATTCCAGGTGAAAAATGAATGGGGTTTCTGGGTTGCTTTCTTCCCCCCAGAAATGAGGAAGGCATAACTATCCCATGCAGAAGCTTCAATGAAAAAAAAACTTTTAACTTTTTATTTTCAAGTGGCCTCAATAACCTGAGTTTGACAAAAATTAATTCTTGGAATTCTTGGAATTAAATTCATGGAATTCTTGCAAGAAGAAAATTATATCCCCATTGCATGTGCATTAATGTCTTGTCATGGGCTTCTGCATCAGGAACTAGAAGATGGCTCAATATCTGCTGGCCCAGAAAGAGCCTTTGCCTGTGCCCTCATAATATGGCCTGAAAAGCATCCATGACTTGACAGAAAATTCTCAGTGGATTAAATGTCCCTGAGGTTCCCTGCCAGAGAACGTGGTTATTCAGAAGGGTGGGGAGGGGAGGATGGGGGGACTCAGGGGTGAGAAGGGGATGATATGAAAACCCTTTTTAACCTAGAAATTACTTATAAATCAAGCAAACGAGTCTCTGCACCTTTGTATCAAAGGAGGGGGAATTAGCATTTTCTAGTATTATTTTATGTGAATGCTATCAGTCTTCCAGCTTGGTATCTTTCTCATACCTTGCTTTCACAAGACTGGAGAAAATTCACTGTATGATGCTCTTGACCTCAAAAAGAGTGCTGTAGCCAGAGAGAAAACTGCTTTCACCAGGTTCTTCTTTTTTTTTTTTTTTTTTTTTTTTGTCAGAAAAATGTCCTTTAGCTTACCCCAGCTGCAGTCCCATGTCAGAGCCCAGGGAAACATATTGTGATTTCTTGTACCAGGAGTACTGTCCACACTGGCCATGTAGTGAAGACAGGCAGCCCCAGCCTATTGCCTGGTAGTTTTCTAAGCCTTGTTTTGGGAAGCAATTCATCTCCTCAGGCTGACTCAACATGCTGTTAACTGATAGGGAACACAATGTTTGAGCTTTGGGAAAAAAAAAAAGGATGAATTGTGTCTTGACAAAAAAAACCCGACAAACCAACCCCAAATCCGCCTTCCCTGGTGTGCTGTCTAATCCTAGAAACAAGCAGAAAAGCAGGTATACAACTCTCTAGGAACTACAGAGCCTGCATTTCTCATTTTGCCAGTCCAGTTGCCAGCAGCAGCCTTCCTGGGGATGGGGTTCTGGGGCCATCACAAGCTCATTGTGGAAGTTCCTCTGCTCGCTCTTCCCAACAGCATCTGGGTTTCAAGAGAGCTTCATGCTGTAAGGAAATGGGTGGTGGTGGTGGTAATAGGTGCAGTGTGGACTTGGAAGGAAAATGGAGAGGAAAAATCTTTGGTATTGTGGAGTTGAAAGGTATTTCCCTCAGTGGAGAGGATTTTGTTGTTGAGGAAATGATGTGTAGCAGCAAATGTGCTGCTGAGTTGTCAGGAATCCAGCTCACGTGGCAGGAGCTTCACAGCCACTGCAAATAATTAGATGCTAATGCTCCAGGTGTTTAAATGAAATGCAGAGGAGAGAAATCTGATGCACCCCATGCCTTCATGGGAGCACAGAATTGCTCAGGCTGGAAAAAACCTTCAGGATCATCCAGTCCAGCCTCATCCTCACCCTATCACCCTGTTCCTGATGCCCACCACTAACCCATGTCCCCAAGCACCACATCCAGGGGATTTTCAAACACATGGAGGGATGGAGACTCAACCACCTCCCTGGGGAGCCTCTTCCAGTGCTTCACAACCCTTCCTGTAAAGAAGTTTCTCCTGGTACCCAACCTAAAGCTCCCCTGATCCAACATGAAGCCATTTCCCCTTCTCCTGTCCTCTGTCACCAGTGAGAAGGGACCAACCCCACTCTCACTACAGCCTCCTTTCAGGTAAAGAGTGAGGAGGTCTCCCCTCATGTAGCCTTAGATATTTAGAACCCAGTATTGCTAATTATTTTTTTTTTTAGTGTGTGTGTGAGGCAACAAAAAGACAAGTAGAGATTGAGTTCCTGTGAAATGATGAATCTTAATGTTTGGGGTTTTTTTGGATTTGTGAGGGCATTTGGGAATGGCACACATTAGCTGCAAGGCTCATTTTGCAAAGAAATCCAAACAAAAAATCTCCTGAGACAGATGGGTATCACTTTACCCAAGCACTGTGCTTGGAAATCTGGGAGACTAAAAGAGGGTTTGAGAAGGAGCAATTCTGAGAAGGTTTAATTAGAATTAGACCAAGTGAAGGGAAAATAACCTGCACTTCTCCATTCATAAGAAGCAATGCAAGTGAATACTTATTCCAGAGATTGTCCTCTTTTCCATTCTGAGATATCCAGGGTGTTGTTTTAAAAAACCAAACAAACAAAAACCAAAAACTAAAATGGAAATAGTTACATAGCAGTGTAAAAATGGATTGATTTGATTACTAAGTGGATCTGGTGGATCATTTGAGAGAGTGAGAGAAAGCAGAAATCTGTGACTGCTACTTGATTTGATGCTGTTACTTTTATCTTTCTAAAAAGCCAAAAGATGTTGATCACTCACTGCTCCAGTGTTTTTTGGTTAAATCAGTGGGAGCTGTGGAAATCCAGAACAGAGCCCCTGTGCTCCACGGGATAGGGAACTCTGTATGGCAAACAAGTTCCTGATATTGTGGCCAAATTACCTCAAAAGCTTCAGACATAAATGAGCTATGAAGTTCAAATGACAGAAATGTTCAGTCAGCTTGGCTGGGGATTTTCCCTCTGAAATTCCACATGGATGAGCAGATGGCAAGCAATGCAAAGCCCTGACTCTTAGAGGAGTGCTGTCATTTCAGAGCAAGATTGCAGTTCATTAGCACAGAAGAAATAATCTGTTCTCTCTGTAATGGGACATCTTAGGATCAGGCTTGATTGGAAAGATTCATTGAACAGGAGGAGCTGTAAAAGGAGTTTCTGTTGAGGAACTCTGGATATTGGAGTGAATGGCCCCGTGCATGTAGAGCACAACTTGTGTTCTGTTCCCCAATTTCAACTAAATTGCTTCAGAGAAGTTACTCAATCATTCATTTTTCATTCCTCAATCTGTGAAATAGGAAATTCTCCAAGGTAGCATAAAATCTAATGGATACTTATAAAGCACTATTACTTTATGAGGCTGGAAACACTTGCAGACTGAGATGTGGAGTGGGCTTGATGCTAATCTGGGAAAAACAGACTGAGAAGGAGCTTTATAGCCAAAACTTGGAGGCTTTCTTTTTCAGCAGTGGAGAAAAGATAACTCAGTGGTATTTGACAAAATCAAATCTTTTCAAAACACATTTTGCTTTGTGTGTACGGGCAAAGGAGTGGGGAAAAAAATCAGTGACTGTGTGGATAGAGGAAAGGAAGCAAGGCTGTTGTGTAAAGAGAGGGAGGGGAGAGGAGGGGTAAAGGGGTCACACTCTGCTCAGGAAAGCCTTGGATGTATAGGGGTCAGCTCAGGTGGCTGTGGCAGCCCTGCTGAGTGCCTCTGGGTCACACCCAAAGGTTGTCCCCATGGGTGACCATCCAGCTGTCACTTGGCCTCAGGTGCCATCAGCACTGAAGCAACGCTCGGTGGATCAGGATCAGGCAAAACCTGCTCCTCGTGGGAGACTTTGCCACTTGCTGGAAGAAGAGCACAGCAGCTCAGCTGGCAGCAATCCAGACCCTGGAACGTGCAGAAGATTGCTTCTGCAATAAATAAATGTTGGATGTGCCAGCAAGGGCTGGGGCACAGCTGGATTCCCTGCTCCTAACCAAGGAAAGCTGCTCAGGGATGGCTGGGGTGGAGTTTGGGAGGATGGTGAAGGTTAATGCCAGGACAAAAGTTTGAGATTTTAGAAAAGCAAAGTTCAGCTCATTCAGGGCTCAGTTAGAGGGGATCCCATGGGAAGTTTCCATGGAGGGTAAAGGAGCTTGTGAGTGCTGGGAGTTGTTGCAGATGAACAGCAGCAGTTGATGCCCTGTAAAGGCAGAGCAAGCAACCCCCAGGGCTTCACCCTGAGCTTCTGGGGCTGCTCAGAACCAAAGGGGAGATGTAGCAGAGGCTGAGAAGTGGAACATTACTATTTGAAAATCAGGAGGGCATTAGCAGGGAAGCAGCTGGGAGAGCAAAAGCTCAGCTGGAGCTAAATTTCACCAGTGATATAAAACTTCAGGTATGTTAATAAGAAGCAGAAACAGAGGAATAGTATTGGCCCAGGATTAAACAGGAGAGGACCCAGGAAATGATAGACCCATTATCCTCACTTCAGTCCCTGGGAAAGTTCCCCTACTTGGGAAATTTTAAGTCTCAGCTTGGCAAGGTGCTGAGACAGCTCACACAAAAAAGAGTATTAGAATGTTTGGACCAGATGGTCCATTCCAACCTGACTTATGAGTCTGTGCTTGTATGAAATGGACTGCTTTTTAAAAAAAAACAGCTTAGAGGTTCTGGTTCTGCTCATTTGAGCAATCTCAATTTTGTGAAAGAGAGACTGACTAAGTAGCAGTAGGCAGCAGGAAACAGGAGCTCAGTTAAGGATTGCTTTTCAGTTCCCCATGGATGTTGAAATCATCCCAGGAGAGTTATGAATCCTGCAGGATAACTGCATTATCAGATGGAGGAAATGGCAGAGGCTGGGCTGGAGAGGAGCAGGGATATTTTTCAGATGAAATTTAGAAACAGTTTTGTAGTGAGGATGTTGCTGTTACTGAAGGTTGAGTGTGGAAGAAAAATAAAGCAAGGATAATTCCTACTTCCTTCACGCCGCCTTCCTTTTTTCTTTACTCACTTTGATATATGGAGGCTTAAAGAATACCCTCGTAGTTGTGGGGTGATACATTTTTTATGCAAACTTACTTACATTAAGAACTTGAACAGAGGTTAAATCGAGGGGATATTTTGGCAGAGATTTTCTGTCCTGATGTGCTTTAGTTTTTATTATTCATATACTCAGGAAGAGAACTCTGAATTAATTTTTCATTGGTGCCAAGAAGCATAGGAAAAATATCCTTTAGTCTTTTATTTATTTCAGCTGAACTTATTTGCAGTCACTGCAGTATTCAGTCCCAAGGCTGCTGCCTCATTTGGCAAGGAATCACTTCAGAGGGGAAGCCTCAGAGCTGCTGTAGCAGCTTGGAGTGAATCAGAGGACAAAGGGAAAGGCATGGTCTGTAGGGCACATCCGGGCAAGGTCTAAAATCCCTGGGACTCTGTGTGCCCAAAATACGCCTTGGAGCAACCCATGAGTGATGCTACAGCAAAGCATGGAGTAATGTCCTTGTAGTGTGCTCACTGGAGAAGCTCTCACAGCTCCTCACTCTTCACTTGCAACAGGTGATGGGGACCATGTGCTACCTGGGAACATGCCAGGCTGGGAAAGTTTTTCTTACCATGTTTTTCTGACAATGTGTTCCTCAGCCTTGGGAGGGTCACAGGTAAAAGAACCATAGGATTCCCATCCTTCTTCCACACAGACAATGAACTGTGCACTAAAGGAAAATGGATGTATATACTATATATATAATATTTTTATTCTGATAAGAAAATTGGTTTTACTACTGGTACTTGTTCCATGCTTATCATTTAAAAAATACCACCACAAAATGATGATGATGATGATGATGATGATGATGATGATGATGACTATGGTTTAATATGACTCATACCATTTTTCTGTGCCAAGAAAGGAAACAGTTTACACAGGTCAGAGATTCTTAGGTGTGAGGGTGCTGAGCCCCTGTGCCAGGTTTCCCAGGGAAGCTGTGGCTGCCCCATCCCTGGCAGTGTCTCAGGTCAGGTTGGATGGGGCTTGGAGCAACCTGGGCTGGTGGGAGGTGTCCCTGCCCATGGAAAGGGGTTGGCACTGGGGGGGCTTTGAGGGCCCTTCCAACCCAAACCAGTCTGGGACTCTGGGATTCTATGAAATTATAGCATCTGATGAACCTGTGGTATGTGTACGTGCCCATATTCCTGTCCCCATAAAGGAATATTTACATTATTTTCTGCCCCCTTCCTCCACTGATTTACTTCCCACTCTTGCCACAACTCCAGTCCAGGTGTCAGGACTCTCAGGGAAGCCTCTGCACTGAAAAATCTCCTTATCAGCCTGGCTGAGATTTAGTGCCAGTGCAAATGTGATTTGTTTGGAGGGAAGGAAGGAGGAAAGATGGCAGTGTAACTACCCAGTATTAATCTGACACCTAAAAGGAGTTATCTCACTTAAATCCATACTTTGAAATTGTATTTTTATATAAGGTGGGTTTTTTGTTGTTTTTTTTTTTTTTTCCTGGGGGTGGTTGTGTTTTTTTTATTAGTCTCTCAACTTCTGCTGATTTTGTATTAATTTCCTTTGAAATTTAAGTTACAGGACATTATAATGTACATAATCATTAGTAACATTTTAATCATAACCACTTCCCCTTTTTTTTGGCCATTTACTCTTGTGTCCTTTGTCATACAATGGTCAGATAAGAAGTTTTCTCTCTCAGGGGTCTGTCAGAGGTGACAGAGCTTTTGTGGTGAGCACTGCTGGCATTTTATGCAAATCTCAAGGAATACCAAGCTCTGACTGAAGCAATAACCAATCTGACTGAAGTTATAGACCCAAAATTAAACTGCTGGGCAATCTGGAGAAACGGAGGCAGCTCACAAGGTCCAACTGATGCAGCCTTTATTGTGTAAAATTAAATTATTATGTAATTAAAGTGTGAAATGTTAGATTTTAACCCTATATTTTCTTTCCCTCTTTATGAGGAGAACTGAAGGGCTGTTTTATACAGAGCTAGGCTACATTATCCCCAAAGATTTATCTTTTCTTGCTGCATGAGCCTCTCAAATGGGTTATGATTTTCCTGAAGAGTCCCATCCTCTTTTGGAGCACCCTTTCCAACACTAAGGGTGTTTCTTGTCAAGCTGGAGCCATCTGTGCCCTGATCAGGGTGTCACTGCCTGTGCCCTGTGGTCAGGAACAGCCACTGGGTGACTCCTGGTGATGTCTGTAGGAAAAAAAGTTAAAAAAAGCCCCTGGCATATGTGTGAAGTAAACTTCTTGAGACCAGCCCAGCATCCTCATTGGCAGATTTTATTCCTGCTGGCACTGTGTCTTCTTGGCCTGCTTCTCTGGCTTCCACTTCAAATGACAGCATCCTTGCTGTGTGTGCATTGTAAATCACTGCTGGGCTGGGAGCAGTCCTGGGGGAGAAGTGGAGCTGATCATTACCTCTAGATACCTCTAGATACCATCATCATTAATCCCACATAAAATTCAGGGTTAGAACTGCAATTTTTGTATTAGACAGTTGCTTAAATCATTAAAATGAAAAGGAGGTATTTATTATTGTTTTCTCTGAAAGAAAGGTTCTTTGGTTTTGGGAGGGAAAACCCCTGTATCTAGCTGGGTTTTGTGTTTGTTCCATTTAGAAATAATCAGGCTTTTTCTTAACATCTCCTCAATTAGCACAGAAAAACAACTCAGGCACTTAGCCACAAGACTTCCCAAACCTTCAATTTCATTGAAATCATATTAGAGAAGAATATGACGTTACTATTATAAAAATGAAGCATAAATTATATCTTTTCATTGTAACCAAACATCTTTCTTCCTTTGTACCTTTTTTTTGCAAATTTAATATATTATCTTTCTGCTATTCCTTTTGGCTCAATGCATCTCAACCAAATGTGAATACACAGCTGGTCCTTCCACCCCATGAATTATTAATTCATATTTTTTGTATATTTGGATTTCTTTGTTGTTGGCATACAGGCAACCTACACCTAGGTGTATATTTGCAGCACTGTCATCATCATCTGTCAGGATTTCTTCTGCCAGAGGTGTGGATGCTCTCCTTTGGGGAAGGCATCTGAGCTGATGTGAAGTCAGGTTTCAGATCATGAAACCCTACTCAGTTCTGGGGAACAAAACAGAAAACCTGAGCTCTCTCTGTGACTCAGACAGCTCCTCAGCTTCTTGAGTCATTCAGAGAATTGCTTTTGATGCCAGATTTATTTGAAAGCCTTGGCTGTGTTCACTGCAGGTTGGTTTTGTGAGGTAGCTGGTTCATTCCTGGGGAAGGTTTTATTTCCAAGGTGACATCAGGGTCATGTAAGGACATAGGAAAAGGTGCATGGTAATTCTGCCATTACTTGTGCAAATAACAAAGCAAAACTTTATTGGTGGAGTCCCCCCACTCAGTCTGGGGGACTCAGAGTGGCTGTTTATGTGGAAAAGCTGCTGTTTGTAGCAGAAGCCCTGCCTCTTTTCTTTACTCAGACTTTACCCTACACAATATTTTCTGTCTGTATCTGAGCTCTGATTTAAAGGAAACTTCTGTGCATGTTTGCTTACAGCTTTTCTTCCTCCTTGCCTGGCTGTTAGAACATTGTTATAAAAAAAATCAAGTCTTCCTTTGACTGTTAACTACTAAAATAGTGTAAAACAGCTTTTCTGAGCCTTGTTCAGGTCTCAGGTGGTGCCTCAGTTCAGCTGAACTGATGTCACTTGCTGCTGTGGCCCAGAATAATCCTTACAGATGATGCTTCAAAATATTGAAGCGGTCTTTGTTTTGCTCCAGTTTTCTCTGGATTTTCTCCTAATGAGAAAGAAAAAGTGAGTTCCAATAAAACAAAACTGCAGCAGTTGAAAAAGAGGCAAACTCAGCAGAAAAGCCCTCTGTGTATTTTTATTTTCTGTTATGCATGTGATATGGAAAAGTAAACAAAGCAAGCAGAAGCATATGAAGGAAAATAAAGTAAGCAAAATTGTTATGCATTTCTGATGAAAAGCAGTCAGGGTACTTTCTGGATAAAAGTTTACTTTTTATACTACTGATTTAAAATACTCAGTACCACAGATATTGGCTTGTTAATAGAACAGTCTGGTTCTTTCCAGAACAGAGCTTTATGTCCCCAGAAGTATTTCACCCTTTGAAAATGGGGTTGAGGATATAATGAAGTAATCTTTTAACCTCACAGGAGATACAAATAAAAAAAAATGTGTTTGTTATGTTTCACTGAGAGATCTCCTAATAAATCCCATATCAGAGCAAATCCCTGACTACATCTGTTGCTCTTTGAGCAGCTTTTCATTACTCTGCCTTCTCCCCTGTTACAAGAAGCACAGTGTCAGCCTGCACCAATTTTTTGACTTTTGGACACGATGTCCATCACCAGGGAGCATCCCAGCATCCCAGCAGGCAGGGAGCTGCTTAGGTAGAGTTGCTTTGCCAGGTACCTGGGAAGGGGGTAGGAATGTTCTGTGGGCAACAGAGAATGGAATCTGATACAGAAATACCTTGTTTCCTTAAAAATGTCATAAATGAGCTGAAATCCCAAATCACTAGAGACATATTAAAAGATAACTAATTAAAACTGATTGAGACCAGTATAAGATTTCCAAGCTTTCTTTACCAGATTCTGTTCTTATCCCTGGTGGAACCTGGACCTGCCTGTGTTAATCTCATACAATTTGCTCCTAATTGTCATTCCTGGAGGAGTTATTGCTGCCAAAGCAGAGATGGGAAATGCATCACTGATAAACTATCAAAATCTTTTCAAAAATGATCAGTGAATAGACAGCTTTTCTTTGGTCTTCTGTTGGAAGCACACTAAAAATGCACCTTTTTCAGAAATTCTGCAATTGCTTCCTAGGTTTTTGGTGGAAATTCCCTTGCCAATTATACAGATGCCTGGGGAAGGCTGCAGTTCCCTGCACTAAAGCTTTAAGACAGTGGCCCAAGGCTTTGTCACCAGTTGTAAAGGTGTGTGGTGTAACCTGAGGCTCTGGGGAGAGCAAAACAAGCTCAGAAGTCAGAAGAACATGGGTGTATTGTTTTATTGGACTGTTGGGAGACTGCAGATACCCATGTATGGATCCTGTCTTCTGGTTTGCTGCTCATTGAGTTTTACTTCTTCCTTCTGCATTTCTTCCCCATACGTGCAAAGGATGACTTTTATTTTCTCATAAGCAATAAATGCTCTTTTGAAGAATAATATGATTTTCCCTGTGGGATTGAATGCATGGAATGGTTTGGGTTGGAAGGGCCCTTAAAGCCCCCCCAGTGCCAACCCCTGCATGGGCAGGGACACCTCCCACCAGCCCAGGTTGCTCCAAGCCCCATCCAACCTGACCTGAGACACTGCCAGGGATGGGGCAGCCACAGCTTCCCTGGGAAACCTGGCACAGGGGCTCAGCACAGAATCTTTAGCTTGGAAGAGACCTCCAAGCTCATCCAGCCCAACCTTGCACCAACACCACAGCCAACTCCTAACCCATGTCCTTAAGGACCAGCTCCAAATGCCTTTTCAAGGCCTCCAGGGATGGGGACTCCACCACCCTCACCCCAAAGAATTTCTTCCTCATCTCCAACCTCCATCTCCCCTCTCCCACTTGGAAACCATTTCCCTTGTCCTCTCCCTACCCCCCCGTGTCCAAATCCCTCCCCCAGCTTTCTTGGAGCCCCTTCAGATACTGGAAAGCCACTCTATGTTTGTTGGTATATTCTTTTTTTTTGTTTTTTCACTTAGGCAGCCAACTGTGCACCCTGATTAACAGACTCCAGGTATCACTGTATAATAAAATGCTGCTGTAAAGAGATTCTTGGTGATAAAACTGGGACATTGATCTGGTTTGCCCAGCTATGACTAAGGCAGAGTTTGCTTTTCTCTTGTTTGTCTGTAAGTGACAGCAGTTGCATCATCATGGAATTGCAGTAACAAAAATGAAGCTAAATATTGAAATTGAAACTGGAAAGTTGAAGAGTGAATCAGGGATTTATTCATTTATTCATTTTAAGTCTCTGGTAGAAGTAAATCCTGGTGTACTCTGAGGTTATGGTAAGATGCACGTGGCCAGGAATGTTTCTCAGACATTTGCTTCTATCATAGATTTCTGGATGAGTCAAGATTGGTTCATAATGTAAAGAGAGTTTCTGTGTTCCAGAAGTTGAGGATCCCTGTTTAACAGAACTCCACAGGGAGTGTTTGTATGGGCACAGAGTTAAAGCTCTGCTGGACTTTGTAGTAAATCAAAGTGACCCATTTGAAACGCTAACTCTGGAAGTGCTGTCGGGAAGAAAACAACCAAACTTTATACAAGACATTTGTAAGTGAAAACAGGTTTTAACTTTGATGTCAGGATGCATTTTTGTGTCAATATTCCTCTATCACAAGTTTGCCCTTGCTTCCAGAGCAGTTTCTTTCCTTTCAGCCAGAGAGAGACTCAGGAGGATGCACTGAAACTTCCCATTTTCCTGAGTGCTTCTGCAGTCTCTGCAGGAAAATTTTGTCTTGTCTCAGCTCCTTCTGCTGAAGTGGGTTGTTCTTTGTGTGTTTGGAAGGAGAGAGAGGAATAAGAAAAGTTCCCCTATGTCTTTAAACTTTTTATTCTACCTTCCTTGATTTTCTGTTCTCTGTTGTTTCTTCAGGTTCAGAGGAATTTTGCCTCCTAACAGGCTTCCTCATTTACTTTAGCAGCAAGCAATTTAAAGTCAAGACCCAACATCCTTGCTGGCCTCTCTTCCATTTGCATCCTCTCCCCTTACAGCCAACTTTATTTCCCTGAGTATTTTTCTTGTATGAGGTAATTTTTCTTCTTAAGAAAATCTTATGCTTACTTTAAATTGCACTGGAAACTCATATATAATGTTTTTGCTTACAGTAATCATATTCCCCATGTGGGAGTAGTGGCTGATTTACAAGCTTTGCTCTTTTAGCTTTATTAACTTTAAGTTTTTTTAAGGATATAAACTTGGCTCCTTTAGCAACTCCTCTGGATTCTGTATGGTCAGTATTTGCCACGAGAAGGGAAGTTCTAAGTGTTTGAGTTTCAGATTCAGATTTAGGTTTTAGTGAAAATTTCTTTCAAATTCTTTACTTCAGAAAGTTGGGGTTTTGGTTTTTTTTTTTTTTTTTTTTTTTTTTTTGCTTTATCTTGTGGTAGAGATAGGATAAATTATCTCCATCTATCATTATTTGTCTATCTTCCTGTTTTAAGACATTTTCAAATGCTCTCACAGGAATAGGTAAAGACCTTGGATGTCTGTGTGGTTTTTGAGGCTCCCAAGCTGAGCTGGCAGCTGGGGACACCAAGCCTATGACTTCCCCTGTGGGGTGATTCTGTGCAGGTTGTAGGGATGGGATTAAAGAATTCTCTTTCAACAGGGAATGGGGGGTTATAGGGTGAAAATTTCAGAGGTGCCAGGTGAATCCAGAGAAGCCTTGGAATAGTGGGTTCACTGCAGGTCAGATTTTTAAATTTTATGGTTTTTTTCCTATCATGACCTGCCTATGAGTCTCATCCTTGTTACCTCCCAGCAAGGTTCCCTGACCACTGTTCCCAGGCTGTCAGGGAATGTGGTTTCACACCTGATGGTTTTGTTCCAACTTGTGTGCTTGTGTTGAGAGTTGCACCCAAGCATCTGGTTTTTAAACAGTTTCTCTTTTCTCCTTGAGAATTTTGATATATGAATAAACTGTCTTGCTTTCTAGTGTTCATTTTAATTGAGTTTCCATTTGCTAATGAGAAATTATTTTGTCTCTCACTTTTGTTCCTCAGATGACTTTTTTTCTGCCGTCTTTATAGAGTGAAAACAATTCCTTCACTTTGTCTGTATCTTAGCAGAAAGCTACAACACGTTTTTCCTCTTTCTTCTTAACTAAGTTATCATGCTACACCAGGCAAAAAAAATCACAAATCATTCTCCATCCAATCATTCCCCACTTAAACTACTTCTGATTCTCTGATGAGGCCTTTAGAAGGGAAATGGTAACTATAGCTATTTCCTTGCTGCCTTTTGCTCTGTCACATTTGGCTCAAGTTCAAGGGCTGAGACTGGAATCATATTTGCTGCTTCTCCCATAGATTGATCTTTTTACTTTTTCACACTTTCTCCTAAAGTCTGTGAAAAATCTCCCCCTCTCTCCTGCTGAGTCAGAGCTTTCTTCTTCTCATCTCTTTCCTCTGGTTCTTCCTCTCCTCTCAGTTCTCCCTTGTGCAGCAGCTTATTCCTGCCATGAAAAGAATTTTTGAGTCTTCCTTTGGAACAATGTTTCCAATTTGCGGATTAAAAATAATGAGGAGAGAAAAAAATTTCAGAAATTCTAGAAATAACTTTTCACCGCTCAAAAGCCAATTCAGAGGGAGGTGGGAAACATTTTGGAAAAATAATTTGGAAGTCAGGAGTGCTTAAGAATTTTCTGAATTTGCATATTGCACACAAATAGTTCTGAGTTGCTGGAGAGTACTCTGAGAGGTAACTTATTCTGTGAACAGGTTCATGAAAACTGTTATGTAGAAGAAGTTTAATGTTTAATATCACTGGATTTTGTTGTTGTTGTTGCTGAGGTTTTTTGGTTTTGGGCTTTTTTTAGGTTTTTTTTCTATTTTGGTTTTGCTTTTTTTTTTTTGCTTTTTTTTCTATTCTATAAGGCCAATATTGGTACCACCTAAACTTGACCTGTTCTTTAAGAACTTCTGTGGACAGCTGACTGGAGGAAAGATGGAAAGCTGGCAGTATGATAGTTCACGGGAGTGAGAGGAAAAGCCTCATTTCTATTACAGTGAGAGGTTTTAACTTTTTTTTAATACTTTTTTTTTTTTTTTTTTTTTTTTGGCCTTCTTACACTGGAAAAGAACTATTTTTTCTGGAAAGGAAAAACCAAGCTATTTCTCTGTTCAAAGTCAAAAGTTACAAATGCTTGCAAAATTTTGCACGAATGTTCAAAAACTATTTTGAGGGCTTTAAAAGCCTCTCCTTCATTTAATATTTTGTTTAAGTTCCAAACAAAGTTTATGTACAAAGAAAAGCTTGACTTCCCCCTGGAGGATTCTCTTGTCATAAGCTTTCTGATGTAGTGGTCCACTTAGAAAGAACTGCTCCTGGGTTTGGAGCACGTGGATATTTAATGAAATGTGCACAGTCCCACTGGGCTGTTCTGAGTATCTGTTCAGAGATGGAAATTGATATATTCATGAGGCCTGGCATCTGTTGCAGCTGGGTATTTACAGGCTCTGTTCTCCTGCCAGGAGCTGAGGGAGAAGTCTGCTTTCCCCTTTTTTTGTGTGAGCATCAGTAGATGGGTGGCACGTTACAAACACAGAGTTGCCAGCAGTCAGTCTTCTGCTCTCTTCAGATCTCTTGGATCCATTAAAGAGGTAACGAGTGGTAGATACTGACACTTCATGTTTCTGCTTCAGTATTTCTGGCACTCAGAAACCTCCCATCTATTTCATGCTGAAGAGTGGTTATTCCTCTGGTTATCCAGAGCTCCTCTGATCACATTTGCTCTGCAAAGTTATGACCACATCCAAGTCTTAAAAGGCAGATGTGTAGAGCATCATTTGACTCTGAGCCTTCAGCAGAAGCTGCTCTGTGGAGACAAGGTAAATACTGAGATGGTTCAGAGGGAACAGCAGGGCAGTTTTCACTGAACTGAAGAGGAAACCACAACTCTTTGGTCAGAATGTGGACAAGACCTTTGGGGAACACAGTACCCTTCCCTGAAGTTATCAGGTACATTCCTTTTCATCCCTGATATGGAAAATAAATGAGAGGGTAATCTCATTAAAGTTTTTGGGAGAGATTGACTGTGATTGTGAAATAGGCCTTCCTTTTTTTTTTTATTTTATTTTTTAGTAAGAATTAATTTATCTTCTCTCCCTCTTTTCTCCCTCTTGCTGATACTATTCTTGCAGATGAGGTAATGCTGTTCCTCTGACAATAAAGATTTAGTTGTAATTAAACCCATGGAAGGGCATGTTTAATTTTGGGTCTGAGGCAGAAATTCAGTTCTTGGCTACGTTCTATGTTCTTAGAACCATGGAATGGTTTGGGCTGGAAGGGACCTTAAGGTCATGCAGCCCAAGCCCTGCAGTGAGCAGGGACATCTTTACCTGGGTCAGGTTGCTCAGAACCTCCATCACCTCTCCCTCATGCTGAAGAACTCTTCTTTTTTTCTTTTTTTCTCTTTTTTTTTTTCTCCAGGGGAAAATGCTTTGCAAGATACTAGAATAAAAAAATCAGTATTTTTCCATTTCAGTTGTTTAGATGAACAATCTTTGACATTTACAATAAACAATGGAACTGCTGGGGGAAGTACAAAAAGATTCAGAATCTTGATTGGAAGCTGAGTGCAAGGTTAGAAATGATGTGAATATATTTGGTGGAGAAATAAAATCTAGCTGAAATGCCCTGTTTCTGAAATGTTTGGGGTTTACTCCATTTTTCTAAAACAAGCTCTCCTCACTTTATTTTTTTTGTTGTTGTTGTTGTGGCCAAATTACTAATCTAGTAAGCAATTTATTAATCTAGTGGTGTTGGTGCACCAATTTTGTCTGTTTAATGCCATGGTCTGCATAATAATGGTTTCACCTTGGTAAAGACAGAATCTGGACATGTCAGCAAATACTCTTCATAGTTCATCAGAAAAACACCAAGGAAAAAATGCCACATCCCTGCAATCTTTTCTTTGTGCAATTTTCAATTAAAGAAAGTAATTCACTATGGTTTATTTTATTTTCAGTGAAGAATTTGATTGGATTTTTAAAAGTCCCAACTTCTCCCCCATACAGAATGCAGTTATGCTCTGGTCCAGGTGTGTAATGTGATCACAGCTCCCAGAGACTTTAGGATTTGCATTGTAAAGCAATATAAAGTGTTGGGTCCAATTATCATCACCTCAGAAAGTAAACTCCTCTGCTGAAGGGCCCTGCCCACCGAGGACTGAACTTCCAGTGATTTCACACCTCCCTGGTAATTGCTTTAGAGGAGAAAACAAATGAACAAATCGATTTAGGTTTCCATGCAGGAAACTTTATGGATGTGGTGGATGATTTGGCATGAAGGCAAACAGCATCCATTTTTAATGCTGCTTACACTGTAAAATATGGCTTTTAAACCACCTATTAATTTCCCATCTGAGTAATAACACGGCCCAGAACTGCACAAAGGCTGGGAAGGAATCTCTGGATTCACCTGCTCCATCCTCCTCTGAAGTGAGTTCCCTACAGCACAGGAGAATTTCCAGGGGAAATGGGGAGGGAGACTCCACAGGGCATCTTGCTCCAGAGCTCAGTGACAAAGTGTTTCCTGAGCTTTAAAAGAGGACACCCTGCATTTCAGTGTGTGCCCATTGCCTCTGGCCCTGGCACAGCCTGGCTGTCCCTTCAGGTGTTCCTCTACCTTGCTAAGATGCCTTCCTCAGCCCTTTCTTAACCTGACCCAGCAATCCCAGCTCTCTGAGCATTTCCAGATGCCCTGGTCCCTCCACCATCTTCATGGACTTGTGTTGGACTCTCTCTGGTCTGTCCATGGCTCCCATCCTGAGGACTTACTGGGTATGTGGCCTCACCAGTGCTGAGCAGAGGGCACAGAGCTCACCTCCCTACCCTTTGTTTAATGCAGGTGTTTCATTAGTTAGATCACTGCTCTGTGTTTAGCTCAGTGTCCACCCAGATGCCCAGGTCCCTTTTTTGCCAAGTTGTTTTTTCAGCTGGTTGCCCCCTTCATGGGTGCATGGGTTTGTTTGATTTTTTCTCTCCAGGGGCAGGACTTTGCAGGTCCCTTTGCTGGGCTGCCTGCCATTCCTGTCACCCCTTTTCTTCAGCCTGCTGGCATCCCCTGGTTTGCATCACAGCCCTCAGGGGTGTCAGGCATTCCTCCCAGCTCGGTGTGAGTATCAGGCAACAGTTTTTCCCTGAAAGACACTGGAATATTTTGCCATCTGAAAGACATTGGAATATTTTGCCACAGTGGAACAGTGGTGGACTCACCATCCCTGGAGGTATTTAAACACGTGGGGACCTGGTCCTTGGTGTGGACCTGGAGATGGTTCAGTGGTGAGCTCACAGTGCTGGTCAGTGGTTGGATCATCTTTCTGTGATTCTGTCTCATTAGCAGACTTGCTGGGGTTGCATTAGCCCATCAGCCAGATCATTAATGAAGATATTGATTAGTCCAGGACTCAGTGTTGTACCCCTGGGGTACACTGGCAGTTCCTCTGGCCTCTGTGTCACTGACTGCCACCTATTTGCCCCTATTTTCTCCTCTGACACCTGGTAGGAGCCCAGGCAGTGTGCAGGGAAGGGCAGCACAGCAAGTGCAGGTTTTTCTCAAGTGGATTCTCTGAACTACCACAGTGAAAGGGAGAGGAAAAGGTAGCTGAGTGCACATTTTGTGCCAGCTCAGGACTGAGGGACAGAACATGGTTTTAATGTACACAGGGGACAGGTAGCAATGTGCTTACAAGACACTGAGTACTTCCACGTTTGTCAAAATTTCATGTTCAATTAGTGCAAATGGTTTAAAAAATCTCTAAATTTCCAGACTTTTCAAGCCTATAGTACTGTAGCTCTGGTTTGCAGCCAGCCACTCTGTTCTTTTTCTTGTATCTGGTGTTTTTGCATTTTTCTTTTTTGCCTCATTGTTGAAGAACTGTATGAAAAGACAGTTTTTAGAGTCACCAGGGGCCAAAGGTCAGTGTTGGACCAGCAATTAAACGAAGGACAGATCCTCTCTGTTAATGCCTCTCTCTTAGGCATTAATTGAAAAGGAAAGTAAAGAGAATAAGGGAGAGAGACTTAGGGGCTGGAAAATACACTACAGGACTCCTGAACTCAGCAGCAGGTGGGAGCTGGATTCAGAAGCTCAGAGATCAGGATCACAGGAGGAACAACAGAGAGCCCAACATCACAGGAGGAACAACAGAGAGCCCAACCATGGATAAAAAAGAATGGATTAAAAGAAAAAAATCATTCATTGGGTTAGTTCTGGGTCAGGTCTGGTCTGCTGCTCACCACAGAGAGTCCCAGGGGGAGCCCTTTGCCTCCCTTTGGCTTCTGGTGCATTTGGAGTTGAGCAGAATCAAGCAGTGGCCTTGGCTCTCTGTGCCATCCTCCAGCAGGGACCCCAAACGTGGAGCATCATCAGTCCTAGGGGCAGCCACTGCCTGCCAAACGTGCAGGTAGTTTCAGAAAGTGCAGTTTTTCTTAGAAGAAACTTAACTGAAAAGAAAAATTAATAAAAGGAACATTGGCCCTGTTTGAGCTCAAAGGAGGACAGCAAGGCAGTTAATAATACATTGAATTCTGGCTGGGATACAAAGGTAAGCAAATCAAATATAAAAATGGGATGGTATTAAGGGCAATACAGAGGCAGAGTCTGAAGTCATAAATGGGAAGATGAATTTTGGGAAGCATTTGAGTAAGAAATGAAAATTTCATGTGCAGTCAAATCTAGGGGCCTTGAAGGAAGCTACGGGCCATGATGATGGTTTGATAATTAATTTATAATTAAGGCTGAGCAATAAAGGCAGCAGGTTTAAAACAGGAGGTCAGGTATGAAGCAGAAATTCAGGGTGAAAGTAGAGTTTTCTTTGTGATGATTCTTGCCAAGAGGTATAAACACATCACTCTGAAAGGCTGCTCCTCCCTGGAGGAACCAGGAAAGAAAAAACCCAATAACTTCTTAAGTCACCAACAGACTCTGTTCTTCAAACAACATGAAGTTCAAACCAAAATGAACTGTGGGCAGCTCAGTCCCAGCACGTGGCTTCTTTAATAATTTAGTAGCAGTTGAGATTTGTAATTTCAGAGAATTGAGTCTATCCAGCTTAAGGGTGCCAATTGCATGCTCTTTTTTTTTTTGGTTTTTTTTTGACAGTAGCTCTCTATTAGTCCTTTATCCTGACAGTTAAGGTCATGTCACTTTTTCTATGTGCATTTAGAAAGGCTCACTGACCTCTAAATCATAACAAAGTATTTCAGAAAAAGCAGTCACCTCTGCAATGATTTTCCAATGATTCGAATTGGATTCCTTGGGAATTCATTATAATACTGATTTTTTTTTCTGTACAAAGTAGTGAGAAAATCAATTTTGTCTGTTAAGATAATGGAAAGAGCCTTAAGCTTGAACGAGATTTTAGTACTTTGAAGATGAACTTTGACTTGTGTATGAAACCAGCAGAGATCTCTAAATCCATGAACTAAAGGAGCCTTCCTCAGCTGACACTGATTCAGCTGTGATGGGGGTGGAGCAGGATTTAATTGAGCACCAGATTGCCAAGGAATATGGAACAGCTGGGGAGAATCAGACCTTATTCACAGCCCTGTGCAATCAGCTCAGTGTCCTGGGGCAGCACCAGCAACCAGAAATCAGAAACCAGCAACCAAAAATCAGTAACCATAAACCAGAATTCAGAAACCAGAAACCAGAATTCAAAAATCAGAAATCAGACTCCAACAACCAGGAATCAGAAACCAGAATTCAGAAACCAGAACTCAAAAATCAGAAACCAGTAACCAGCAACCATCAGGCTGTGGCAGTGCTAAGGATGCTAACGATGTTAATGATGCTAACGAGGAGCAGCTGAGCTCTGGGAGGAGCTGCTGGCCCAGGTGTTCCCAATGAAGCCCTCCCAGAGCTCCTGCCCATGTGCTGAGTATAAAAAGGTTCCCAGGAGAGCTCAGGAGCATTTTCTAGTTGGGGTGGGAGTGGGGTTGGGGTCTGTGTGCTGCTCCTGGGTTCCTCACTGCAGCAGCTCATCCTTCCCCAGGACACATCCCCTCTGCCTGCCCAGGTAGGAGCAGTTTGGGTGTTGTAAGGGTGTTGGGAGCTGTTCCTGAGACAGCCCAGGGGGAAAATGTTCTGCTGGGGAGGTCATTGCCAGCTGAGGAGGTTGGGAGTTGTTCTATAGTTACATATTTGTTATATGCATTTGGAATTGCCTTTTGCAATGTTCTGAAACCTCCCCAAACTTTTTCTTCTGATCGTAAAGTCTCTCTCCCTTATTCCCTTCTTCATGTTCCCTGGGAGGTTGGGGGGGAATAACAGAGCATCTCTGACTGCTCAGTTAGTGTCTAAAACCACAGCAGATTTATTGGTGCCCAACGTGGGGTTTGAATAATTTCACAGGTCTGTGCTTCAATATTTCCATGTTTTGTTTGGAAAGGTTGGAATTTAAACCAGTAATTGAGGCCTCCTCTATTGATACTCCATGCTCTTCCCTTGCAAATAACCTTTCTTGCTTGTTGGTTCTACCAAAACTTTAATTTCCTTTTGGCTTTGCTACCTGTGAACAAAAGGCAGGGAGGTAGCTGAGGACAAGGGGCACAGGATGAAGTAGGCAGGGCTGGAACAGGGCTGCAGTTGCTGTGCTGTGATGGACTCCCCATGGGGGGATCTCTTGCCTTGGTGTTAATTCCCAGTAATTCCCAAAGCACACACTGTGTTTTATGTGGTATTTAAAAGTCTGAGGCTTCCTGACACTCTGTCTGGTTTGGAAGGGATCTAAATCCAGAGCCAACAGATCCTGAATGTTTCCATCTTCAGCACAACATTTCTAGCTGTTTCTTCCCTTCCAGAAGTTTTGGATTCATTATTCCTCAATCATTAATGCTCTTTATTATTCTAATATTAGGGGGATGATAATGCAAAGCCAAACCTGGTGCAGAACCTTTGGTTTTATTAAAGCATTAATTTGATTTTAGTCAGCTATAATAAGCTACCTGTAATTTCTACTATGTGCCCTTTAAATAATATCTAGAATCAAGCTGGATACTTTAAATTAAATGCGAGCTGCTGTCTGTGTTTTGCTTATAGTGATGATTCCAGAAAAAAAAAAAAAAGCATGTTCTTAGTGGCAGAGCCCTATATAATAATTCATATATACCTTTTACTAAAGGCAGCTATTCAAATGATGTGGATGCTTTTAAGGCATCAAGGTAAGAAACTGATGAAAAAAAAATTGCTATCCCATGCATAACTCATACCTTGCCTAAGTGTTATCTTATTTTGCTGGTGTTTTTAAGAGATTTGACTGGAATTTGATAGAATTAAGAATTTGGTGTGTTAGAATATACATTTCTCCTGTTCTCTGGTATATCAATGCCTTAGAATTGCTGGATTTCCTTAATTTAGAATCCTGTTGCAACTGTGCTGTTGATCTACTTTCTGAGTTGACAAAGATGTCTTTTCATA
The DNA here is from genome assembly GCF_036169615.1 of Heliangelus exortis. NCBI lineage: Eukaryota > Metazoa > Chordata > Aves > Apodiformes > Trochilidae > Heliangelus > Heliangelus exortis. The sequence goes on from NC_092426.1 coordinate 42,104,444, forward strand.
TATGATGGGTAGAAAAAAGATGAGACACTTCACCAGTCAGTCCTACAGTGCACAGCTCAGCTTTTGATAAGAGAATAAATGATAAATAATGATTTTGTTGGCATGCATTCCGTATTTTCCTCCTTCCTCAATACTGCTTTTTTTTCATTAGGAGAAATTGAGTATTTATTATAATCAGAATTTTCAGTTGTGTCTTGTGTATTCTAAATGTTTGTCAGTGTTAGGACAAAGTCTGTTCCTAAAAACAAAGCAATCTTTTCCTTCATGTTCCAGTTAAAAAAATGTTTTTTTGTTGTTTTGTTTTTTTTTTTATCTCTCACATGGGTCCTGGTTACATTTACTTTGCTCTAATCTTTATGTTAGAATTTATTTTGCACAGTTTATCATCATAACTGAAAATGGCTTTATTTTGAAACCTGAGCAGTGTGTGACCCAGCTCTAGATAATGTATATGAGTTTTTACTTGTATTTATTTCCCTTCCCTGTAATGCCTTCTGAAGGCACTGGGATGCTGGATTTTTGAAGCAGGCAGCTTGTCCTGATCCACTCCTAAAAGTTCCTGGATCAGGATGCTGCTGGAGAATCATGGCAGGGAAATGGGCAAGTTTTAGTTTGTCTTACTGAAGAATAATAATTGTGAATTTATATCTTGGTAAGTAGTATTTGTAAAAAAAAAAAAAAAAAAAAACAAAAAACACTAAATGGTGGTATCCTCTGCCATGTTGATTCCTAAGTGATTTTTTGAAACATTCTGGCACTGTGCAGGAAAACCATTATCTTGCCATAGAATGTAATAATGAAAGAACACACACTGGTGATGTGAGCTTGCAATCCAGTTTTAAAAAAAAAAAAGAAAAAAAAAAAGAAATACTATTCTCTCCCTTCCATCCCCCCCCAATAGCAGTAAACCCTTCTTATTTGCCAAGTGATTCTGCATTGATCAAGGTTTTTTTTCCTTTAACAGTTAATTTTCCATTTAGTTTTGGTTTCCTTGCCTCAAGGAAAGCCACATGTGAATAATGTGACTTTTTTTTTTTTGCTTTGAGGGGGGAATTTGTTTCTTTTTGAAAGTGTCCATGTGGAGGAGTAGCAGAGAGCCTCTGGAAAAGATGTTGGACATGAAACATTGGCCATACACATTCTGTGCACCTATACCTGACTTTATGGAGTGAACCTGCCTCCCTTTTATCTGTTTTAGGTTATAAACTGGGGCTACCTTCAAGGATTTAGTTACTAAGTACTTCTTTTTTTTTCTCCTATTGATGTCTGGGAGTCAGAAGCATTATTCTAGCAGCCATAATTAAGTTCCTTGTAAAAAGTCCTTACAGGCTGGGGGGAAGTGGGTTCAGAGTTTCCCAGCACTCAACTTGATGCTCCTCTGGAGTTCCAGGTTTCCTCAGCTTTCAGTGCCACAGCCTTGGGGTGGGAGGGCAGGGCCCCTCAGGAGGGGGTTCCTGCAAGCCCTCAACATGAGGATGGAATTTTTTCCTTTGAGATGTAGCTTCCCTTGACTTGAAAGCTCAGTTATACAGCCCTGCTGTCAGGAAATGGCCTGTTTCTTGGTCATTTTGTGTAATATTCTGCTATTGCTTCATCTGGAGTGAAAAGCTAGAGGATTCTGAGCTCATTTCTCTTTGAGAACCACAATACTGATTTTTCTCTCAGCTTTACCCTGCAGGCAAGAGAGATCTGTGGTATCAGCAAGTGACATTCTGCCTGCTTCCACCTGTGGCCAGCAGGTGACAGCCAGGCTGTACCTGGGGTGCTGCTGCTTCTGGGGGCCACTTGAGAGTTGACTTTTTTTTTTAACTTTTACATAAGTTAAATACCAAAGTGTCTATTATTTAAAAATGGGAAAAGCAATCAAGTGATGCTTGGTTAATTCAGATAAAATTGTCATTACAAGTCTCAGTGCAAAGTAACTTTTCAGATAATTTTTTAAGACTTTTTTTTCTTCCACACAATACTAAGTAAAGAGGAGATTTCAGATGCTGGGGCAAAACTGGTCTGTGTGACAGATGTTGAGATGTCTGGTCTTGTGTATTTAAGCAAATGATAGCATGAAGGATCAGATCAATGCTCAGGAGATAATGGAATTGTTTGGGACAATGTGAACAATGGGATTATGAGCTTCAGTACTTGGAAAAGCATCCTGAGGTATCCAAAGCATGCTGAGGACCTTGTGCTAGAGCAGAGCCTGGACTGCAGGCAGATAAGCCTGCTCCCAAAAAGGGCACAGAACCACATCTCTGGAAGCAGCTTTGTTTGTCTGAAAGCATTTTGGGCATTTTTTTTTTTTTTTTTTTTTTGTACTTCACTGGAGGAAGATGAGTATAATATCCCTGACTCTCCCTCTGGTCCAGCAGGAAAAACTAAAGATAAACAAGGCTGAAAAATGGCTCAATTGTTTGTAATGAAAAAAATGTGCTCAGTGGACACTTTCATTTTAAAGCTTTTACCCTCAGGACCCTCCTTATTCTCTCAACGAGCTTTTGCTGATGATTAAAGTCTTGACTGATAGTTATTCCCTGAGGTACTTTGGCAGGATTTATGCCTTTGAAGTGATTGTCATGTATGTCACTCAAGTTCTTCACTCCTTTTATTTTTTACCCATCCTAAGACCTCCCACAACCAAAAAGGGTTGACTGAGCTGGAGCTGTAATGAAACTGGAACCATAGCAGCATTGCCAGTGAGAAAAAGGGGTTGAGAGTGTTCTAGTACAAAGAAAAGCTGTTAAAAATAGGATCATGATGTTTCAGGTGATTATTCATGGGAAAAGTCTAATATTGCTATTTGTGGAAGTCTCTTAGGTTGGTTTTTTTTGTTTGTTTGTCTTTTGGTTTGGGTTTTTTGTGGGTTTTGTTTTGTTTGGTGTTTTTTTGCATTGCTGGTCAAGTGATTAAATCTTGATAAAATCTGTAATGGAAGTTATGTTTGCTTTGTGTTCACAGCATTAGAAGGTACACACTTTTTTTTTAAAAAAAAAAGTAAACCAGTATTAAGCTTCATTTATACAGTTGTTAAATGCAGAAAAGAATATTAGAGGTGCTGCACCAGTGAGTAGTAGATATTCCATTTGGGAATATGGAATTCCCCAGTATGTTTAGAGCAGAAGATCTGAGATGTGAAGGCAATGAGGTGATTCACAGAGTGCATAAGGCTGAGACAAATCTTTCCTGGCAGAGCTAAGCAGGTCCTCATCAGCCATGACCAAAATAATTGCCCAGGCACTGCAGAGCACCAGGGTGTAACAGCACTGTGCAGGCTCCCCGGGATCAGCTGGAACAAGTGAGATGCTGCAACTCCTGCACAGCTTCTCATCTCCTCAACTACATGAGCAAAACTCAAGGCAATATGAAATGACCCACTGGGAAAAGCAGTTTTAATGGAGAAGAGAAATCTGAGTCTAATCTAGATGAAAACTCTTCTCTTGAAAAGCAGCTGACACAAAAGCTGTCCTCCCAGCATGCAGAAGAGGTATCCAGGCTGCAGGACAAATGAGTCTGCTGAGGTTGGGGCAGAAACTGCCATTTTCAGCCTCATTATTGTCAGGGCACTGTGTTTATAGCTGTGTGACAGTTTACCCACAGCTCAACCCCAAAAAGTGCCTGACACCACCATCTGAGCAGGTGAGGTGAGGATGATATTCTTGGTCTTGCTTTGCTCTTGTGAGAGTCACTGAAGCAAGCAAATGGCAGTGGTGTTTTTCTGTGTAGTTCTGTGATGTTTTCTCTGGTGGTTGTTCAGGAGTTTCTCAGCTGAGTTGGCAGAATTATTTTTTAATGAGGCTGTGTTGTATGGCAAGGAATGATCTAAGAGCAGAGGACTTCTTTCAGAGGCAGCAGGGCTGACCCTCCTCACATAAAATAGAATTACAGAATTCTACTAGAATTATAGGTAGTTGTCTACACAGCTGTGGCAGACAGGGAGCTGAGGTAGCAGAAGGGATCTGTGTCTCCATGGGAGACCAGCAAGCAGGGCTACCAGTTTGCTTTCTACATGGAAAATGGGGTAGCTTTTTTAAAAAGGAGAAATAATAGTTTGTATCATGAATCCTAAAGATTAAAGAATATTTGGAGGGGTTTGTTCTAAAACTAAATGCCATGGCTACAGTTTCATGTGCTCTCAGAGAGGTGGAACAATAGACAGGATCAGATTTTGTGCCCCAATATTTGATGTTCATATTTTTTTTCTTGCAAACCACATTTTGTGCCACTCAGAGTGCCTTCAGTCAGTCTCCAAGACCATCGAGTCATTTATTGCCCACTGAGACTACAACTGTGCAAACTAGGTGGGGGCAAAGGGTTTGTGTCCTGATCTGATGCTAGGAAACCTTTTTATTTAAAAAAAAAATAAAATCCTACTTTTCTGACTGCTTAGGATGAAAATGATGCCTTCTGGTAGTTTCAGGGAAAGGACAGGAGAGAGAATTACCTGTTTCATTGTGTCCTCATATTCTAAATGTACTTGGTGCAGCTCTTTAGAGCTGTAATGTCAACACAGCTTCTTTTATTGTGCAAGTCCCACCTGTACTGCAGAGCTGAGCAGTTGTGCTCCAGCTGACCCTGGTGCCAGGCTCTACCTTTCTCCTGTAGTACATTCCCCTCTTCATTCTTCTTCCCTCTATCAAACTGTGCCTCCCCTGCCTTTCCCATTTTCCCTTGACATGCTGCCTACCAGTGGCACCCCCTACACCTGGCAAGGCTTCAGGACACAGCAGTGCAGCCCCCATGGATGGATGGATGGATGGAAGCCCCACGGGGTGGCCAGCTCAGAGGCAGCCAGACTCTTGGGCTGGATGGGTCCCATCCGGCTTCCCTGTCAGCACCTCTCTTCTCTCTTTGCTGGCCAAGAGACATGAGCTACCTGGCTGCTTTATTTGTTCACCAGAAGGGCTGTACTGCTTTTTTTTTTTTTTTTTTTTAACTCTCATGAAGAGCTAAATGTCTTCTGAAGCCGATCTGTTCTTGGATTGTGATTTTGTCTGTGGACCATGACCTGTCTGCATTTTGATTATTGCATTTAGGGATTGTTCTTTATGATAAACTTTGCCTTGCTGTTATCTCCTGAAGAGCTTCTAGCACTTCAGATTCTTTGGTTTTGCAGGTTAGACTTTGATGCAAGACCTTAAGAGTCTCTCTTTAGCCCATAAGCTTATTATTAAAAAAATGACCCAAAGAAGCAAACCCCAAAACATGAATTCTTCTGAGGGGGTTGGAAGAGATGGCATAGTAAGCTCAGCTGACAAAAACTGTGACTTATTGTCCCATCCTGTCACACAGGACCTGTAGTATTCTTGATGGCTGTTGCAATGTGTCCTCCCCTAGGAACAGTGCCTGTGGCTGATGTTTTTGCTGTTAAGCACCAAAGTTCAAGGCCAGAAAAACTTCAGTGAGTGTGGTGTGTGAATTTCAATCTCTGTGGTTTTCCTCATGCCCTTCAAGAGATTAATTTTCTAAATTTTGACACATGCTGAGCCCAGAAACATTCCTAAACACTGTTGTTCTCCTTCAGTTAACAACCTAGCATTGCTTATTTTATTCTTTAAAAACAATTATGGGAAAATAAGCAGTTTTTAATGTGCCTTATACATTAAGTGTCAGGACTCACACTGTGAACACAGCTCCCCAGGGGTGTGGCCCAACCAAATACCCCATCCCACCCTTTTCCCTGTGCAATGTGTGGCAAAAGGAAGGACTGAGTAGTATTATATCATGTTATAGACATATTTCATATCAAAAGGTGGAGAGATATAGCTGACTGCTTCATGTTTTTATGACAGAATATCCCTGCAGCAGTAACCCTCCAAGACATAGTCCTTACCAGGAATTAGTGACCAGACTGTGAGTAAATGCCCTGGGTAAGACAAAGGCAAATTTGTTGCAGTGAGGAACTGAACTGCAGTATGAATGAGAGAGCTCCTTGGTGTTGAAATGGGTTGGGGATGAGTCATGCATGAGATGAAAAAATAATTAAGAATAGTTTATATTTCTGAATTGCTCTCTTAGTATTAATTTAACAGCTCTCAATGTAAGATACCAAGGCAAGACACTGACAGAGACATTGGCAGAGATTATTAAGCACATCAGCTCTGAGGCTTGTCTACCCCTGTTAATAATAACATACTGAGTATTAAGATGTTTCTGAATTATAACAGAAAAAGTAATTGGTGTAAGCCCTGTGCTGTAAACTGGTCTGCTCTTAAACCTCCCCCCAACTCATCCCCTTGCTGCTGCTCTCTTGGCTAACTTTCCTTTACAAAGAATGTCTTGGCTTAAGAGTTGGTTTCCTTCTGTGGAGGAATGAGAAATACACCTTTTGTCAGTGCCTCTTTCCTCCTTGTTTATAATGGAAATGTTCTTTGTTATATGAATGTTAACAGATTTTTGATCAATTTATGGCTTCCACCCATGGCCCCTCTGTAACTCTTGAGAAACTTTCCGGTCTCCTTTCAGCATCTTGGTGTTTTCATCACGGAGAGAACTGTAAACCTTTATTTCTTGCACTAAAAGTTACTTTACCAAATCTTCTGTTAAATTCTCAAGTGTTCAAGATTGATTTCTAGACCATTTTAAGGTAATTTCATATTCTTTCAACCACTGAATGTTTCCTGATGTCAGAAAGCTAAAAGTGTTGTGTTTCCTCATATCCAAAATTTAAAAATAACCACAAAACCAAAATCTAGCCAGAGAAAACAGGAGAGGAACTATGTTCCTGTCATCCCAGCAGTTCTCTGCTGAAGCCCCTTAGCCATTGCAACTCCGGTTCTGGGTGCCCATCACAACATTCCCTCTTAATTGTTTCAGCTTATTCTCTGGAACTTGTTTGACAGCTGAACAATTTAGCTTCCTGACAACTTAATAATGAGAATTAGCCAGGAGAGGACTGGCACTGTGTTCAGAAAGCCTTGCAAAGCTGTGGTGAAGTCTGCCATGGGGATTACAGACTCTGCTGTGTAGATCCTGAAGTGACCCCAATGGAAGTGAAGGGAAAAGGAATACACAGGGACCCCCATTAGGGTCATGGAGTCAGTTAATGAGGAAATAAAGATTAAGAGGATTCAGAGACCAACAGGGTGAGGATTGTGGGGTGGGGAGTGAATAAGGGAAGTGAGGAGGAAAGAGGAAAAACTGATACATCTGTCTGCATTTTGAGAATACAGGGTATTTCTGCTGTGAGGGGGGAGGAAAGGACATAAATAGGATCTGCAGTACTACAGAACAAAAATAAATAGGTTTCCAGAGTTATAGGGCTTATAAAGGGAGCCCTTAACTTGTATGATAAGCAAAAGGCTAGCAAGGTACTACAGCTATTAAGTATGTGGTGTAAGCACACAGATAGAAAAAGAGAGACAGAGGTAGGACTCTTTAATTTCTTTTGCTTGGGCCCATGTTGCTAATCCTCTATTATTTAGGAAAACCGGTTCTGGGGCTTCTGACCTGGAAAAGGCCAGGACAGATCTATCCAGAGAGCTGAAGTGCCAAGGTTTCAGGGAGCATGTTATGGCACCACTGTGCTCAGTGACCTTGGATTCCAGAAATTCTGAATGTTCAGATTCTCTGAAAATGAAGAGTTTAGTTTCTGAGCATCTCTCACACAGGAATGGGTTTGTTCTAATTGGTACATTTCACTGACAGCAAGACAGGGTTTCTCTTACCTGTGTGTTGTGCTGTTTGTTAAACCAAAAGATAATGAGTGATGTCCAGCCTTTGAAAAATTGAAGGAGACATCTGGAAAGATAGGTGAGCACAGTCATTTCTACTATAAAAGTCCCAATGAAAGGATGATCTAAGGCGTGGGATTCAATTCACCCTTGTTTGTGAATTAGAATTTCAATGTCTATATTAGAGTTGTAAACTGCAGGGATCTGTGGTCTTGTTTATATACTGATTTGTATTCTATGTCTGCCATAAGTTTTCCAGCTGTAGGGTGATGTTTTTTTCCCTTTGCTAACATTTGTCACAAAAAAAAAAAAAAAAAAAATGGGGAGGCACAATCAAAACTAGTCTGCATCTTCCAAAGCAGAAAAACAATTCAGGTCCTCACGGTGTACGTACTTTGGTCTGGAAAGGCTACTTCAGAAGGGCAAATTTGGAAGACTTTTTGGATGAAAATTTTATTCATACATCACCTGGTGACACCATGCTCAGTGTTACACAGTTCTGCCAGGAAAGCACGTTTTTATTGGCATTTTACTGACCTTTCTTTTAAACATCTTTGACTTTGGCTGATGAAGCTGAACATTCCAAGTTCTAGCTACACCTAACTAGAACTGCATTTCTGGAAGATATACAGGTTGCATTTATCACACCACCTCATTTTCAGAGTAAAATAGTTATCTTTTTGAAATTAACAATATCTCGTTTGGAGGTAGCTTCACTCGTGGTTTTTTTTTTAATGTAGTATGCAAATGACACAATCTGTGCATGGAGTGACTGAAAAATATCCCACATAGTTTCATCTCACCATGAAAAAGAAGACACGTACAGTAAATAGAAATTGAAGTGTGATCGATGAGAGGCTGTGATTCTGCAGGGAGGTTTAAATTGTTATTAGCAAAAAACCTGCTAATCTTCATGAGAGGAATGTTATTACAGGTATAGGTTTTGAAGACTGCAAGGATGGCAAGTTTCATCTGAGCTGCTTTTAAAATCCTGTGGGCAGTGAGACAGCCAGCAAGGATTTCAGGTTAGCTTATTCTCCAGCATTCCTAATCCTCTTGCTTTATGAAGGAGTTTGATGCAATAATATACTTTACCTCAGTAATATTGCAAGCTGCTCAGTTTGAGTCCTTATAATTTATACTTGGGCATGAGAAAATAGAAAAATGCTGTCTCAGCTGTCCCATCACAGTAATTCTGCTTTGTGTAAAAAAGAGAGGTTGGAGAGGTCTGGTGAGAAGGCTTCACATTAAGACAGTGGTAAGGGTTGTATTACAGGAGCAGCAGCATGAGGAATAAAGGGAATAAGGATTTCCCCGTCCTTTCAGAATAACCTCAGCACACTGAAATCTGGGTACTTTTTCAGGAGGGTCTGATGCACTCGGATAGGGGAGTGCATTGCCCTGAGTCCATCCTGACAGGGAAAGGCAGCCAGGGCTGCAGGCCTGATGTGAGAAGGGGTTTTTAGCTACTTAAAGTGAAGCCTTGTGTGAAAGGAAATGGAAAGATATATGTGCTGTCCTTCTCTATTCTAATTTTGTGTCAGGAACTTGACAAACAGCGGTGGGTATTAATTCTAGTTAGAGTGGAAAAATCAAAAGTTTGAGTACCGGGAGGGTCTGAACACCCTGAGGGAGGGACCCGAGGGGCGTCACAAAGCGGGGCTGTTCCCGCCCATCCCTGCCCACGCTCCATAACCTCAGGCAGACCCTCGCCCCTCCTCTCCTTCACCCCATCCTCGCTTCGGTGCTCTGCCCTGTGCTCCTTTATCCACCGCTCTCCAGGATCCGCATCCATCGGGTGTTGGTAAGGGCCATGGACACCCCCACCTGAGTCAGCCCTGCGCAAGGGGCCCTCGGCACTGTCCGGCCCGGCCACTGCCGACCCAGACCCTGCTGGCTCCCCCATAACCCCGCTGCGGGGCGGGAGGAGAAAATCCGCCTAAAAGCTCCTTAATACAGACAGGGACGGGGAGGTTTGCATCCCCCAGTTATGGTAACGGACAAACAGAGACAAATTCAACTTGGGAGGAAAAAACTCCATTTATTCTGCAAGGAGAAAGAGCAAACCCGCTCAGATCTCACCACCCCCTCTCCCCGGTCTCGGATTGCTCCCCTGCCGCCTCCCCTCAGGGCTCAGGGGACACAGGGGGGTTCAGGCTCAGTTCCCCACACGCTGTTTCTGCCGCTCCTTCCTCCTCAGGGGAGGACTCCTCACATTCTGCCCCCGCTCCAAGGCGGGGTCCCTCTGGCAGAAGAGTCCTTCAGGAACCCCTGGGACACGAGTCCCTCCCGTGGGGTGCAGTCCCTCAGGAACTGCTCCAGCCCGGGCTGCCCACAGAGTCACGGCTGCTGCAGGAACAGTCACCTCCTCTGCCACGGGCTCCTCCATGGCTGCAGATCCACATCTGCCCCTCTCGGTGACCCTGCAATGGCTGCAGCTTCACCTCTGCCCACCCGTGGCACTTCAGGGGCCACAAATCCACACAGACCCCCCCGAGGTCCTTCAGGGACTGCTCCCCCGCGCTCCTCCATGGCTGCAGGGGCACAGCCGCCATCTCACCACGGGCTGGGGGGAAACCTCTGCTCGGGCACCTTTCCCCCTCCTTCCTCACACACCTCGGGGGCTCTGCTCTGACACTGCTCTCTCACTGCTTCCTCTACTCTACAAGTCCTTTTCTTCTATTTTTCCAGTTTCCCTTTCTTGACTCTTCCTGGCAGAGGCACATCAGCTGCCCAGAGCTGCTGGGCCTTGGGGCAGGGATTGGAACGGAGGGAGCTCCTGGCAGCTTCTCCCAGGAGACATTCCTGTGGATCCCCTGCTCCCAAAACACCCCTGAACTCACCCAAGATGGGGACCTATTTCTGCAATCCTTGAAATTGGGTTGTATATTTATTGGTACATTTTTCCTTATCCCACGTGTTACTCCTGTTCTGCTGTTCTAGTAAACGTATTCCAGTTTTTCCAACTTCTAAGTCTCTCGTCTCTATTCCCCTTTTATCTTCCCTTGAGAAGATGGAGGTTGGGAGGTAAAAGAGAGCACTTTTGTCCTCTGGTTTTTGGTCTCTCCAGGTTGCTAAGCTGTGGCACTGTTCCTTCAAACACATCTGTAGGAGTAGACACGTGGAAGATCAGTGTGGTTGAATAAAGGAGTAGTGACCAGAAGCACTTGTAATGAGAGCTGGTTGAAAATCAGGATACTTTCAGTTCTAAGCTGGATGGATTTATGTGGAAAAAAAAACACAAAACACAAAAAAACAAAAACAAAAAAAAAAGCAAAAAAAACCCAAACAGGGAGTTGGTGTCTTTTATGAGACTATTTATTGGTTTTGTTGGTTTTTCTTTTTCTGAAAAAATGAAAATAGTGGCCTGAGACAAGTTTAATTCTGGTTAAATCCTTTTCCCTCCATGTGCAGTCCAAATCTAAAGTTCTTGTTAGCTTGTGTTTATTCTGAGCTGGCTGATCTCATAATCATAGAGTTGTCATAGTTGGAAAAGACCTCTAAGATCACGGAGTCCAATCCAGAAAAAACCCAAACCCACCATGCCCACAAAAGCATGTCCTGAAGTGCCACATCCACAGTTTTTTTAATCCCTTCAGGGATGGTGACTCCCACCATTTCCCTGGGCAGCCCATTCCAGTGCCTGACTGCTCTTTCAGTAAAGAAAATCTTCCCAATATCTCGTGTAAACCTCCCCTGGCACAACTTCAGGCCACTGCCTCAATTCAGTTGTGTGCAGTTCTTGCCAGCCTGTGGTTGCACACATACTTCCTGCTTCTCTGCTCTACATTTTTAGCTTTGATCCAGTGCCCTGCAAAATGGCATTGAATGTATATTCTCTCAAATGGTTCTAAGTTCTTGCAGTCGTTAAATTCTCCCTTTTTCTTCTGCCTTCTCAGAAAGCTCCCTGGAATGTGTTCAGTACCATTCCACAACAGAATCCCAGGATGTGAGGTGGGAAGGGATCTCCAGGATGCCCTGGTCCAACCCTTCTCATCTTATTGTTTCTAGGAGATGTCCCAGCACCCCCTGGAGCTGAGACTTCCAACTTTCCCAAGTGGGGGAATCCCCCCCTTCCCCTGGGAGACCATTCCAAGGTCTGACTGTCCTCATGGGGAAAAATTTCCCTCTTGTGTTCCAATGGAATCTCCCCAGGAGCACCTTGTGCCCATTGCCCCTCGTCTTGTCCATGGGACTCCTTGGACACAGGGAGTCTCCAGCTGCTTTGGAGCTGCCCTGGAAGTCCTGACCATGGGCAGAAGGGCTCCCCTCAGCCTTCTCTTCCCAAAGAGCCAAGAGGCATAAATGGGGCAAGGTCATCAGGATCCTTTTTGACCTTGTTACACTAGAACAAACATTATGTAGACTTCACTGCCTGCTGCCACAATCAGTATGCTGGAAAGGTTTTTGCAGCATGATCTTCAGAGGTGGCCACTGTGGTAAAACTTTAGGTTTTATATTCCAAGGAGTTTCCTCAACCCAGAATAAAGAAATTTTGCTGTTGGTTAGATACTGCTTGAAGTCATCTGGAATAAATTCTTGGCTGAAAAATAAAATAAAGAAATCAAATTTGGCATTTGTGCTTTTAATAAAGCTGTGTCTTTTTGTGAAATTACCTTGAGGAAATACGTGTTGACTGATGGCTCCATGAATTCATTGTGTAACTTTCTGTGTAATTCATTAAAGGGAAAGGTGTTTGAGATATTTATTACCTGCTCTCTTCTTCCGAGTGTTCAGAGTTGGTGTCAGTTGCACAGCAGATTTGCATGTCTAATTGCTCTTCTAATTGGTGGCTGATCATCTTCTATCTCCATAAATAAGTTTGAGTGATGACTTAAATTTACTATAAAAGAAGAAATTAGTGTTACACGTATAAAATGAAATCTGGAGACCTCTTTCCTACCTCTGAATCATGGAGCACATATAAGGCAGTCTTCTGTCAGAAAGCCCAAGTGCACATTATAAAAAAATACTGCCCTGAACAGCCATAAATAACACTCTTAGCTTTTAATGCATAATTAACATTGAGTAGTAGCTAGTAACACAGCCAAATAATTAGGCTGTATTTTAAGACTCTTTCTGTCTTCTTCAGCCACACAGTCAAGCAGCTAAAATACGGTCAGTTCTTTGGAGTTTGGCACAGTAATTTTTAGTTACAGATTCCCTGCGAGCTTTTTAAAAACCTGGTTAGCAACAACCATTAGTGTCGGGTTATTCCTCTGCTTCAGACCATGAAGAAGCAGCATCTTGTAGGGGGAAGTCCTGTTGCATGTTCAGTGTACACTGGGTCATTTTCCTCATCCTCCTGAACCAGGAGAACACCTCAACTCACCTTGTGGTCACAGTGGCTGAGTCCAGGTAAAAGTAACTCTGGTTTAGGTACCAGACTACTTCAGTGTCCTGGCTCCCTCTGTTAGGAGGTGGTAGCATCCTGAATGAAAAGCTGGAAGCCCTCACTACCTCATGTGTTTGGTGAGGAGCTGTGCTAAGGGGTCTGCTTACCATAATTCCCAGAAAGAGCAGTTCCCTGAGGGAGTGTGACCAGACTGCTCTGGGAGGTTGGGCTCCAGGGTTACTCACAGGAGTTTCTCCTCCGTCCTCTCCTGGGGTACTTCATTAAGTTACAACCGGGTCTGATCCAAAGGAGAAGACTGCTGGCCACAGGATGATGTAATTTCTACACTCCTAGGGATGGTTTTTCAATAAAACCATACGGCTGCAATTCTGGGGATGCAGGCTGTGAGATGCTCAAATGTTTAATTTCTAAACATTTCTAAAGTCATAATTCTAAATGTAAAAGCCTTTGTGTTTCCTCACAGCAAGAGTTACCTTGTGTGGATGTAGTGTAGCTGGCCTGATTTTCATGTTACAGATATTTTAAAGATATTTTCCAGAGAAGCTTTCAGTAAAGCAAAATGGAGTTGTAGCAAGATGCAGTTCTTTGTAGTTGTTTGAATCCAGAACTGTGCAACTTAAAAAAAAAAATATGTTGCATACATATGCAAGTAATAGAATGAACACCAAATTGTATGTAAGGGTAATTCTGTGCTCTCTACCTGCATTTGGTCAATACCTTGTAAGTAGCTATTATGATTTGCATTATATGTCTGTTAATAGTAAAAAGAAAAAAAAACAAAACCAAAAAACCCACAAACACCGATCAAAACCAGAATAATTTAAAATGTTAATTATTTTAAAAAAATTCTGATGTAGTCAGAAAGGACACAAAACTGTCTGTACTAAATAAGAAGAATAGGAATTGATACAGTTGTTGCTTATCTTTCAGGGTTTTACCCTTTTGTGACACAAAATGTTTTTATTTCTCAGCTTTTAGATTCATACCAAATCGTAATCGTGTATTTTGGTCTCTGCTTCTTAATCAAGGAGTTGATTTTTAAAACAGCACTTACTGTGATTTGATTTGGTGTAGGATTTTGTGTCTCTTGAGCTACCTTTCCTCTGTGTATATATTTGAGATTTCATTCTGCTCAAACCACTGTCTGATGTGTCTGTGCTTTCAGGATTGTCAGTTTAGGGGATGCATTTGACTTTGTCATGTGAAGCAAGTGTCATGGGGTCCTTAAAGTTGCTAATAATACTGTATTTCTCAAAGGGGCATTACCAGTGGAGATACTTGGCATATCTACTAAATATATATTTGTATATATAGTATATATACTTACTAAATAGTTGAAGTTCATATGTTCATAGTGTAATAACTGTTGGCCATTGTGGTGAAGAGTTACTTAACGTGTACTGATTTGTATTTGTTTTTCTTTAGCCTGGTTTTTATTTTTGTTGTTTTTTTAAGAAGAATATTTTTCAGGTATCTTTGTAATCATGTTTTTACATGAGCATATATTATTTGTACAGTAGGTCCTTGACTGTAAGTTTTTTCCTGCTCCCTGGAAAGTCTTGAACTGTCTTCATTACCTACAGAGAAGCTGAGGCAGCAGGCTCAGGTGCCATTTTAAAAAGGCAAAATTTCCACAGTAAACATTAAGCTTGATGTACAGTTAATAAATGAACCCTCAGCTTAGTGCTTTTCCCAAGTTCAGCTTGGTGTAGCTTTTTTTAGGAATTTCTCTTCTCTCCTACAGATTAAAAATCAAAAGGATGTCTTTTTTTTTTTTTTTTTAATGTTCTCTGTCTTGTCACTTATACTATGCAACATTTCCAGGCAGTGCTAATGCCTTACGTCTTGGTTCATCATATTTTTCCTCAGCCTTTAATGCTGTTTAGTCTGCAACTTTATTATTTTGTATTTTAGTGAAAGGAAACAGGGAGCTTTGGCAGTACTGGGGTGAGTTCAGACCACAAGAACACATCACTCTTTTTTCTTTTTTTTTTTTTTTTTTCAAATTGAGTGATACTTTCTGACAAATAAACAAGATTTCCCTGATTGTCAGTGTTTATAAAGATAATGGCAGCAGAAAGCATCCCGAGAGTGGCAGTTACCCAGCACTTAGTGTCCCTGGTAGTGCCTGTAATTTTACAGCTCCTTTCTGGTACAGAATACCAAGTTTCCCTGATGAGATTGGTGGTGGCAGAGTCAGGGAGGCTCGGGATCATTTTTAACAGCACTCATTTTTCCCTACCTGCTCCGTGAAGCTCAGGACCATTTTTAAAAGTACCCATTTTCCCTACCTGCTCCACTCGTTCCGCCCCCAGCCATTTTGGTGTTAGTTAGTATGGAAAAGGTGTTGGAACATTTTCCCTCTTCTTTGCTGAATGGGGCAGTGTTCCCATTTCTCACTGCATCCTCATGTCACTGGAAGGAAGGGCAATGAGTTTGCCTGAGTTATCACTGATCTGCTGCCTCTCAGACTGGCTAGCTAGGAATTCCCAATTTTACCCCCTGTCTCTCTCAATTCCATCACTTCACCTCTTTGTTGTGCCCTCTGTCCTTTCCCTGGCTCTGTTCATCAGACAGGTGATGGGACTCCTCCAGCAGGGACACTCCAGACATCCTATGGCCCAAGTTCATCCCAAAAGGCAGAGGCATGGATGTAAGGGCAATTCTATGCTCTATATCTGCATTTGGTCAATACTTTGTAAGTACCTATTATAATTTGCATTATATGTCTGATAATAGTAAAAAAAAAAAACAAAACCCAAACACCAGTCAAAACTGGAATCATTTAAAATGTTAATTATTTTAAAAAAAATTCTGATGTAAGTAGTCAAAACTGTCTACTAAATAAAAAGAATAGAAATTGGTACAGTTGTTGATTATC
Source organism: Heliangelus exortis (assembly GCF_036169615.1). NCBI lineage: Eukaryota > Metazoa > Chordata > Aves > Apodiformes > Trochilidae > Heliangelus > Heliangelus exortis. The sequence continues at coordinate 42,120,345 of NC_092426.1, forward strand.
TTGAAAGACATCCACCTCATTTCTGTTCCCTCCTATAGGCCCAAACAACTTTCCCTGCTATAAGCTCTGTTTGGAAATGCAATCCAAAAACCTGATATTTCTGTCCTGAATTAATCCTTGCTGGAAATAGCCCCCTTGCTTTCTGTATAGAGATATTTTAGGGATGGGTTTAGTCATCTAGCTTGTTAAATTATGCTTCTTTCTGTTCCTTGAATATCCTCCTTCCCCACAATGTGAAATCTGTAGTCTGCTCTCTTGGGTCAGCAGTTTATTTCCAACGTGACACAAACTTCTGGCTTCAAGGCCATCAGAAGAAATTCTGTTACATTAAGGATTAATAATAAGTATTTATTCTGCCACAGAGTAGGAGGAGTTGAATACTGGAAGGGCAGCTATTTTTGCCCAAGTATGTTTTTTACAAGAAGGCTCTAGGCATATGGTGTGGTATATTGCAGTTATTCAGTGCCATACTGTGAATGGCAAAAGGCAACAGAAACCCAGGAGGGAAATGAGGGTAGAAACAGCATGTGGATTATGTAGCTGACATAGGAGGGACCTGAGAGAATCTGAGTAGTACCAGGGAACTGGCTCGCTATTTTGTGAATTAATGAGTTATTTTGCCCATGTAAATTGATTTTTCTTTTCTGCAAAGCTATTCTGCCAGTTCTGCTACTGGTTTCTGTTAGCTTCCTTACTGGTGAAGTCTGCTCTTGCTGTTGTGGACATGTGCTCTAAAAAGGAATGGGACAGGTATGAATCTGTACTTTTAATAATCCTTTGAAGCCAGTCAGACTTTGAATGGTGTCCCAGGGGAAGCATTGGATTCCCTCACTTTGAAAACTTAAGTCTCAGCTCAAGTAGGTGCTGAGACATCTCCTATAAAAAATAATATGAGAAGGGTTGGGCCAGGTGGTCCTTGAGGTCCCTTCTAACCTGACATTCTGTGAGTCTATGAAATAGAGCTGAGGGGCTGTCCAGTCCATTTTGGAACAGCATTTCTGCAGAAATTACAACAGCCATCAGAAACCTTCCCAGACTGCTGAGAGCTTCCTAAGTGTCTGGGGTTTCTCCTGTGATCAGCTTTTTCATCCAGGTCTGAAAAATGCATGTGCAAGATTGCCTTGCACATTTGCAAATGTCTTAAATCTCAAGTGCATTAAAATTAAACTATTATACTCAAAATATTTATTCAATATAAGTTGCTTGAAGTATTATGGAAATTACACAATAATGTTTTTAGTGTTTTTTAATTTCTTTAGTTGTTCCATCCATAAAAGCTGAGACTGCTGGCCCATAGGGTCTTTTTCTGGCTTCATTATCAACAGTGATAGTCTGTACAAAACATAATTGAAGACCTTTGGCATGTGAAGCCAAAAATAGAAACACCAATTACTGATAACCTGTCCCTGTGGATAAGCTTTTGTTCCTCTTTCAGGGCATGCAGCGATCAGTGCAAAATCTAAATCTAAAAATGGTGCTAGTGAGGGATCCTCTAGAATTCCTGGCTTGGTCTTTCTGTGCTAATGACACCTTTTGAGGGCTTAAAACTGCCTGAGTGTTCTGAAATGCCATATCAGAGGCTGAACAGTGTCAGCAGCCTCTGCTGTGCAACTGAGAGGTTAAATGAGGAGGGCCAGGACCAGAAAAAAACCTGAGAAGGGAAGAAAGGATGAAATAGCCAAGCTATATTGCACATGAAAAATAAATGTAGTTTGTGTCCTCTTGCTCCACAGCAAATTATATTACAGTCTGTATCAAAACCCAGAAGGCCCAAGGATAAGCACTAGGGAAGGGTCAGCATAGCTTCTGTGATGTGAATGGTGCTGGACAAACAGTGGAGTTACCTGAAAGGAGAGCAGTGCAGCTGAGCAGTGAATTTAGCTCCATCTCCTAAAGACTTGGGAGAAAGCCCTGAGGATGGCAGGAGCAGGGCAGTAAGGAGGGAAGTCCTTGGATGTATCAGCAATTTAAACGTAGGAAACCTCCTCTAAAAAGGGCAGTGTCTAGCTAATTGCCATCATTTCTTTGCTTCAGACTTAGGTGTGTAGCCATCGAGTATGTGAAAGTAGCTACATCACACAGCTTGTTTAAAAAGCTGTATTTATTCCTTATTTCCCTCCTGTGATTCATCTCTTGTTTAGGGTTGTGCTTCTGGTATCTGTCATGCTGTGTGACAGTGTCCTTCAAAATCCTCAGGACTTGGAAAGTAGGACAGCAGAGAACAAGGTCAGAAGTTCTGTCAGATGCCAGCTCAGGTCTGCCTGTTTAGAAACTGAAAAGCGCTGACTGAAAAATTCCTTTTCCAGATGTTTTTTTGGTCCGGTGTAGAGTTGGATTGTTTTTTAGAGCTCAAGAAAGCAACACCCAGCACTTAGCATCGAGTTCAGAGCAGCAGCACTTCAGCTGTGCTGCTCCTGGGAACTAAGGAAGGGAAGAGCCACTTTGCACAAAATGAGGTCCAAGATGTGCCCATGTGTCCCCCTGCACATCCTGTAGCTCATGAATGAAACCACAGAACTTTGTGCTGTGAAAAAGCTGGTGTTGCTTCCTGCTCTGTTCTCTTGGTGTACTGTAGGGCAAGGAGTCATCATTCCAGGGAGTTTCAGGCTCAGCAAGTCTGGTCACTTGGAATAAAATGCATAACAGATCAGACTACTTGAGCTGCTCATTACCAGTTATATTAATTACAAATGCGGCCTCTTTTAATAACGTTTTATACATCCCTAGTTCTGTGATTGTCATAGTCATAAATATGTACTATTTTTAGACAACAATTTTCAATTAATGACTTGAAATGAGCCATTGAAAATGAGCAATTTATTTGCTTCAGTTATTCTCTGCTTGGGGTACAACTGGTCTGTACATCATTTTTTTTTAATAGATGACTGAACACTTTTTAATCTTGTGAGTGAGTGTGGTGATGTAGTGTTAGCTCTTGTTCTCGTTTCCAGTTGTATTTTTCACTTAATTCAAGTTCTTACCCTTTGCACTGCTTACTTAATCTGTTAATGCACTTTATCTGGCATATGTTAAATGAAGATTTAGTAGAATATGGATGGATCTAGATGGATCTAGAAAGAAGAGATTTTATTTTGCCCCTCCCCTTTTTTTTGTTACACACTAAAAGGTATAACACACAATAGTCCTCTTGGAAAACTCATCTAGGGCATAATGGCTGATTGGTGCTAGGACTGTTTTCAGAGACATTACACTAAAGGAAAAACAGTAAATTTATTCCTCTTGTGCATGGGAGGAAAGAGAAAATAGCGATCAGTGTTGCATCACTAGGTGGCCTTTGGGAAAATCATTCATCATATAAGAAATGGAAAAAAAGCACATGGAATTCAGAGGCAAACTAGGGTAATGAGATCCAAATAAATTCACCACTCTGCAAGAACTCTGTGTATTCCATAGCCTGGAAAAGCATGGAAAATGGTGTCCTGCTGGAGCCATGTTAATCACTGCTTTTGAAGAATTGCTCTGATCTGCACCTTCAATCCATATTTCTGTTGATAAAAAGTAATGGGATGTGAAATTTCCCCTGGATTTCAAACAGTCTCGCAGACTATCATCCTGACAGTCTAAAATGAGGTAAAATTATAATGTTTTCTGATGTTAAATGCATGTGTGCACAGCCTCCTTGGATATTAGACCATTTTAAACACGTGGAATAAGAGCAGAGAATATTTTCAGATGATAACTGAAACTGGAAAAATGTGATCGAGTTGCAGATGCCTATTTTAAAATTAAAATAAGCTTGGTTTAGATAGAACACTTCTGATTCCATGATGAGTTTATGCATAACAGCCCTCTGTGGACAGCTGTGCAGACTTTTGGCTCATGGAAAGAAAACTGCAAATATGTGACATGATCTTCTGTTCCTTTTGGTGAGCTGTTTCATGGTGAAACAATCAGGGTTGAGTTAAGAAGTGAGCTTCCTCCTTCTCCCAAAATGCAGAGTGAGGGGATTCCTTAACTTTCTGTTAGTTCTGGAGCCATGTGCTGACTTGGAGTGACTGAGAGTCCTCAGGCATGGCTGTGCCTGGATGCTGATATGCTCCCAGTTGTGGAAAACGAGAGAAAAAAACCTCTGGATCAAAGAGCAGACTTGGGGCTGATCTTTTCCTTCCCTCCTTTGCTGCCCCTCTGCCCCCGTTGGTTTTCATGGCTTTGTCTGTACTGTGGGAGGCAGAACTCATTGCAATGCAAAGGCTCAACCCCTACTATCTGCAGATTGTCAGGAACTGTGTCGTGGCTCACAGAAAATTACCAAGCCATGACAATTAGCACAAGATTGATTATTTTATTTTTTTTCCTTCTCCTCCTTAAAGCTTGGGAAGCTCTAGAAGAGGCAGCAGCAAAGTTTACTCTTTGCTAGGTGCTGATTGACATGAAATTATGAAATAGAGCTCAGCATGAGATTTCTGGCACCATTCTATTCTCCATTAGCAAACTGGAGGCTTCATTTGTACACTGAAAACCACAGCAATTTAGGTGGGTGACTGCACAGAAATATTAGAGTGAAAAGGTGCATCTGTGAGGTGCAGGGAGGAAATGAACATTATAAAATAAATGTCTCCTTTTTACCATTTCCACCTACTCTTATGTCAATGCTCCGTGGTTCTTTTTTCTTATTTTTGTCTGCCTTCATAGTTCCAAATGTTTGAGAAAAGGAATATTTAAGAAAAAAAATATGAAAAAAAGCAATTTGCTGTAGTTCTACAAACACTTTGGGTAGAAGGGTAATTTTCAAATCTTCCTGCCCTTGAGTTTTGCATTTCTATTATTGTTTACTGTCCTTAAAATACAGCTCATCTTTTGCATTTCTTCTTGTTCACTTGATCAGAAATGATAATTAATTGGTGGAGAAGTAACTTCTAGCAGAACATTTTCTTATGAAAAAGAAACAGTGGGTTCTAGGATTCTTTACAGATTGTAGTGATCTCTTCTTTCATGAACATGGAATTTTGGGTGCTCTGTCTGCATCTTTGAGGGTTTCTTGCAGGGAGCTTCCAAATGCTTTCTAGGATTGCCCAGTGCTTCTCCAGACTTCCAAATCCTGATGGAAAATGGTTTTGCTTCCTTCATACACTGATTACTGGTAAAAAACCATCACAAGTAGAACCCTTCAAACTCTGCCATCTGTCTTTTGCAGTATTCACCGAAATATTTTGGTTGTAAAGCTACAGTCCAGCTCTCAGGTGCCCATATGAAATATCTGCAAAAGAAACAATCATATTGAAGAGAATGTTAAGGGGAGAAAGGAAGAGAAAATTCAGAGAGGCTGGAGGGGGTCCAGAGAAGGCCATGGAGCTGCCCAGAGGAGTGGGAAACCTGCCAGATGAGGCAAGGCTGAGAGAACTGGGTTAGTTCAGCCTTGAGGTAAAAACTTAAGCTTAGAGGGTACCTTGTTCCTATGTTCCAGTACCTGAAGGGTGTCTAAAAGAAGATGGAAAACACCTTTTTTACATGGGGGGAAACATGGGGTGTAGATGGGTACAAGTTACTCCTGGGGAGATTCCAGTTGGACACAAGAGAAAAATGTTTCAGCCCTTGGAATGATCTCCCCAGGGAAGTGATGGGTTCCTCAGCATGGGATGCTTTTTAAAATTCAGCTGGACAGGGGCCTGGCCCATCTTGTCTAGACCATGCTTTTGCCAAGAAAGATTGGATCAGATAATCCTTGGAGTCTCTTCCAAGCTGCTTTTCTCTGATTATTTGTTCTTGTAATGTTAATTGAGAGGGACAACAAATTCCTTATTAGTACAAAGTAAAACAAAAAACTAGAGAAAGAAGGAAAGCATCTTCAGTAGCATTAAGCCAACTGTTAATCTTAGGAGAGGTAGCTGAATCTTTTTATCTTATTTAATGTATACCTAAATAAAAGTGCAGTTCACCAATTCATTAACTAATTCAAACTGCCATCAGCTGTATAGCAACACAAAACTGCTCATGGGTGGGGTTTAGGTTTTACTCTGCTGAAAGCTGTGGGTAAAATTCCTTGCTTCCTTCATACAACTCATGCAATTTGTCCTGCCAATGAGATATTCTAGCCAGTGTCACAAATGGTTGTAGTCTTGTAAAATGCCATAAGTAAGAAGTTTCTTCCCAATACGATATCTAAATCTATCCTTTTTCAGTTTAAACTGTTCCCCCTTGTCCTGTCACTGCATGCCCTTGGGAAAAGTCTCTCCCCAGCTTTCTTTAGGATCCCTTCAGGTGCTGGAAAGCTGCTGGAAAGTTCCCCTTGAGTTTTCTCTTCTCCTGCCTGATCCAGCCCAGCTTTCCCAGCCTGGCTTCAGAGAAGGAGCTGCTCCAGCCTCCTGGTGGACCTCAATCCTTAATTTATGTTCTGAAAAAATTAATTAAATTCCTTCACACGTTTCTTCAGTGATTTTTCCCTCCTCTTTGTTGACTAATGACATTAGTATTAATAAGTCACACTCTGTCAAAAGTTGGTGAAACCACCAACTTTCTTTAAATATGCTAATAATATAATCTTTTCTATTAGATTCTCTTGCATTAGGGTAAGACTGCTTTCATTTTTTGTCAACTAAGAAATGTGATCTAACTTATTAGCAGGTACCACAACACTGTTTAGGTGGCATTACAGGGATTTGTGGCATAAAAAAGAAGTAAGAATCCTCTGACTCTCTGAAAATACCTGGAACAGCCAAGACCTGCTGGGAAATTAGCATACAAAATGTAAATGATGCTGGAGACATGAAGCTGGATTAGCAGACATAGGGGGATTTATAATGGAATAAAGGAGAAGAAAGCTAAAACCTTAGGGACTCTTTTTTTTCCCCCTAACAATGAATGCAGCCACATTTTGCTGATACTTCTCATTTGAACATTTCAGTGTTAAGTCAAATACTTTAATATTACAAAGCAGCTTTTTTCTTTTTTTCAGAAGATGTATCCAAATAAAATTAATGCCTGGTTACAGTAATGCTGCTTTGAAATGTTAATTTGATGTATATCAGGATTTGAAGTGTTAATGTTCAGGATGTCTTGGCCCAGATCCAATTGTGGTAATTACAGTTGGTTTATCAAATTCCACCCAGCAGTTTCCAGTGGAGAGAAGAGGTTTCTTTCTTCCCTGCATTACCAGGTCCTCTGAACAGCTGCCATATGCAGCTCTGAAAATCTATTAATCAGAAAAAGTCTTAGCCATGCACTGAAGTGGAAGGTGTAGTTCAGGGATTCAAATTGTAATTTTCAGGTTGTTTTGTGGAGTAATGTTTTTAATAGAAGAAAACTTTTTAGTAATAACTTACTCTGGTTTTCAGTCTGTATACCCTGGAATTTCTGGGTTGTTTTGCTACCATGCTCTGGATTGTGGAGTTTCTTGGGCACTGCTGGGGAACAAATCTTTCTGCCCATACAGTAGATACAGCTCTAGAATAAGGGTTTAACTTCTGACTTATGTTCTGTGGCACAAAGCTTTTTCTTCTGCCTTCTGCTGATTTGATTCCTCAGAGAACTATAGCTACTTTTTAAAATTTCTTTTACAGATGAATAAACAGATGTAAACATGGGCAGTTTAATTGGGATGATTCCATATGCAGGCTATTAAAAGAGAAAAGCAAACTATTATTGTTTCACAGGAGAATCTATGCAGTTCTTTCCAACAATGCAGAAGATCCATCTTTAAGCTCAGAGATATAGGTGCTCATCACTTAAATCAAAATCTCCTACAGAATGCAGGAATAGATGAATAAATAGATGAAAAAATCCTCTGCTTATTAAAAAACCATGGATTAAGTATTGCTTAGATCAATTATGACAAGTTACTCTGATTTGCAGAGCTACTAACCAGTTGCAAGGCTTTCTAAAGTTACTAAATATTAAGCCCATACATATCTTATGAAGAGTTATACACCCATTTTAAGAGATAGTTCTTAATGTGTTCACTTAACCAGTTTCTGTACTGAAGAAAGAGAAAATAAAATGAATCATTCTGGTAATTCTGAACCTTCAAAACTCTTCTGGGTATAATAGTGGTCACAGAACATGAAGTCTTAGGAAAAGCTTTTGTGCTAATTGGTAAATGGGGTTTAATTGTTAGCTGAGCTTGCAGTTGATGAGAAACTGGGTCATTGACACTTAAAGGGGGGAAGTTCCACTGGTGGTTGGTTTGGAAGATAAAGAAGGAAGTCTCTGCTGCTTGGAAGGAAAATAAACCAGCCAGAGATTGACACATTGGAACACTTCGTATGCTTTATCTCTAGCAGGAGACCCTCAGTGAGGCAGATCAAATATAATTATTGAGAACATAAGGAAAACATCTTTGTTTAGCCTGTTGTAATGGGGAGAGCCCAGCAGGACTGATCCTGGGTGTGCTGGATTCCTGTGCAGCCTTGAACACTGCAGAGTTAGCAGGGGTGTTAGTCCTTTAAGTACACTGAGTTCTTGCTTTTGCAAGCACCAGTAGCTTTATTTTAAAATAAAGAGGTAAAAGCTTTTAATACTTAATGTGCACTTCATATCCTGAAGCAATTAGTGTGAATGTCACCTGGGTGTACTCCTGTCACTTCATATATAGGTTGTAGTAAGGGATATTGCCTGCACCCCACACCTCCATTTCCAGATGGAGAAGCAAAGCAAAATGAGCTGTTTTAGCATGTCTGAAATCAGAGTTTAAGTAGTTGTTTCAAGTAGTAAATCAGAGTTTAAGTAGTTGTCTTCCATGTGATAGCTCATCAGTGATGAATCTGGAAATACAGGGAGGGTTTCTTAGCTCCAGTACTAATGTTTGTCTCCTGAGTCTTGGATTCTATCTTTTTCTTTTATGAGTAGGAATTTGAACATTTGTTTTAGGGGGGAGAAAGGAAAGAGAATCCATTCTCTTAGGCTCAGTTCTGAAATGTATGTTGTTTTGGCCTCTGAGAAGCCTCCTGTGTCTAAAGAGGACAAGGAGAATTTTTCAGCAGGGCAATCAGGTTTTTCAGAGTGTGAACATAAACCTGGTGGAAGAGATCTGAGTTGGTCTCTAGGAATTCTTCTGCTCCTTGTGGACTCCATGGTGACCCAAGGGAGAGAGGGCTCATGTTAGGCAATGGAAATGTGCTCTCCCAACCCTCTTTTTGAAAATCCAAGTATGAGTTGCTTACAGAAAGAACTTCAACAATAAACACCTGTATTCATTAAAGACTTCGACATCTGAAATATTAACTGATATATGCCAAGAGAATATAATTAACATAAATTAGAAGTCATCTTACAGTACAGCTGATAATAATTCTTATTGATCACATTTTTACATTGGGCTTTTTTTAATGTGAATCCCAACTGAAGCTGTGCAGGGTTTATTGGTGGCTACAGAAATCCTGTTTTACATTTGTATATGCTCAAAGTTCTCTTAAGTTTCTTAGTGTAACAGGTACCCACAAATAGCCCTCTGAAGCTACTAAAAATTTTCAATTATCCTTCCAATGGGAAATCCCAACACATTTGTATTATTTTTTTTTTCCTTCCAACTTGAAATGAAAAGCTGAATTTCTTCTTTCTTCAAGAATTTTTTTAATAATAGCAAAATTTGTAAGTTAGTGCATACAGTTCAAATAGTATCTAAAATCGCATAGTTAAAAGCAAAGCAATTAATATTTACCTCATCAAAACAATATATTAATGTTACTGGCATGAAATAGGAGTGTGTAGGTATGAATTTGACATCTCTCTGTAGGAAACTTCCCACAACAATGCATTCCTGCAAAATGCTGGATTTTCTGATGGAACTCCATTTTTTCACCAGTTCCTCCAGGGAAATGCTGCTCTCAGACAGGTACAGAATTTGTAGCAAACAGCTTCTCCCTGAACAGGTGTTGCATATTAAAATGTAGAATGGATTTTTCACCCTTTGTGTAAAATACATATTGGATCAAATGTGTCTGAACATAGAAGAAAAGGGAAAATGGGATGACTTTGCCTTCTTTCCTCAGCTTAATCTGGAATATTAAAATATTACTCCACTCATGAACTAAAATTACAGTGGTAAGCTTGATTGCAAGGAGCTCATTTATTGACCTGCAAAACACTTCTGAAAATCAGGGATTTTTAACCTGGCTGGGGTGTGGACATTGAGCACCCTGGGCTGGTGCTGGGAGGTGTCCCTGTACATCCAGGGCTTGGAACTGGTTTCTCCCAACCCAAACCAGTCTGATTTCAGGTGTGCTACTGGTGTACTGGTCCCAGTCCTTGTTGCCTCCCTCCAAAACCATGACAGATGAGTCCTTGTGTGCCAGATGGGCAGAGGTCTCTCACACCCGTATCTTCCCCATTTTTAATTTTTTTTTTTCCTTCTGGAAAAAAAAATGCAAGCATCAGTCAGAATCCTTAATCCCCCTGGAATGGTTGTGTGCTCTCTGTTTTCAGTAGTACTGAGTATGGGATCAAGTCCTTGAGGAAGCAGAATATTTTTGCAGAACTGCCTCTCTGCATGCAAATCATGGAGCTGATTCCTTTGCTTCATACTCCCCTGAGATGTCTTTTTCTCACTTGATTGATGCTGCATGTGTCTTAAAAAGGAATAGGAAGGAAAAAAAACCCTTATAAGAGCTTGGCAATAACAAACCTTGTAACCAGGAAACAAAAAATACTGCTATGAAAATGCTAATTTTTTTTTTTTTTCTTTAAGCAAAGTGTGAAGTAGGATAGTTTTATCATGTATAAAATCATTATCTTGATACAGTGTAGGTACAAAGTTTGTAGGAAGGGTATGAACACTAAGGTGATGTGTTTAAAAAAAAAATTAAAATCTCAGAGCATCCCCTTGGGTTGTTAATTAATTTTGTTCAGAGAGGCAGTGTTGAGATAGCCAAGAGAAGTTCTGAGGCTTTAAAAAGGGACTTCAGGACAGTGGGGAAAGTGGTGGAGGAATCAGGGCCACCCGTGGTGTTTCCTCCATCCCTCCAGTGTCTGGGAGCACAGGGAAGGATTCCTGGGCAGGAGCTGGCAGGACTCATGAGAGGGCTTGGAAATGGGTTTGAAGGGGAATCAAAGGAACCCCACTGGAGGTGACTCTAGGAGGGACATGCCAGGGGGGGAGAGCTCACTGACTCAGCTCAGGTGCATCCAGAGCAGTGCTGGCAGCAGGGACACAGCCAGGAGGAGCTGGAAACCATCCCAGGAGGGTGTTGGGATGGCTGCCCTGGCTGGGGTGCTGCCATGGGTGGCTGGAAGTCCTTCAGGGACAGGCAGGAAGGAGGTGTGGGGTGGCTGTGTGTGAGGGGGTGTTTGGTTTGGGTTGTGTAGAGCTGAATGGCAGTGATCAGGCTGAGGGGGACACAGGGAAATAAGGATATCCTCTTGCATGGATACAGCCTCTGTGTGCCTCGGGATCTGGGCAGGATAAAGGGTGACCTGCACTAAAACCAGTAAATGTATTAAAACTGGATTTGTTGACTGAGAACAGCTTCCTGTTAAGTTTCATCCTCAGTGTCTTTGGTGTAAATAAACCTTAACAGTCCTAGAGAAAATAAAAAGCAAGGAAAAATAGGAAAGAACCATTTTGTCTGCAAGCCTGTCCTCTTGGACAAATAATAAGGAAGGACAGAGTTAGAAAAAGTGTTTTATTTTTTGACAGTAATCAAGAAATAAACTTTACATTTTGCTACATAAAATCTATATTCTTTTTGTTGACTTGATTTTTCTGCCAAATGAGGCATTTTCCTATTCCAGAGCCTGGGAGAAACAAACACTTCACCAGTTTTACATGATTTTGCATTTCCTCCTGGCTGATCTTTTATGGTTTTTCCTCTCTGACTCACGCCAAGAGCTATTTTAGCTTGGCACATTGTGAGTGTTTTTTCTGTCTGGAATGGAATGGAGAAATGTGAATGATGGGTGTGCAGGAGGCTGCTCACTCCTCTATGCCTTGCTGTTGCTAAGTGAGCTTAGGTAGCCAGAAATTAACTGGTATTTGCTTCAAAACCATCTGGCCTCCTCTCATTCAAGTTGTCTGTAGCACTCCGGGTGTCCTCTTGTCCTTGCAGGGATTCACACCTCTTGCTACAGATTTCCACTTGCCTCTTTACCTTCCTCCTTGTAAATCAGCCCAATAAAATAGGTCACTCCTTTACGTGGCAGCTTTTAAACCTCTGAGCTCTCCTCTCCCACAGACAGCTACAGCTCTCCTCTGTAGCTTTCCTGACTTCAGGTTCCAGAGGATGTATTAATGTATTCCTTTCATTTCTAGAGTACATGGATACTGACACTGCACCCAGATTCCAAGCTGTTGTGCCTCACTCTGTACTGACTCCAGTGCCAGAGATTTCTATTAACCTTGAGCGGTTTAATTTAAAAAAATATATATATAAAAAAAGTGGTAGGTGTAAAGAATTAGATTCTATCTGTGTGAAACTGGTATGTGGGCAAAAATACATGAAGTTTTTCTTTATTAATGCAATCTTAGGGATGTAATAGAGATTTTTATCTTGTCACTCCACAGGTCCAATAGCTTATTTGTTTTTACAAGCAGTAATCATGGCACACATTATTAAATTTTAACAGGCAGTTAATATCTATGTATTCTATCCCATATTTTGTGACCCATACTGTACACTTAGGATAACTCTGAGCTTTAAGAGGATCATTTCAGCATTGCCTGCTTTCACTGCAAAAATAACTGAGCACAAAAGGGATATTCAGATTTACTGAATGGCATTACAGAATGCATCAGTCTTGGTTTTAGATTAGCAAAAGGATGTTTTCTTCATTCCAGTACTTCTGTGGGAAGATACAAACCAAAGGAAAGCAAAGTAGTTAATTTTATAAGCAATTAATAGCTATTACACAGCTGTGAGACCTTGTGTCAAGTAAATAACATTCAATCTAATTGTGTTTTAGCATATTTCTACCTGTCTATCAGAATGCAGCTGTCATACCTATAATGAGGAGGTGACATTCAGTTTATAGTTTGAGCCAAGCCTGCTGGTGGTAAGAAAATAGAAAGATCCTGCTTTCTGCAGGCTTATGTAGGAGTCAGTGTTCTCTCCCAGTGGTGAAAAGATGCTAAACACACCTGCATGGGTGATCCTGGCTCTCAGGATGCTCCTCAGGAGCAGCAAATTGCCTTTGGAACAGTCCTAATGGGCATTGTCTTAATGATTCACAAGACAAAGGGGGTTGAAATGCAGTTTTAATAGAACTGTGGTGTTCACCCTTGGCTTCATTGAACTGTGGTGATGTTTCTGCTGGCACAGAGAGTTTCTCCAGGGAACAGGATGAATTACAGGGCATGACTGGGAAGGACCAACAATTGAGGGATCATTGGTATCAGGGGAATTGCTCTGTAGCACTTCCCTGGTAACAATATTGAGGTTCTTGTCTCTGCTGTCTATGCTGCCATTGAAAAGAGTGCAATGGTAGGAATAAAATTAAAACTTAGAGATAAAATTCATGCTCTTCCTCAGCTGTCCATATTTCAGAGAAAAATAATTCTCTATATGATACCAGGAAATACATTTTAAAAATGTTGTATGGTACTTAGATATGTATTAGTTGATGTGTTAGGTAGGTAGGGTTCAGAGTTGTTGGAGTAATGTATTTAGTGTTTTTCTAAGGTCTGTACTTCAGTGCTGAGAGCCTTATGTTTCAACACTATTGATAATCAATGAAAAAAGTACCAGCCTGGGTTCAAATGTCCATTTTTGGGGGGTAACAGTAGAGATGCCTGAGGTAGATTTAACTGGGAGTGAATTCCAGCTCCATGCCACAATTTTTGGGTTGTTTTTGTGTCCCAGTGTCAGCCCCATTAGCACAGTTGTTCTGCTGTAGTGTGAGCTTTGCTGTGATCACATGTTGGTATATTTAACTTGGAAAAAAGCCTATGGTTTAGAATTGCAAGATAAACCTCTTTGGATTTATGAGCAATCAATATTGATGTATAATCTATGTTTTTTAGTGAAGTCCTGGTCTTGAGCTGCCTCTTGCAGTGTGTCTGTTCATCTTTTCTGCAGCAGAGCTGGGAAGGATGTGAAGAGGCAATTTGCTCAAGCCCAGCTTCCTTCTTTTTATGAATGGGTTGGTATTTCACCTATTCCATTGCCAAAACACCTCCAGGATAATTTTTTGTTTCCTGCATTGCCATTTACTCTGTGCTTATGGAGCAACTCAGAAATAGGTGGTTCTTAATTCCTGAACATACCTTATTAAAGGAATGAGAACAGTTGGTTTGGGGTTTTGCTGATTGATTAAGTACTTATTATTTCATGTCTGTTAAGCTAAATTTTCCTGAAGAGCTTTTTAATGATGTAGCTGAATGCTGAATTTTGTCAGCACAAGCCTCTCCAGATTAATCACAGGATCTCAGATCTTTTCATTATATTTTAAAGCCTCTTGAAGTGACAAGGTTGATATGGAAAAACAACGTGCAACCACAAAACCCCTGCATGTTATGTTTTCCAAAACACTGAGATAGCTGCGTAATAATTACTTTTTTTGGAGCTATTAAATGAAAATGCACAGCAGTGTTCAGGAATATGTGATTACTCAGAGGATTTCTTTATTAAATCTCTATCTTGTATTAACAGGAGGTACCCCCCCCCCCCCTTTATGCAGCACCTCACGCCTGATGATATTAAAGTCTTTTCTGGATGCTGTTAAATTAATCCCTGGGGCAAATCTGCTCAAAGCAAAGGCAAGGTATCAGTGACTAAGCATGGACAGTAGTTAAGACTGTGTGGTTTTATGAAATAGGAGGAGTTATTGACTGAAAGAAGGTATCTCACTCCTTTTGGAGAGACATTTTCAGTGCAAAGACACTCAAACAATTGCACTGTCAGATTTGTGTCCCAGTTGAAGTTTGTGGTCTAAACAATAAGCAAGTTCTTTTTCTCTGTTTTGCATATATTAAGTAGTTTCAATAGGCTGTTCATGCACTGAAAAAAATATACAGTGTTTTCCTGAACAGTTTATAAGAGCAGATATTGAGAAATTTAACACTTTGCTGGAATTTATAATCCTGATTTTCATTTTCTGATGTGTTTCTTTAGTTCATGAAGAGCTAATAATGCATTTGTTCCTGCCCTCCCTTCTACTCCCCTCCACACAAAAAGTAATTACAAGTCCTAGTAGGACACCTCTGAAAGACAAATATATCTGTGAAATGTCAGATGCCCAGCAGAAAAGGATATCTGATTCTGACAGGTTCAGCATATCTATAGGAATGATCTCGTGTATGACCTAAAGCAAACCAATGAATATAAAAACTCAGCATTAACATCAACGTTGCCTTCTCTTTTTTATATTTAATAATAACAATAGTAATAATAATAATTATTTCTAGCCTCTGTTCTTGAATAGATTGACTAGAATAGAATCAGAAAAAGCTCTTTTCTCTAACAAGTGATGTGTTCATGGAATTCAAGGCTTGAGGTTTTTCTTTTTTTCCCTCTCCATTATAATTTTTTTTCTTTCTTTCACCATTCTGAAAGCTGAATAAGACTATTTGGTTGTTTCAGCACTGACAGAGGAAGTACCATCTCCAGCAGATATTTTTAAGAACATCAATTCTCTGTTCATTGGCATAGAAAAGAAGTAACAGTGAGACCATTCTTGCTGCTATTTTTTACAAGATTTTTTAGAACTGTGCATGTGTTTCCATCACATTGCTTTTGATGTTCTGCACTCTCACAAATGGGTGCTTTGTAGCAGTAGCAGTGGACCAAAACATCTATAAAACTGAGTTAGTAATATCTAATCTGTGGTATTACATAGCCTCCTAAAAGAGAAGTGTTTAGCAGAGTATGGAATGGTTCTGTCTAGATGCAGTCAAATATATTTTTAAAAATATATACTATATTCTAACCTTTCCAGTTTTTAAAAAAGCTTAATAACGAACATCTCCACTGCTGCATGCTTTGCAGATAAAATAAAAAGGTGAATGGGACATCAGCAAACTTGTCCCCAGGATGCAGGCATAGATGGAATTCCTGCAGCTCACTGGGAGGTGACAGGTGCTTGATATTGCAACCAGCACAAAAGGGGCTTTTTTAGCAGTTTTACTGCATATGGAGCTGTCTGCTAACTGTCCAGAAGTGCAGTTCTCTGTGTCTGAGTCTGCCCTCCTTTGAGGTTTTTTCCTAATTTTAGCAACTTTGTCAGTTGAAGTTGACAAAATTCAGCCAGAGACAGAATAGGAAGATGGGTACCATGTAATCAGAGTGTAAGGACTTGGGGTGTCCTCCTGCCAGCATCATCACCTTGTGAATATTAAGATAAGTTCCTCCAAGCAAGGAAATGCCAGTGAGTTCAATAACAGAAATATTTTGCTGCCCTCCTGCTGGTGAGAACAAGGTGCCAGCTCTAATGGAAAGCAGGCTGGATTCTCCCAACAGTTGATTTCTGTGTTTATGACAAATAACTGCATGCTGAGGAGCTGGGAAAGTGGTGGTGTAAGCAAACACTAAGATATATTTTCCAGCTGTTGTGAGGAAAGGTAGAAAGTTCCTGGTGTATTGTTACAAGTGAGGGTGATGATGGTAAAAAATGAGAATATAAAAATGCATCGAGGCAGTTTGAGGAGTTTTCCTGGCTCACAGTTAGTTTCACTGTTCCAGTGACACTTCTGTGTGGCATCTGCAAATGTCTGTGGGTCTTGTAGGAACATGTGCCCTGAAAACTTACCCTGTGAGACCTGAATTTGTGACATGGGAGCATAAACTGCTTACCAGCACTCTTCTGCTCTTGGTATTTTCTCTGTCCTTGGAGATATTCCAGATACTACTCAGGGCCATATGTGACTGGTCCTTAAACTGCTCTAGTTGACTGTTTTGAGCAAGGGGTTGGACTTGGATGATCTTCAGAGGTCCCTTCCAGCTTCAGCTCTTCTGTCATTCTGTGAGATTGCCTCTTGGGGGCTGATACATCTCCAAAATGTTCCTGCAAGGTACAAAATGCTAGAACTGTAGAGCTGACAGGATTGCTCAAGGTAACACAGTCATCCTTGGGAGGTGGAAAGCTCTCAGCTCTGCTTGTGTCATTCCTGATGAGGCTTTTCCAGGAGGATTGGAATGATGGAATAAACTGGCACCAACCAGTGAGGTCACTTAGAGCAGCTGCCAGTCAGTGTGTGGCCAGCTTGGTCAGGTTGAGGGGTTTGCTCAGCCAGGTTTTTTTTTTATTTTCAAATGTGTATATACCACAGCTTCTCTGAGTACCCAGCTGCAATAGTTGACAGCCCTCACAGTTAATTTTTTTTTTTTCTTTTTTAATTTTTTTTTAAAAAATTGGTTGGAAACAGAAGTGCTGAGGCATGAACAGGCTGGCTCCTTAGCTCTGCTGTCAGAGTGGTTCCAAAGAATGCTTATCAATAAGGTGATAAGTGCTTTATATATATATATATATATATATATAAATATATATATAAAATAGTGATGAGAGAAATAATCTATTTCTTCAACCTACTGTCTGGCACTTTGGTTTTGCAGTCCTGTGTGCAGTGGGTGAGGTTTATTCCATCCCAGCACCTCACATTTCCCCTTGTCTGTCTTCTCAAGGCCAGCCCATGTTTATGGCCTGCCAAAGTTCCTCTGAAGGGGCTAATTCCAGGGATAGAAGCATCACAGTTTCCATGTATCTTAATTTTAATGTCTTATTTTCCACATGGTTGCATCTTTTAATTATTCTTTTGCCATAGGACTAACTTAGTTCTTCCTTTTGGTGCAGTTTCAAACTGTTACTGTTGCTCATATAGTCCTTTGGCATGGGCAGTCAGTTCATGCTGTCCTCTTGGCAGGAGCTCTTTAGGCATTTGGAAACTTATCATAACCTTCTCTTATGCTCTTCTGCTTTTCTCTCCTCCTCCCTTTTTCACAAGTTATTTTCTCTTTGTATTTTTTTCCTGTTTTCTCTGTCTGCAGGTGACCCTCATCTTTATTGAAATGCCTGACTTTTGTCACAATATTGTCTTTATCTTTGAGTACAAAAGAAGACAATTTCCTACTTTCTATGCTCTATGGATTAGCAGATATATCCCAAGTACAATTTACTACTTTCACAATAGCATAAAATTACATTTAGCTCCTGAACCATGAAAACTTCCAAATCCTTTTATGTGAAACCATTTCTTCACATTGTATTTGTGTACTGGGTGACTTGACCCTAGGTTCAGAATATTGTCCATGTTAAGGGTAGTTTTGTTTGGCTCACTTTGCTTTTCCAATGAATTCTTCCCCATTGTCAAGATAACTTCTAGTTCTGGGCTTGTTCTTGCAAGTGCTGCCGTGGTTTCTCTTCCAGCAGCCTCGTCAGGAATGAAAACACTGGATCAGTAAGGAACTTAAGTAGATGTATTGTTTCATTTAATGACATGGCATTGGTAATAACTTCCCAGGAATTGTGCTTTAAGCAGCTCAGCCCCTGTGCTCATCTGTTTCCATCCAGGCTGTGCTTTCTGCCCTCTTTATGGTCTCTCAGGCAGTGTCAAACCCCTGAACTGAAATGGGAGTGGGCAAAACTTCCACAGAGCTTTCTGTCTTGTCATGGAAAGAAGACACCACCTGTTACTCATTTAATTGTTTTATTTCTTCCAGGATTTATCTTGGAACTGAAATTTAGTTCCAAATCCTCAGATTTCTTTGGTTCCCAAGTGCAGAAACTGTGTTTGTACTCCTGGTTCCATTCCTGTGCTATGTACAGAGTGTCACGAACTAAGATGTCAAGCAGCAGGAAATGGTCAGAGGATGCTGTAAATGTTGCTGAGCAGTCTGTTTCAATTCCTTTTCTCAATAGTCAGCTATTTAATCAAAGTTCTTGTTCATCTCAAAGCCCAGTTCTTCCTATTGATCCCATCTTAGTTTTGGAATCCTTCCTGGCCAGCTGTGTCCTACCAGAGGTGTAACACCTGTATAATATTTGGACAAGCACAGGATTTTCTTAGATGCTTGGCATGCAGACTCCTTGCCCTGGCTGTGAATATTCCAATTCTTCCTAGATTTTGAGAGTTGGTCTTAATTTTTCTGCCTCCCTGTGGGTTTCTGTTGCTGTCTCCCCTCAGTCATCAGGAGGCTTATGATTTAGTAAGCAAAATATTGCTTAATCCCTCTGGGCTGTATCGTGTTGTCATGAAGCACCATCCTCTGGTTAAAGGAGCCAGACCAAGCCCACATTGTCTGCAGGATGGATCTAAGTCCTGTACCTTCTTCTGAGAGGACTGAAAAGCCAAAAGCTCATTGTGGCCCCCAACTTACAACTTCATAGCCACTTTTTCTCTTCCTAGAGAAGTCCCTGGCAAGATCAGTGTCTGCATAATGTCTGATATTCATCAGATGAATGCAGGAGCTCTAGAGGAAAGATGCAGTCTCCCTGATGGACAGAATGCCTCCCAAAGCTTGGTGTTGGATGTATTACATTTCAAACATTTCAAAATTGAGTTTTAAAAGTCGAAGTAGCCCAATTTTAAAAGGAACTGCAAAGGAAATTTGAATCTGATAGTTTTTCCCCCCACCAGCCGAGCTGACAACACACAGTGCCCTTCCAGGAAACCACTTGGATTCAGCTAATGTGGCAAGTCAGGACTGAAATTCAGATTTCAGATAAGCAGATACTTACATTGCAGAGACTTCTGTTGATTACATCCAGTTTTACATGAGGGATCCCATCAGAGCAAGGCTTTAAAGTGGGGAACAGCTGTAATCAAGTCATCAACATGGATGTCTATGAAGGCAGTGGGAATTACCAGTGTGTGTGTCTGCTATTCTATATGAAATTAAGACAAAAAGTAATAACCCTGGGGAACGGAAGGGGAAGCAGAGTATTTAAGGCTTTTGTGGCAAACAACACCACTTAAGTGAATTTCTCTACATTCATTCCACTTTTAATATCTCATATATGAAAACCAGGCAGGAAACAGCAGTGTAGATGCTCACAATTTTGTTTTAATAGCAAACATCTGAGATGACATTTCCAAGTCTGCCAAATTTAAACAAAAGGTAACTTAACAGAGAATGAAATGATGTGCATCATGTACTTGTGTTATAATTGACAGTGTAAGTAGAGTTAGATGATCCTTGGTAGAGAGAATCACAAATTGCTGAAGGAGTGAATGATTAAATGGGTTCTGTATGTTCCAACATGAAATGCAGCAGAAATATGAAGGATTTTTATGAATTCTTGATTTTTTTGCAAGAAATATTTTAAAAGGTATTTTAAGGTATTTTGCTTCATGTTTTACCTCATGTTCTTGTGCTGGTTTCTCTTGAATGTTTTATTGCATTTAAAATGGCCAAAATACTGTTGGATTAGGAGCCATAGATCAAGTCAGATGCTGAAGGTGACACTGTACAACGTGAGTATAACTTCTGTGTGTGCATGGCCAGATAAAGTGTGACTTTATGAGGATGTGAAATACTTTGGGATTAATTCAGGGAAGAGTTTCAAGAATGTGTAATCTGGGAACTATTTACCAGCAAAAGACATCAAAAACTGAGACTGCTGAATTATCAAAATGAATATCAACATGAAGAGATGGTGTCATAATAAACAATTATTTTCATGAGGAAAAGTTACAACTGTGTCCTCACAGGTGAAACATGAAAGGAGTTGAGGCTAGGAAGAAAACACATGCAATATTGGTCAGATTGTGAAATTCTGGTGCCCTTTAACAAACATAAAATCAGGCATGGAGGTGCTGGCAGGATCTTAGTGCTCTGCCCAACCATGACCTCTGTGAGGTGATGCCAAAAGCCAACATCCAGCTCTGGGGCTGCTTTGCCTTAGAAGATGGCACATACAGCCAATAACAGTTATAATTCTGTTGGATTTTGTAAATCCTACAGGATAATGGCCCAAGCCCCTGCTCCAAGCCCCTGGAACAGAAAAGTGACTTTGTTCAGGCAGTTTAATGGCTGATTCAGGCAAGCTGGCACTAAGTGTTAGGACAGTAAAGATTTTCCTCCAAGGAGTTGTTTGGGTTTTTTTTTAATTATTTGCTCTATACTCATAAAGTACGGTCATTTCATTTTTAAATCTAAATACATTGATTTTTGCAGAATGGTGTTTAACAAAAGCAGTTATAGTAATTTTTTACCATTAAAAAAAAAAGTATTTTTAATTAAAACCCAGGATTTTTTGACACAGCATCAGATTGAAGCAAGCTCTCACAGTTTTGTGGTCTTGAGAGATGAGCTGAGCAGTGTGGATACACCTGTGGTTCCTGGGCTATTGAAACACTTGGTCCCATAGTTTTGCATGTGAGTTCTAACAGCTCCTTCAACCACAGGTCTGTTTTATCCCTGAAATCCTATTTAGTGCTAGGAATTTTGCAGTTCTAAAGCCCAGTGGACACAGTTTCCAACATGGGAAGACACTTGGATGTTGGAATGGCCCTTTAATGCCACATAATATTTATTAAGTGTGTGAAAGCAATGAGAATATTGGTGTGGAACAAAGCTGTGCTTAGGGCTCAGGTTCATGGATTTTACAGAAGAATAACATCATCCTGCAACCTGTGAGATCTCCATGCTTCTGCTGAGTTATTTCCAAGGATATGTGCTGGTAATTTGCAATGCAGATGAAAGATGCTTCAGCAGCAAGGTTCCAGTCTTTAGCCAACAGCACAAATTTTTATTTAAAATAATGGTTAGTAAGTGTTCAGAAGATAATATGGCACAACTCATCAAGTGGAGACTGCTGTGTAATACACAGGATATTCTAATTATTGCTACTAATTACAAAGACAAATAAATATGAAAAAAAAAGGGTTTTCAAAAGTGTCTTAGATCAACTGAAGCAGGACTAATACAAAGTGAGAAGATTCCAATTTCTCAGAAATAGGATAGGCTTGAAAGAATTTGCTGCAAAGGACCTTGTACTTTATGTAATGATGAAAATAAAATATTTTTCAAAAGAAATCATATTATTGTAGCTGTAAGTTGAAGGTGCTTGCATTTAGGGAAAACTAACAGTTCTTTTAAGTTTGAAATAGAATGTGCTCTGACAGGCTGTGCATGTGTAGTGACATTTTTACAGATGAAATTTTTAGAGTAGAAAGCACTCTGTGTTAAGAAAAATAACCTATAAATGATGAATCTGTTTCAAAAAAAAAAAAAAAAAGTAAATGATATTTTTCCAAAAAGAATGTTTTGTCCCAGCTTTATCTGCCTACTTCTGATCAGAGGAAGGAGCAGTGAGAGCTCTCAGGCTGTGTCAGATAAACCATTAAGGTGTGGATGCTGCACAACTCTGTAGATACAGAGTTTCTGGGGGAAACCTGATCTGATCCTGGATTGTTCTCATGGGGGAGATGTCAGAACCTCTCTTTTCAGCTTAAACCCCTTGTTGACTCCTTCCTTGCAGCAGTGTGAAGATAACCTCATGGGGATGCCCCTGCCACCCTTCAGCCTCCCAAGTCAAAAAATCATGTTTTGTTTGGGTTGTGGGTTGGGTTTTTTTGTTTTTTTTTTTTCAGTAACTAAAAAATAACAAAGCCTGTGGGTTGTTTTGTTTTTTTTTTTTTAATTTTTTTTTTAGTAAAAATCCTGTGATGATTGTATTTGGAGATATTTTGACTCAGAACTCTGGGGACACCCTGCCTTGCCTGAAGTCCCAAGGCTTTGGCAGTTTCCCTCTTCAGCTTTCAGGAGAGATTTCAGGATCTATAGAAGGACAACCCAGAAAAGACCCCACCCTCCTCTCTACTGGGAATCCTACCATATGGTACAATTTTTAAATATTTTTTTTCCTTTGGGCAAAGGAATTTTTCTTTAGAGGTCATTGGAATCTCAGTTTTCATTCCTTGAAGACTGCAGAAACGTGTCCTGCTCTGATCCAGTCACCTACTCTGCCCTGGAAAAGAATGAAATCTGCTTCGTTTCAAGCAAATTTACTTTGCTGTGATTGCAGCCCTTTATTTATTTAATTTTTTTTTTCTTCTTCTTTATGGCAAGTTGTTGACACATGGGAGAGGAAGCTTGATTGAGCAGTGTGAAAGCTTAAATCCTGCCAACTGTAGGGTATGACAAAAGAAAAGAAACAATAGACCTTTGTTACCATAGCAACAATAAAACTGAACCCCCAACCTCACCAACTTTTTGTCTGCTCCTCTGATACTGTGAAGAAATGAGATCTGAACATGAGCTGTGGGATATTACCCAGGAACTGAAATTGGGCTGTTATTGTGCAGTCTGAATAATTTGTAATATAGGAAGGAGAATCAAAGTAAACCACAGAAGAGCAGATGAGAAAACACAACAAATCTTGTCTGTTTACAGGGATATGATTAATACAGATTTTTGCTGAATCTTTACATCTTTCTTATTTGTTAATCTCCCTAAAAAGTGAATTTTCTTGACCATTTATTCTTATAAATAAAGCTATTAAAGTCAGGATGTAGTGCTGAAAGCAATCAGAGTGTGTTTACTTTTTACTTAAACAGCAGAGATTAATGGATGGCAGCAGCCTGAAAGATGAATGATTGCCAGTTAAAGGCACAGCTCAGATCCAATTTCTGGGGCATTTTAATCACTCCTCTCATCACCCTCCTCTCTTTGCCACCATGACACTGGGCATTGCCAGTGCTTCGTGCATTAGGTAAATTCACATCCCTGGAAATGTGATGTTGGTCAGTCAACTGTGACACATAAAAAACCCCACAACTTTGTTAAAAGGGAAAAACACCCTCAATAGTATTTATCATTTCTTCTGCTCACCTTTTGGTTTTCATTGAAAACCATAGGAACAGAAATTAGCTCAAAATAAATATACAGTGGCTTCAGAACATAACTTGGTTTCCTCATTGGATTTAATGACCCCTTTTCAATATTCCTCATCAAAATGAGAAGTACTGAGAAATGTAGAATGATGGATGAATATTTTTGCATAAAGCCTAAAAGAAAAAAAATGTTTATTTGAAGTGAATTATAAATGGCCTAGGACTTTAATCTCTGACTTTCAGACTAGTTTGACAGCTACACTTAATTCTGGTGCATCCAATCCTTTGGATCTTCTAATTCAATTTCCCCAAAGTGATCTGACTTATTAATTTTAGGTTTACTTAAAGTAATTAAGGGTACTTATCTCTGTGACTATGTGAGTCGTTTGGCTATTATGGCCAGCACTGCTTTTTCTTGAATTTGGTCTCTAGTGCTCTTGTAATGCTTGTTGAGTTGGTTTTGTTTTTTTTTTTTGCCTGTTGATATTCTGTGCTTCGAGTTTGCTGCAATATATTGTGGGCTGTGCTGTGGCTCTGATGGTGACAAAGTGCTGCATCCTTTTAGCTGAAATGAAAACCCTTTTAGCTGCAGGGATTTCTGTGAATGAGCTTGATTGACCAGTCCTTACAAATGGTCCCTTCCAGCCCCCTGCTTCAGCACAGCTGAGGAGAGCTTGAGCCAAAGGTATTTCCAGTTCCCCAAGCTGCTCCATGAGGTTCTGTGTCTTCTGAAGAAGGATTTAATTTCATTTTTGTGCTGAATGTAACTCCTGTGTTAGTCAAACTGAGGTAATAGCAACTGAGCAACTTGTCAGGGAAGTTTTTATTCTGGGTTGTTTTTTGTTTGTTTGTTTCTGGGTTTTTGTGGTAGGTTTTTGGGGTTTTTTTTTGTTTTGTTTGTTTGTATTTTTTTTCTTAGTTATTTTTTTTTGTTTGTTTTTTTTTCCCTTTAGATTGAACCTTTTCCTTTATTCATAGATTCCCTTGACAGAGCAGCCTCCTGCTGGAATATTAATTGACATGCAAATAACTGAGTCAGTTTTGTCAAACTGTGCTAGAAAGTTTGGGGTTTTTTTTTCAGCATCAAAGTGAAGTTTCTGAGAATTGTGACAATTTCCTATTTGTTTTTCATTTTTCCTCTTTTAACTCCCATAGTGTGCTTATGACTCCAGAATATTTTGTATTAAAAATAAGTTCCTAATTCACTTGGGTGTTTTAAAAAACGAATGTTCCTTGTATTCACCCGAGAGGAGAGAGAATCACTGCTCAGTGAAGGCCAAGCAGAGTCAAGAGTGAAGCTTTTGGAAACCTCAGGCTTGCATTTTAATCACTGTACACTGTGATGGGCCACAGTGTTTCACATTTAAACATTGTTTTAAAAATAGTTAAAAAAACACAGTCTTTAAACAATTTATTCATAATTTTCTGGTGCTGGCATTTAATTACTAATGATGTATTTTTTGGATACTCTCTGGGTTCCACTTGCAGTCAGCTGACCCTGTGAGACTTAACAAAAAGTAAAATCTCTAGAAAGAAAATAGCTTCTGTTCTGCCTCAAACCAGGAGACTGCTTGAAATCTTTTTTTTTTTCCTAGATTCCCTAAAAGAACCTTTTAAAATGACCTGGACTCTCCCCATAACCCTGTGTTCATTCTTAATCATATGCATTTTGAGGGAATTGTTTCAAACTCTGACAAAATAGTTTTGACAGGAACTAAAATGGTATAATAAGAGCTATTTCTGCTCCAATTAATCTTTACATTAGAAAGTGTTTCACAGAATGCTCCAGAGATGGAAATTCATCTTTCTGGAAATTGTCATTTACTGTCAGCACTTGAGCTGGCTGAGAAATTGTTACTAGGGCACAGAAAATTAAACTGAATGTTTTTCTTGACCTTCAAACAGGTTGGTGGTCCTTGCTTCCAGTAAAAACACAGGTAATGCATTTTTATAGAAATAAATTTAGCCAGACTCAAGAAAAATCTTATCTTAGCTATGGGGAGTTACTAGGATGCAGGACACTGAAATTTCTCACAACTTTTTTATTTCTCCTGTCACTTCACTGGTCAGCAGACAAGAAAAGATATTCTTAGAGACAGCATTAACCAAAAAAGTAGTGTTACAAGATTTAAATGAGTCTATTGGCCTTGAATATATTCTAGATTTATATATTCTAGTGTGGGACCTTCAGATTCAAGAAGGTTTAGTTGTCCCCAGATCTCAAGTAAAAATCTTTAAATTATTGGGATGTTAAATATTTGTCTATCTGATTTTGACCAGAAAATAAATCTTCAAAGTGAGCAATTTCACCACCCCCCATTTCTTGTTTTCTTATTAGACTGTTTTTATCTCAACCCAGACATTTTCGAAGTCTTCTTGCAGTGATTTTCTTCCCCATCCCTGCTGCTGTTACCCTACAATGTCCCTTCCAATCTACAAGCAATTTCCTTCCTTTATTTCTTCCATTTTCACTTCCATATAACTCCTCCTCTCCTCCTTCCTTTAATACTTCGGATGAGCCCTTGCTTCTGTTGTGCCATTCCTTCGGCTCGTGGTTCAGATTTTCCTGACATTTTTTTGCAGAGCCTTTCAGGCCGAGTTCCTCTCCAGTTGCTGTGACTAAAAAGCAGCAAGAAAGTGATTCCTGTTTAATCTCTAAATTATAAGGAGTTTATACAAAATATAGTGACATATCTTGTTCCGTTTGGTCGATTTTCTTTTTATTTGTCTGACTGCCAGTCTGGGTTAGTCAGGGTTCTGCTTACACCCCCCAGCCAGGTTCCGTGCAGGCTTTGTGATGAATGAAGTGATAACACAGAGGGGTTGTGTGAGGCTTCAGCTGAGTAATTAGCTCTGGGAATATGTGGGTCAATTAAGGTGAACTCATTTTTGATTAACAAGTTGCTACAATAACAAGAACAGCAACAATAGCAGTATTCTAATACACGTTTGTTCATTTCATGTTCATAACAGTTCCTCTGGAGATAATTCACAAATATTTTCAAGTACAGAGGTAACATTTGTTAATTTTTGATTAGTTTCCATTATCTCCATAGTTTTATGGTAGGTGGCATTTAAATTCTCAATATTTTCCATTTGATTTTTCAGTTTCCTTCAGTTTGTGTTCTAATGTTTGCTTTTAGTTTTAGTCATCCTGATAATAGTGATCTCCAACATTCTCAAAAATGTGGTACAATTTGAAATGAATATTGAAAGTCAAAAATTATACATCTAAATATGAAATTAATACAATTTTTAGAAAGCATTTATTCTCAAATGAACCCCCTTCTGCTCTGGTTGATACGAAGCCACCCAGGATTCATATCTCAGCAAAACACTGCGCCTTTCCTCTGCCTCTTTTTTTTTTTCCTTTTTTTTTCCTTTTTTTTTCCTTTTTTTTTCCTTTTTTTTTCCTTTTTTTTTTTCCTTTCATATAGGAAGCTCTTTTGCCTTTTCATCAACCCATTTCTGTTCTGAACAGAACATTAGACTTGAGCTCAGTTTAAAAGCAGTGATTAAAAGCGAAATTTCACTTGTACTTAAGGATAAATTTTGACATTAAAATGTATATGTTTTGTTCTGCCTTTAATCAGGCACTTACATGCAGGAGTGTCAAATTAAGTCAAATGGTTGCAAGCATTGTACAACAGAACCATAATTACTATTTGAGCTTTTATTTCGTGCATTCTACAACCCTTTAGATATTATGAAACCCATCTGTCTCAGCAACTTTTCAGAATAATTTCACAGCAACCCTCACCCTATGAGATGTGACCCACAAATCAGTGTCTGGTTTCCTGTCTCTTGGTCCCACCTCTCAGCACACGGTTACCCTGGTGCAGTTCCTACAGGTTTGGGGTTTTATTCCTCAATTACTCCATCCCTCAAACTTCCACTGACTTCCCATGGCAGTGTCTGCAAGGCTGTTGTCTGGAACTTGATGCAAGTGTTTTGATGCTCAGGAGCTAATTAATGTTTGAAGAACTGCTGGAAAAGAAGCACTTGGCAGCAGTCACAAAATTCTCAGAAACTGCCAGTGTCTGGATTAGATGTTTATAAGCACAACAAGGAGGGATGAAGTAACAAATCACATTTTAATTACAAGGCACTCTCAGGATTGCAATGCAATTTTATTGTTTTCCCAATTGTCTTTTAACTGCTGGGGTGCAGCTCTGCTTTCTGGGTGCTCTGGGGAAATCCTGCCACCCAACTGGCTTGGGTTTCTTCACGTGCAGGGCTGCAATTGCAAACCCTGTTTCACCTCCTGACCTTTTTCTTTCTGAGCTGAGTGCCTGTTTGCCATTAGCAATCTCTACAAACTTGTATTTCCTCTCACTAAATTGGAAGATTATGAACCATGGCAAAGTTCATGAGTGAGAGAGAAAATGAAGTGAATCTTGCAAGTACTAACTTGTAAATTTTGAGTGTTCCTTGTTAGGGCACCTGATAGAGCCCACTGATTTAACATAGCTCAGAGGTCTGTGAGTGACCAGGAGTCCCAAATACCTGGCCTGGTTTTCTGTAGTTTTTTTTATTTATTTTTTTTTCCTTTACCCCCCTCAAGTCACACAGACTGCTAGAAATTAAGTAGAAGGTTCTCTTTAGCCTTTTTGGGGTTGGTTTTTTTTTGTTTTTTTTTTTTTGTTTTTTTTTTTTTTTTTTTTTTTTGTTTGTTTGTTTTTTGTTTTTGGTTTTTTTTTTTTTGTTGGTTTTTTTTTGTTTTTTTGTTTTTTGTTTTGTTTTTTTGTTTTCCTCTGCTCCAAAGCTTTGCATTTTACAGCTTCCAGCTAAACTGGGGAAAGCAGTCCCAGATGCCTGTGTTTTTGCAGTATTCCTTCAGCAGCCAGTGGGCCAGCTTCAAACAGTTCTTACTGGGGGGCAGCAGCTCTGTTCCTGGGTTCTGAAAAGATTCTGCAGTCTTTCATGGTGTTGATAAATTCTGGAAATACCTTGATTGAACCAAAAATCACCTCTTGCCCTAACAGTACTTGGCAATTCTTTTAGGAAGGGAAGACAGGAGGAGATGGAGCTGGGAAAGAGGGAGTCCACCCAGTGAACAACCCCAATCCCTCTGAGCATTCCAGTGGCTCCTCTGGACACCTTCCAGGAGCTCTGTGTCCTTCTGGTGTTGGGCACTCCAGAACTGGACCCAGAACTCCAGGTGGGGTCTGACAGGAGCAGAGCCCAGGGGGAGACTCTCCTGGCTTAGGGTATGGGGGGGAATGCTGATCCCTCTGCCTTCTCCCCCCTGGATCCCTTAGGGACTCAAACAACCTCCTCTTTTTTGGTTCAATGCCATAAAATTAGCCTCCCCCCCCAAAAAAAAACCCCAAAACCATATCCCCAGTCACCCTGGCTTTTCACAGGTGGGACACATTCAGGAGTCACACTGCATCACAGGGCTTTGTGATTTGCTCCTCAAATGCATCCCTGTGTTTCCAGATTTGTGCTTTGTCATCACTCTGATTCCCAGACCTCAGTGCACGTTTGTCAGACACTGAGCACAATTAAGCAGCCACTAATTGGCAAAGTAATGAGAGCCACTGAGCAGCTTCTGGGATGAGCAAGCACTTCTCCAGGTACCTGCCAGGACTAACAGGCAATGGCAAAAAGTTTGCTTACCCTGTGGTCAGCCTGCAGGTGGACTGCTGTATTTCAGATCTTTTCAAGCTCTTGTTCTTTTTTCTCCTTTTTTCTCCTTCTTTTTTCTCCTTCTTTTTTCTCCTTCTTTTTTCTCCTTCTTTTTTCTCCTTCTTTTTTCTCCTTCTTTTTTCTCCTTCTTTTTTCTCCTTTTTTTTTCTCCTTTTTTTTTTCTCCTTTTTTCTCCTTCTTTTTTCTCCTTCTTTTTTCTCCTTCTTTTTTCTCCTTTTTTTTTCTCCTTTTTTTCCCCCCTTCTTTTTTCTTTCCCCTTCTTCTTTCCCCTTCTATTTTCTCCTTCTATTTTCTCCCTTTTTCTTTCTCCTTTTTTCTCACTTGCTTCACCCCCAAAACTTTTAAAAGGGGTGAACAAATCTTTTATTAAAAGATGTGTTAAAAATCCAGGTTACTGATGTGTGCCTGAAAACGAGCAGGACAAGGTGATCCTTTTGAGATGTTTCTAATAATTTGTGTTTTTCTCTCTCTGTATTTCTGACTTTGGAAGCCAAGCCCCCCTTGGCTGTGTGTGTGCCCCAGCCAGGCTGGGTTGCTCTGTGGTCAGGTACGTGCAGGATGCCAGGATCACTGCTCCATGAAGGGCTGGAGAGCTCTGTGATGCTGCCTGCACCTCTGTGCCATCACTTGAGGGTTTTGTCAGGATTTGGTGAGGTTTTATATCTGAACAGACTCATTAGACAAGCTCATAGGATCCCTCACTTCAGGTCACCCTCAGTGTTTTCTCTCACTCCTGATTGAAAGGTTTAAAATTAATAGAAGTTTATAAGTGATTTTTTTAGCATCCTTATCTGTAGGATGGCTGGGGACTGGTTAACAGGGAATCACAAAGACTAAATAAAAAGGCCAGCTCTGGGTTCAGGAATCTGCAGGAATAAAGTTATTTATCAAAAATTCCCTGTTGACAGCAAAGAACATTCCAAAACACTGGCTGGAAATCTTGCCCTATTTTAATAGTTTAGGAGGAGCAATAAATAAAACTTACTAACCATGCTAACAAGGAGATATCTATCTACAGGTGCAAGAGGCAAAAATTTTAAAAATATATCTTTATTTCCAACTAGAACAAATGTTAAGCTCGCTTAAGCTTATGTCAGAGCAGTTGGAATAAACTGGATCTCATAAATTGTGCTCAATCAACCTGTAAGGACTCCACTTTTTTGGAAATTAACTCCACTGTTGAACTGCTTTCATTTTATGAGCCTATTATTCAGCATACCTCTTTGTTTTCTTCATGTATTCTCAATAAATACAGAAAAGGGATAAAGGGAGGTGCTCTTCCATATGATCTACAGGATTGCCTTAAAATCCATGTACTGTTAATATTCAAGGAAAATGTCTTTTTTTTTTTTTTTTTTTTTCCTCTTCTCATTTTCATTAGAAAAGTAGGTATTTTTGGCTGAGAGTCCATGTTCTATTAGGGAATATTATTCCATTTTCTATTAGGATATTTGTGAAAAGTCTTTTTGGTTAAAAACTCTGGATGTATACTTCTGAAAAGCCAAAACTGTGTTCCTGGTAGAAGAAAATAAAACAGTAATAAAGAAATTCCTGCAGCTCAAGTAACTGTGTAGCATGTTCACACTAAGAAATAAAGATTTAACTATGCAGACTTTTTATTGAAATTATAGCATGTTCCTGTCAATCTCCCAGCTGAGATGATATTTTTTCATGTATTACTGTAGAGCAACTACTGAAAAAAATGTGCTGAATGTTTAACCTCATGTTTTATTTCATGTCTTTCCAGAAATGATTTTTTTCATCGTGAGAAATCCTGATTATTTATTGATGCAGAAAGCAAATGGGCTGATGTTCTACTGGGTGTTCTGAACAACATGTGAGTGTAATAATACATTTACTCTTGCACTGATTGCCTGCTCAGTTTACCAATGACTATGATTTTATTTCAACATAGAAACTTCAAGGTGTTTCTTAATTCATTTCTGTTGCAGCAGCAGGTAAGTGTGGTATTGTGAGAGATATATGGAAGTGGCTGAGGTCATTCCTTTCTGCTTTTTAAGCTATTTTTGTCCCCTTGTATTTACTTGGTACATTTATCACCATCAGGCTATGCTGCACATTTGTAACCTTTCCTACAGAAAGTCCATAGCAACAGAAGTCAAGATTAATTCTAGTTGATAAGTAAAGCTCTAAAAAAAAAAAATTGTTACAAGGCCTTACCTGGTTAGCAAAATGCCTGGACACCAGATAAACTTCTTTATCTTTCAGTCTCCCCTAAAATAGCAGTATTGTGACCTTTTATAGTAGGAACTGCAAAAAATCAGACTACACAGTGGCTGGCAGAAATGTAAACTCTGATTAAAATCTTCAGGTTTTAGAAGACACTAAGTAACTATAATGACCTTCTCAGGCTTAATGTATTAGTACAGAAGGGAAGGCAAAAAAGGCCATTTATTCTTTCTCACAGCAATATGTCCTGAGCATTGCTGCTGTTTAGTAACAGTGTTGTTTCTGATATTGCTACTACTAGAGAGTCTTAATTTTTCTGTTGTTTATTTTTTATTTCATTGACAGACGCATTTTGTGCCTGAAAAAGGTCCAGTTCTTGAGACTGATATTGGATCTCTGAGTATTCGTTTGATTTTTGAAAAGCAAATTGCTTCAGCTTTGTTCATGAGGTCATTTTAGTCAAAATACTTGTGGGGATGATTTTATTGGCTCCAGTGTTTGGGGATCAGTATCTGTCATTCAAATATCAATCAGTCATATGCTCACACAGGAGGGTTTTGAGCATCCTGCTACTCAGTCTCTTTGCCATGATTCCTGCCCCTGTTTTTAGAAAAGCTCCAATCCAGGAGCAGAAATCACATCAGCTGACTGAGAAATTGTGTCTGTGCCTAAATGTGCCCAAACGTGGGGTTTGCCACAGAGTTAGGCAGCTTAGTTCTGTGCCTGTGCAGCTGCCTTACACTGAAATAATAAACTGCTGAATAAAAGAGGGTCTTTTTTGCAAATAACTTTTGTCAGCTGGGGAAAAAGGGGGGCAAGTGTGACTCTTCAGCTGTAGAGCAGGGCAGAGATTTATTCCCAAACTGGGATCTCCAAGCTATGCAGAGGGAACTCTGCAGCATGTCTCTGTCCTCTGATGAAGTGGTAAAAAATTGGAGGTGTGGTGTCAAACTTCTGCTTTTAGCTGGGAAGTTGACCTGGGTGTGCAGGGTCAGATTAGAGGAGGAAATTATTGTCCCCAGGCATCCCCTGCCAGTGCCTCTATACTGTATATTGTGTTGCAGTTGCTCACAAATACTCCCAGTGCCACAGTCAGATGGTTTAAGATCAAGTTTTTTATGGCTAGGGAAAGACAATAGATTATTTTTGTTGTCAACTTATTGTGAAGATGAATTCTTACACTTGATGTGCTCAGTAGATTTTCTGGTAGATCAATTTGAAATGGAAATTAAATAGATTTGTGCCAACTTATTGCCCACACCAGCAGCTGGACTGCAGTGGGCCTGATGTGGTGGGAAAGCTCCTGGGGATGAAGGGGATCAGGAAGCTTCAGCTACCACTCCTTTGATGCCCAGTTCTTCCCCTTGCTTTCTGATTCCTGCTCCCTGTTTCCATAAAAAGGTGGCACACTGATGGTATAGCTGGAGGTGTAGGATTTAACAAGGTACAGCACATCCAGCAACACCCTTGCTCTGGCAGCAGGAAGGTGATGCTGCTGCTACTGATGAGAACTGATCTACACTTTAGATATTTTAGTTATATTACTTTTTCTAGTTATATTTTTTTTCACTTATAGTTTATTTGGTTATATTTTTTTGTAGTTATATTATTTATTTTTTATTATTGTGGGCCCTAAGTCTTTCAGCACATCCCACCTAGTAACTTGGGGGGATGCCAGTGCTTTTGCAATGTGTCAGGAGCCACCTCAGTGCTCTCTGTCCTAGAGGGTAGAAATTATGCTGTGCTCCTGGTATGAAGACATCCCAAGCCTGGTAGTCCCCATTCCCTAATTCCCTATTACAGATTCCCTGCAGGGTGTTTGGCAGCCTTGGAAGCCCAGGTCTCAGAGGAAAGGAGGTCTCAGGGACCCCAGAGACTTGGGAGATGGAGTTGTTGGTGTTTGGCAACTTCTGTGGGTAAAGGAACCCCAGTCCTCTGGATTACCCTAAAGAATTTCTGGAGTACTGACATGCATTGGGAATCCATGAGCCCGGAGCAGCTCCTGATATTTTTCTTTTTTTTTTTTTTTTTAATCTTGCTGTCTTTAATGTCTTCCATTTGATAGAGTTCTTCCTGATTCAGAGAATTAATTTCTTTTATTTCACAGCATAGTAATTCAGGGCTAGGAGTTTTATTGCTGTGTAATTTGGGGGAAAGGGAGGATATTACTTGAATAGTGCTGATGATAATCCAGGTATATATTCTTTTTGAAGGGGTTTTAGATAATGTTCTTCAGCTGAAAACACTGCTCTGGAATGATTAATTTATTTTTTGTTGAAGAATTGTGTATTAACTGGAAGCATTTTGTACTGCATAGTTACTAGAGACACTTATTTTCAATTCAACAAAAGATGGCTCTAAGAGCAGAAAAATTAATGGCAATATGTTAGGGGACTGTATGAAAAATACACAGGTTCTGCTTGCATGCAAAACCAGCATTTAGCTGTAATAATGGAAATGAGATTTCAGTCTGTATGTTCTTTGTTATTAATCCATTTTTCTCCTTTCATCTAAAGACATCCTAAAACGTATTAAACAAATCATGCTCTGTGAAAACAGTTTCAAAATAAAAATGCTTTTGAAGCCCTACAATCTCAGGCATGCATTTCCCAGTGATCATAACATCTTCCCCTGCTGCTAATGTAGTGATGCACACTTGTAAGTGTGTGCAATGTTGTACTTTTACTTTTTTTAGTTAAAAATGAAATTATTCTTCCTCTCTAAGCACCTTTCTGGGGGAACTGTGGGAGGCACAGTAAGCACATTGAATCTGAAGACCTAATAAAGATGTTAATTATAAGGACTGGCAAATAATATGTAAGTTTGAAGTACTAAGGTTTAGTTTTTCCTTTGGTGTGGAAGGGGGTGGTGCCTTAAGTAATTTTAGATCTTCAGTGTTTCTTCAGCTTTAAGGATTGTCTGAAGTTGACAATCCCCAGTGCCAACCCCTGCATGGGCAGGGACACCTCCCACCAGCCCAGGTTGCTCCAAGCCCCATCCAACCTGACCTGAGACACTGCCAGGGATGGGGCAGCCACAGCTTCCCTGCCCTCCTGAGCAGTGGAACCCTGAAAGCTGAAAATAGTTCAGGCAATAACAAGCTCAACTTACTGTGTGTGACAGCAATTTGTTAGCAAATTATGTGAATAATCAGCCTATTATCTTTGCACTTACTCAGTAACCTTTGCAGCGTATCAACAAAGCTGCACCACATTGACACTGAGCATTTATAAAGGTGAAAAATTGTCTGACATTCTGGGTATGCAGTCTGCATAAAACATTCTGAGAGAAGAGAAAGGGACAGATACTTCTTTGTAGAGAGGGAGGAGTAGATGGAGCAAAAGGTAGCAGTGAGTACCAGTAGGTGGTAAGACAGTAAAAAGTAAATATTTATGCACATTTTTATAATGTCTTTTTTTATTTTTAATGTCTTTTGTTAATTTAGCATTTTATGTCAATCTATGAGATATTGACAGTTGACTTCAGGTGTACTTTTTTTCTTGTCATCCTTGAAATGTTAATGTTTTGCTAATGTAATGAAAAAAGGAAATGCAATGTTTGAAACTGAGTAATTCTTCTTTGCTTGAATTCCTTCAGTAATGCAACAAGTTGTCAAACACATATGCTTCAAGATTATTGTGCTGGAAACCAAGACAATGTTCATGTCATGGCTTCAAATATTTGCAGATATTTGTCTGTGTGCAAATAACAAATTGCTGATCTGCCAGATGTAGCTTAGGAATAAAAAAGTCTTGGTGTGCATTATTTGATTGAACCATCAGTTTAAAATCCCAGATGACAGAGACCCGAGCCAAAAAGGGTGTGGAAGCAGTTGCCCAGCTTTAGCTGGCAGAAACCAGAGGAGGCTGAATTCAGCTCCAGTGCAAGGGAGATGGATCCATTATTAACTGCTCAGCCCAGGCACAAACACTCTGTAAAAAGGCCTGGTCTGAGGCTGTCAAGTGTAAAAGCATAAAGCATTCTCAAGTTACTGAACGTGGATTTCATTACTGCTATGGAGTTATTTATAATCTTCAGCACTCCTCACTTCCTTCAGCTTTAAAAGTCAAGATTATAATTAAGTGGTATTTATTTATTTATTAGGTACATTGAGATGAGGAGTTGTGGGTTTTCTTGTGGTTGGTCATGGAGTTGAAGTGACTTGAGATTCAACAAATTGTTATTTTCCATTGAGTCCTCATTTAAGTGAAAGGTTTCTGACCAGCTCCAAATGACACTCTTAGCTTGTATTATTTCTGACATTTAACTGGAAGCACAACTGCTTCTCTTTTCCTTTGTCTCCTTGCTACACTTCTGTGATTGCATGGGACAGGTTATGGTAAGTGATGATTGAAATAGGAATTTAGGTTGTTTTCCCAGTGCCATTGCCTCAGCCTGACAGCTGCTCCCTTGACATCTCCTGATACCAGTCAGACCTTAGAAATAAATAACGACAGGGAGAGCTGGAACAGCAAGAGATTTATGTCTTCACCCACTGACTCTCATGCTGACAAGAATTTTTCATTCCCAAAAGAGACTGGCATGAGAATCAACAGATGTGCTTTTCAGAAGTCACTAAGTCAGGAGTGATGCTGCTCTGCCATTCATTTTCAGTTTTCTTTGCAAATACATTTTTAAAAGAGATGATAGCATAAAATGCCTCAGACTGAAGAGCAATTACTTGTTTCACTTTATATTGAACAGAAGAAATGTACTGTGTGCTAGGAGTGGCATTTGTTAAATGGCAGGATGAATCTGGAGAAAAGTTGTGATTTGGACTCCTCAAAATTTGTCTTTGAGTGTAATTATATTTAATATTGTTAATAGCTTTGTCATAAAAGATGCTAATCAGTGTGCTGATGAGGTGATGAGGGGTCAAAATTAGAAAAAAAAAAGAAGTCCATCTATTCAGCAAAAGACTGATTTAATATACAGAAATAGTCCAGTGATTTTACAAACTGGAGAGACAGAAATGGAATGGAATTCATTAGTGAAAAATGCAAATCCTGCACTAGGGTCACAGCAAATATTTTTTGCTAAAGCTTTTAATTGACTGTGACAGAAAAATCTGGCTCAGTGTGAGTGCTGTTGTATGAGGCAGACTGTCCTGGGACATTATTGAGATCATACATGGAATATTGTATAGTTATGCCTATCATCAGCAGGGAAAACTGAAGTTGTCAAATTCCTCAGGTTAAGCCATGGCAGTAAATACAGGGAAAGAAAGCTCATTTGTCTTGGCAACCTAAAAACTTGAGGTTTGGTTTTGTTTTCCTAGCACAGCCCAAGGGTACCTGAGCCCTGATGGGAGGTAAATCACCAGGTGAGAGCTAAGAAATGATGCTGGCACAATTACAGCTGAGTACCTATTGACTGGAAATAACTTGAGGCTGTCAAGCTGAAGAACATTTCAGACCAAAGGGGGAAGCTTTCCAAAAAGCCTGACCTGAAAAAATCCAAACCCCATAACGGGGGGGTTATGGGATTAGTGAATTTTCAGTCATTTCCCACAATATTTTGTATGTAGCATATTGGGAAAGCTGCTTTACAGCCTAAAAATTGTGATTCATGGTAGTGGCAGGGCTAAGTTGTATTACAGGCTAAAAAAAGAGACAGCACCAGGTGTGTTTGAATAAATAGATCCAGGTGGTGTAACCTCCAAATACTGGATGCATCATGGAAGATAAATTTTTCATGAACTACATCCCAGAATACAAAATAATTTAAGAGATGAAACATTTGCACCAAGGTTATAAATGCTGCAAAATAACTGAAATTTCAAGTAGATTTCTAGCTGTTATTTTTGTTGGCCAAGTCTGTTTTAAAATCTGTTGGCAAATAGAAAATAAAACGTGTGCATCAATCCCAGACAGGTCTGCTCCACCCCACTCCCATTTTTAAATCCTGGAAATGCTGATTCTGAGTGGATTTGAGTAGCAGATGGAGGGGGGGTCACAGCTGATCTGGAACCATCTTCAGCTGCCACATCCTTCATGTCCTGGGGACTTGGGCACTTTCTCTGGGTGTT
Organism: Heliangelus exortis; assembly: GCF_036169615.1. Taxonomy (NCBI): domain Eukaryota; kingdom Metazoa; phylum Chordata; class Aves; order Apodiformes; family Trochilidae; genus Heliangelus; species Heliangelus exortis. The sequence continues at coordinate 42,157,868 of NC_092426.1, forward strand.
CCCAGACCTCACCTGGGGAACTGGGATGGATTTAATAACCTGCAGTGAAAACAACACAAATATTGAGTAGGAAGAGGGGAGGAGATGTGTTTGAGTGAAGCTGAACCTGGAAAGTTTACCTGTTTACTGAAGTGCTTGATTGGTTATGATACTTTTTTTTTCCTTCATAGCTGACTTGCTGATCAAAAGTTGGTATAAATTAGCATGAAATCACACAAAAATTCCCCAAATTGAGACTTTTGGTTGTCACATGATGGTGAAAAAGTAGATTGCATGCATAGCACTAAAAAAAAAAATCAACAGTGACTGGAAGCCACTTTTAGCTTGATTTCTAAAGCTAAGCCTGATACTAGGAACCAGTTGTCTTATCTATATTTTAGCTGCCAATGTGGAAAAGTAAATATTTTCAGCCATATTTATAATAAAGTGCTAGTTGTTTAGACTACTTATCTCATACAGGGATAAATACTCCTTGTAATAAATAGGCTTTTCTTGCATGGCATGAGTAGTAACAAAGGCAGTATTTACACTACTCTGTTGTGATTTTATTTAGTCCTTTAATTTAGCATTTGCTTAATTTGAAAATAATTCTAAATTATGAAAAATATTTCCAAAAGCATATATACATGTGTTTGTTACATTTTCATAGCCAGCATGCATTTAAATAAATCCAGTTTCACCCATATACACTCACACATAGAAACTGTGTGAACCCTTATGTGTTCTCTCCCTCTTCAGCACAAATGCCTCTTTACACTTTTATACTTAGAGGTAGGACCACAGCTTTTAATAGTGCCACTCAATCCATAGTTGTGTACATAGGTGTTTGGAGGCTTGTGGTGCTAAGGTGTTTGGGTTTTTGGTGTTTTTTTTTGGTGGGTTGTTGTTGTTGTTGGTTTTTTTGGGTTTTTTATTTCTCATTATTCTACTCTGATTTGCAGTAATTTAAATTAGCTCTCCAAACTGAGCTGCTTTTGCCAGTGATGGTAATTGGGGAGTGAGCTCTCCCTGTCCTTATATTTTCCCTCCCCTGTCCTAATGAGGGAAGAGGAGGGACACAGGGTCCTGCTGGGCTCCTGGCATCCAGGCTGGGTCAGCCAGCACAGTCATTTAGAGCTTACAAATAGGTGAAGAAAATGAGGTGACCTTTGCACAGATGTTTTCCTATTGCAGTACACAGGTGGGTGAATTCTCCAAGTTCCTCTAAATAATGACTGGTTTGTGGTTGTTTTACCAGTGCATTCTAACCCATCACACTCCAGGAAAGATAAGTGAGAATGGCCCCACATCCCAACTCCTATCTAGGAAGCTAGACCCCACAGGGATATGTACCTGACAACCTGGTGTTCAAAAAAGGATGAATAAAAGTTTTGCAAGAGAGACATTTGATGTTTTTATTTACTTAGTGTCCTAATTGCATTTCTTTGGAAAGCTCAGAGTTTTTTTCTTTGCAGGGTGTCACTTCAGTGCAGGAGGCAGCTCAGTAAAAACAATTCCCAGCTGCTCTGTAGATGATGTTATCTGTGGTTACTTTGCCCTGTGATATTAATAACACCAGACATTTTACCAAGAAAAAGGGCTGTACTAGCTCTGTATCACAATATTTGATAGCTTTTCTGGAGGATGACTTTGGATTTGGATTTTTACAGCCAATCCAGTTCCCTGTTGTCTTCTGGAATGACTTGGAGGTCTGGACTTCCCTAGAATCCTCCTCCTCTGGAAGAGAACACCTGCACTGTATAATTCCTGAAACATCTCACTGTATTTCAGTGATGAGTGATGCAGGCCAGCCTGGCCATTCCAGTGCTTACTTTCTACCAAAGTGTGTTGTCTTTGTGGCAATTACATAACACTTCTTTTTGATGTAAAATACTTATTGAGCATAGTTTAATCTCTCTGTAAAGGTCTTCTACAGTCCTCAGTTGTCTTCTCTAACGTGACCACTGGCTATTCCTTTAGTTTCCTGTCAGAGTATGGACTTCAGGTCAGTGTTAGATGTTCTTTTTACTCTCTCAAGCTGACAGATCTTTAGAGCATCTTCCCATTGCAGGGACACTTCTGAGCTGAAGCCTTACCAAGGCAGGGTGGATTAAAAATTCAGTTTCCTTTGTTACAAACTCTTTCTAGTCTATACATTGAGGTTTTGTAATTTATTTTTTTTTTTCATTAAGGCTGCTGGTTTTGCTGTGGGTCCAGTTCCTGAGCTTTGTTGCTGATCATCACGGGGCAGTCCCCTCTGAGAAGGCTCCTGTTCAGTCTGAGTTAGTTAACCCCAGGGAATATTCTGTGTTATCCAATGGCACATCTTGATAAATTCAGATTTTATGCTCAGAAATGTGATGAAAAACTTTGCAGTTCTTCCCCATGTGAGAATGTGAGCTTAGTGGCCATGAAGTGAGTAGGAACTGTTTGACTTGGGGTGGCTGCTATTAATGCTGGGGTTGTGCTGAGCCCTTTGGGCACACTCTTCCCATCTTCATCAGAAATAAATTCCCTCACTGACTTATATGTGTGTTTCCTGGAATGTGTTAGGAGTCTCTGGTAGTGTACCAGGTTGCCTGTAGGCTTTTTGTGACAAGTCTTGTCATTTTTGGTTGGCTTCATTGCATTGCGGGCATTCGTACGGGCTGTCAGTAAGAGAATATGAAGAAGTTCAAACACTTGTCTTTGAAACCCAGTGTCTTTCTGTCTCCTCAAATAACACTCTTGTAAGAGTAAAACTAAGCCCTGTTTGGGATGAGGCCTTCCAGTTATTTGCCATTTATACTGGAGACATTATTTTGTTTTTTTTAGCTCTGTCAGATAATCTGTGGAAAAAAGCCAAGAAACACAAAGTGTAATCAGTGTGTACTGATATAGATGCATAATGGAGTTTTAATACCTTATGCTTGTGATTTAGTTTTAATCTTTTTATTCCTGTTCTTTGGGGAATTAGCTGCTTTTCCTCTGGTTGAAAACTCTCAAGTACATAATTAAGTCCTCTGCATAGCAACAATAAATAATAGCATGGATTCTTAATTTGGGGATGAAGTTGCTAGTTCAGTTTGCTTTGTGTGTGTCTGTAAATAGATTATTCCCCTACCAGGGCATTTTAGGCATTATCAAATGGAATCTCATAAACTGAATCAATTTAGGGGAGTTATATTTCATTGGAACTTACTGGGTTTTGCAACATTTTGCTTAGTTGTTATTATTAGTATGACACTTCTTATTAATTGAGATTTCTTTCCTGGAATAGAAGCAGTGGGGTTTTCCTCTGTTCCCTTTGAGAGTTTTATTTTGCTATGTTAGTTGTTTTGTCAGTTGTATTGACAACATCTATTGACATCAATAAGAAATATTAGGTATTTAGAATTTGTGAATACCCAGATAGATATGATGGCAGGACCTTGAGTACTCGTATGTGGGTAAATAAAGAAACTTGGTGATTTTTTCAGTGCTTCTACACACAAAATGTTCCTACTGAGCAAGGAGCCACCTGGAATTTCTAGAATAGCTGCTGCTTTGTTTAATTGTCTTTCTACTGATTTGCATGCTTAACTAGACATTCACATGAAAAATACTGATTTTCCATAGTATGTAGTACGCTTGATATATTTTTTTTTTTTTTTTACTTCAGAAGTCCCTGCAGAATTGTATTCAATTTTTTAAATCATGAGAGAAGAAAAAAGCTTGCTGTTCTGTTAGAGACATTTTAATTAAAGTCCCTGCAGGTGGGAAGAGAGACAATAGGTCATGTCTTCATTGAAACTTCTCTAATTAAGTAGTGTAGAAAAAGCTCTTTCTTACAATGTGCCTCTTTTTTTTTCTTTTTTTTTTCTTTTTTTTTTTTTTTTTTTTATAGAAATCTTACAGCTGATTGGGCTGTAGTTAAAAAATAAGTTTCAGTTCATCCAGTGCCCTCAGAAGTTGCTCTCTGATTGAAGCCCCACTCAGCCAAGGCAACAGGAGTCAGTTTTAATGAGGCTGGTGCTGCCTCAAAGGGATTCATCATTTGGTAGACAAAGAAAGGTGATTTCCTACTGAGGGTTCCCACAGGTCCTTCAAGCTGAAAGTGGCAGAGGTATTGTCACCAAGTTAGGATGACAGTTCTTTAAAAAATTATCATTGTCATGGATATTTCCCTGTGATGAATCAAAGATAAGATTTTCTTCATTTTTTTTTTACTGACTCCTACTTGTTCTCATGAGAGGGGACCACTATGGGCTGTGTCAAGGTTTGAATCACTTTCTGTTCAAGGCATCCAAACTCAGCAAAACTCTCCCAGAAGCTGTAATGTTTTCCCACATGGACAGGATTTCAGGAATCTGAAGCATGAAATAATGATGCTACTTGTCTGATGTTGGATGAGTGGTCTGAACTAGAGTACAGCTGTGGAGGAGTTCCACGAGAGGACTGCACCATCCTTTCCTCTAAGAGGTGGCTCTGGGTGCAACGTGTCTGTTTCTTTATATATTTTTAGATAAGGAAATGGAAGTACTTCCAATAATAAGCTTACTTATCAAAGATCAGAAAATATAGAACTTTATATGTTTTATGTCTATGGACTGCCATAGTAAAAGCTGTGCAAAAAAGCTGACTTATTAGACAGCTGAAGTGATGAGATAAACCAAATGGCATCAAAGTTTGTTCACTAGAGGCAGAAATTGTTGTATTCTCAACTCTTTCCAGTGCAGCAGCTAATGCTGGCAGTGCTACAAACATTAGGTAACATGAGCTGTTCCAGCTAAGTCAATTAATTCACTGAAGCTTACTCAGAGTAGTAAGAACTAAGTCACTGCTAAAAACCAAGCTGTGATAAATTATGTTCTTTGAGAGAATTTATGCAAAACTGCCATGGATTCTAGGGGTATAGTGGCAAAATATTTCAGTAATTAAACATGTCAGAAAAAAGCATCTTAAACTTTCAGTGAAGAACTCATTCCTAGCATAACACAACATTTTATTTTTTAGATTTTATTTTACTGTACAGAAGCTGATGAAAATGGGCACTCACCTGGATGAACACAAATGAATATTCCCATCATTTCGGGCATTTAAAATCCTAAACCCTGTCCTAAAAATCTTTCTTTCCTTGGCTTCTGGATCCCAAAGTAATTGGATAATTTGAGAAACATCTCCAAGATCACTGTGTCCAATTGTCAACCACCCCACCCAAAAAGAACAAAAAACCAAAACCAATCACTAGAGCCTCATTGACATGGTTTATGATAATCATCTATGCCTGACTACTCTGTCAGTAAAAATATTATTCCTAATATCCTGTCTAAGCCTCCCTGATGCAATTTCAGGCCATTTCTTCTAATCTTATCATTATTTACTTGAGAGAAGAGTTTCAAGTTTAGCTTTTTTTTGTTGTTATAGTTTTTTTTCTTCCTTTCTGGAAGTGTAGCATTAGAATCTGGCTACTGGGAAAAGTGTGAAAAGTGAGATTTTGCAAAATGAATTCACTCCTGCTGCAAAGATAAAGCCAGCATAACAAAATCTGTGATGAATGAGCAGGAGCTGTCAGCATTAATAATGATGTAGGACCTGCTTTCTTATAGAATAGTTAGTAAATATCTTCATTAGCTGTAATTAACAGTCATTGAAATGACATATCAGCTGGCAGGGGTGAGGCTTTCTGTGTCAGTGTGGATTTTAAGGGAGAATTCTCAAAGCATCTTCTAAGAAAACTATTTTTATAGAGTTTCTCAAATCAGTTTCTCAAGGGGTGAGGGCTCAGACCTCCAAAGGCAGCTCAAGGTTTTCTTTTCAGGTTGCTGTTCTGGTTTACTTTACAACTTGTCCATAGATCTGGGTGTCTTTTCTTCTGGCTACCAACACAGAGATGAGCAACCCTGTTTTTCAGAAAAATACACACCCATCAAGAAAACCCATAACATATTATATTGATTTGTTCAGTCTCTGATCCCTTCCTCTTTCTGGTGGTGGTTTTCAGAGATGATAACTTCAATGTTAGCATCACTGAACCATGATGTGTTTTACAAGCTTTCCTCCAAGAAAAAAAAAAGCCTAGAAAATGACTTTTTTTTAATTTATTCTCCTGAATAGTTGGCTTTTAATTCCTTGGCACAAAACCAACCTGTTTACTTCTTTACCCCTATTTTTCTGAATGCTTGATTATTTGATGCTGCTTAGGATATGTATTAGATGGGTTCAAATGAAATGCTTAAAATGAAAGACAGAAAAAATAATTTAGCAAATGGATGAAAAATCTGCGGAAAAACTCAATAGTCCTCATTTAGCTCCTAATTGGAACATTTTCTTGAAAGCTTGTCAGCCTCAGTTATTGTAGTTTACCATAGAATAAATAAATACAGAACTTTTTTGGCTAGATTTATTTGATCTCCTGTTATTAACATATCTCTACCCAAAGGTTATTCCTCATGTAGTAATACAGATTAGAATGAAGGGACATAGAGCATGGAGAGAGAAAACATCATGAGGGGATAGTTGCAATGATGTGAAAGTCTACAGTTTTGGCTAGAATTTATATAAAGTTAATTTTTATGTCTGCTGAAGAAGTTTGAATAATGCAATCACCCCAAGCCCTAAAAATCACTGCAAGTTGGTTTCCCCTAGAAATAAAAAGTATTTGGTAAAATCACGAGTTATGTTAGAGGAGAGGAATGTTTGGGTTTTTGTTTTGTTTTGTTTTTTCCTTTTTTTTTTCCTTTTTCCTTTTTTTTTAAACAAAGTCATGTAGTCTTTAGAAGAGTAACTAATAGCTATTACCCTTCTTTTAGGGGAACATTTAGTAATATATTTCTTTGGGACAATTAATTTCCAAAAAATCGCCTTTTGAGGTGTTCTGGTGATTTGAGCAAGCTGAGAAAAGCAACACATTCTGCATCAGAAAATGATGCAATTTTTACTCCAAATGGTGTCTTTTGTGTCAGTGCCACCAAGGAGTAACAGAGCAACTCGAGTGAGTGAGGCTGCAAAAGGCAAAGGGATGTGGCAGCAGAAGGGAAAGGATGTGAAAGAAACACCAGTGGAAAAAACTCAGAGATAAAACTTTGTGAAGTTGTTCTTATATTCAGCATTGTTACACTGATTTATCAGATTAAGGTTTCGTGTCATAGGCTTCAGTCTTGCAGAGAACTTTGATTCTGATCTAGTGAAGTGTGTAAGAACAGATGTCACTTCTGTGACTGAATAATTAGTTAAGTGCTGACATTTAGGTGCATATGTGAGTGCTTCACTGGGCTGAGGTGAAAATCCTCATTGGTTTGCTGAAACCAGGGAACTGAGGCAAGAAATAACCCTTCAAAGTGTGAAGAGTTGTATGGCAGGGTCCTGTGGGAAGAGAATTCAGCCTGATATTATTGGCATGTCATTAGATCAGATTATTGACTTATTTTTGATATTTGGGTCTTGCAGCTCCAAAGTTCCTCTACCACTTTTATTTGTATTGTTCTGAATAGGTCCTTTCCTGAGGGGAAGAAGAGCTGATTTTCTTGCAATTTACTTAAATTAGGTGAGAGAATGGCAAGGTTCTTGGTTTTGGGTTTTTTGGTTGTTTTTTTCTTTTTTTGGGGGGTTGTGTTGTTTTGGGTTGAATAAATGTGTCCATGCACTTTAACCCCCACCCCACACACTACCTGAGGAAAATAAGTAGCTGTTCAGTGCCAGAGTGATTTAACCAGGGATGTGACACAAACGTTACTGTGGGAAGGTGAGAAGTGGCTAAAAGCAAATCTGCCAAAATATAATTAAGGTAAATGGAAGCCTATATTAATGAAACTCACTGAGAAGCTGATGCAGAAAGAAAATGTGGTTTGAGAATAATTACTTGAAAGCAAAATCATCAAGATGTATTCTGTGGAGAAAAAAAAAAAAAAAAAGGCAGCAGCATTCAATTACAGTTTGAAATTAAAAGCCAGGGAAGGATTGCAAATCAATAACAATAAAAAGTTCACTAAGCTAATGGATCCCTTGCTTCAAATGGGAAGTGACAGGTTTGAATTCCAGAGTAAATCCTTGGTGATGGCTCTTTTCATTACCATGCAGCAGCTCTGCCACTTCAGCCTCAGCAGCTGTTTGATCTATGGCTCTATTTGCCCTGCCTTTCAGGAATGGGGAAGTGGGAACTCATTACTGAAAAACACCCCAGTGATTTGGGAGATAGATTTCCATGTCACCAGCTGATCCCCCAGGCTCAGCATCCACCCTTTGAACAGAAAGTTAAGTAAAACTTGAGATGCTTTCTGGGTTGCTCTTTGAAAAGGAACTTTGCTGACTAACAGGTTTAATGGGGGGTTCTGTTTGTGAGCATCTCTGTGTCTCCCAGTCAGGTAAAGGCTTTTTCTTGTAGTGAAGAAATAGCTCTGTGCCTTTCTTAGTCCTTGCTCTTAGCTCTGTGAAATAATCAGAATAGAGATATTCAAGGTAAAATACCACCAGATTACACCACAGGAGAAAATGGGCCCCACCCCATTTTCCTTAAGTGCTACAATCACTGTTTCCTGCAGGACCATTCTGATTGATACCAAACCTGGGTTTGGTTTTTAATGACCCTGAAAAGACCTTAGACAGGGAAACAATCAGGAGTACCCTAAGTATGCTGCTATATTCATACAGACAAGACAGTAACTTGGTTGTGTGAATAATGTCTTGTTCCTCAGGACAAAGAAATGACTCAATCAAAAATGGCACAGTATGTCCTGTTTATGGAAAAAGAAAAAAAAAAATAGAGAGAAGAGGATTTAAAAGGATTTAATTGTGGATCAAATAAAATTGCCAAGACAGCTATTTAATGTAAAAATAGACATATGAACTCAATTTAAGCCACTAACATAAGAGACAGTGGCCTCACTGGGTATCCCCAATGACTGATTCCTTCAAACTTTGTGATCTAGGTCCCATTTACCCTTTTGGTTTTTTCAGTATCACCTACTTTTCAGAATCATCCCCTAATTTTTATGCTATATAAATGCTCTAGATACATCATTTCCTCTTTGTGATTGGCTTGATATGAACTCTATGAATTTTCTGAATGTGCCTGTCATTACAGTAAGTGATTCTTTACCTTGTCTTTGTAAAGTTCACCAGAAAGAATGCTAAGCATTTACCTAACCTCCTCCAAATGAGTTTATTAAGGAGAAAAGTGTCAGAAAATAATACTGAGGAACAGTGTGAATGCAGAGTATTAAGAGGATAGGTTTGTGTTGGAGGAACCTCAGAGCTCATCCAAGTGGGACACCTCCCACCAGCCCCCATTGCTCAAACCCCATCCTGAGTACATCCAGGGAGGGGACAGCCACAGCTTCTCTATGAGACCATTTGCCTCACCACTCACAGGAAATATTTTTTTCCTGATATCTAATCTAAATATAGCCTCTTTCAGTTTGAAACTCTATCCTGTTGCACTATCACAATGTGTCCTTGTAAAAAGTCCCTCCCCAGGTTTCTCGGAGGCCTCGTTCAGGTGCAGGAATGTTGCTGTAAGGTGTCCCCAGGGTGTCCCCCAGGCTGAGCAGCCCCAGACTCTTTTCATAGGAGGGGTGCCCTAACCTCCCCATCATTTTCATGACCCTCTGGATTCACTCCAGCAGCTCCAGACCCTTTTCTTCACCCAGTATTACCAAGTCCTTGTCCTCAGGGCTGTTCTCCATCCATTCTTCACCCTGCCTGTAGTTGTGCTTGGGGTTGTCCCAACCCAGGTTCAGAATCTTGCACTTGCTCTTGTTGAGCTTCATTTGGTTTGTACAGTTCCATCTCTGAAGCCTCTCAAGGTCCCTCTGGATTTCCTCCCTTCCCTCCAGAGTGCTGAGCACACCCCACACCTGGGTGTCAGCAGCAGCCTTGCTGGGCTTGCATTCAGTTCCTCTGCCTGTGTCACCAACAAAGGTGTTCAACAGTACCAGACCCAGCTGTGACCCCTGAGGGGCATCACTCCCCTCTGGTCTCCATGTGCACATCAAGCCCTTGAGCACAACTCCTCGGGTTCCTTATCCACTGACTGCTGGATGGATCAGCTCCATGGCTCTCCCTGTTGGAGACAAGGACGTTGTCCTGAACAATGTCAGATGCTTTGCTCAAGCCCAGGTAGGTGACATCCCTTGTCCTTCCCTTCTCCACCAGTGCTGTGACCCCATCATGGCAGGTCACCCATTTGTCAGGAACACTTTGCCTTTGGTGGCTGTCACCATTATTTTGCATGTGCATAATTTCCAGGAGCATCTGCTTTAGCTCAGGAAGAAGTAGAGTCAAAGTATATAACTTGAAGAAGTTAAATCTGGAGCTAAGTGAAAATTAACTTGAATTCATTAAAATTTGTCTTTGGTATCTTTGGTTGAATAAATTGGCTGAAGAATGAAATGTAAAGACAGCAAAAACAAACAAATCACAGCTCTTAGAAGAGTAGGTAGGTGGAAAATATATGTGGCTGTAACCTTGGGAGCCCTTCTTTTAAAAGAAGCTCACAAGAAAACATAAATGGAGTCTTTCATTCTGAAGAATGTGGCAAAGATTTTTAGATTTGTTAAAGTACATCTTTTAGGCTTTCTTCTGTGAAAGAATTTGTGAAGTAAACAAATCTGGGTTTTTTTGTTCCTTCACTGCACCTCCAATGTGTTCAGTGGGAAGACACTGTAAGTCTCTATGCTTGAGCTTAGTTGCATTACCACAGACTAAAATCCTCATGGTTCTTTGTGCTGAACTTTTCTTTGCACTGAAAGAGAATGAAAACAATCACCTTGCCTGTTTCAGTGCTTCACAGAGGGGATGCTAAGTGTGAGAGTGTTACTCCTGGATAGTTTATGCACTGGGAGCTTTGTTGGCAGGTGATAAATTTGGCAACTTGAAAACCAATTTTTGTTTTAACATTATTGGAAATGTTCTTATTTATGGCTCTTAAAAGAACATCTCACATTTTTGCAGTGAAAACATGGGGAGAAAAAAATTGTTGTGAAAAGAAAAACATGAGAAGCCTTTGAAATAAACTTTCTATGAGCATTTTTCCAAAGTGGCTATAAAATAAAAATCATTTTATACCCAAAGCAGAATAAATCTTCTGTTTATTATGTGGTAGACAGCTGTTTTGTAATCATGTAAAGAAGTAATAACCTTTCAAGTGGTGGAAATAATGGGAGTCACCTTGATATTGTCTAAATAGTGTACTTTCAGATCATTGGAATTATTTAGACATTTAAATATCACTAAAATTGGTATGTTTAATTTCTTCATCCTTGGATTTGTGGTCTCAATCCTCTGGCTTCACAATTAATGGGACAATTCTTAGCTGCACTTCTGAGTTTTAGGTTCTTCCTGCAGCCGTTTCTCTCTTCAGAAAAAAATTGCTTAGTGATCCATAGTCACTGTCCTGATCTCTCCTGTGGAGGAGGGAGGATTGCAGAGGAGGAGAAGGATTTTTGGGGGTGGTGGTGTTGGAGCAGAAGCTCAAGGTGAGAGCCCTGAGTGTGCACTTGGAGCTCAGAACCCAGCCGGGTCCCGGGCTGCACCACCAGCAGCACAGACAGCGGTCGAGGGAGGGGATTCTCCCCCTCTGCTCTGCTCCTGTCAGACCCCACCTGGAGTTCTGGGTCCGGTTCTGGAGTGCCCAACATCAGAAGGACACAGAGCTCCTGGAAGGTGTCCAGAGCAGAGCCACTGGAATGCTCAGAGGGCTGAGCAGCTCCCTGGGAAGCCAGGCTGAGGGATTGGGGTTGTTGAGCCTGGAGAAGAGGAGGCTCCCAGGGGAGCTCAGAGCAACCTTCCAATATCTGAAGGGGCTCCAAGAAAGCTGGGGGAGGGCTTTGGACACGGGGGGGTAGGGAGAGGACAAGGGAAATGGTTTCCAAGTGGGAGAGGGGAGATGGAGGTTGGAGATGAAGAAGCTGGAACTGGGTGATCTTCAAGGTCCCTTCCATTCCATGATCTGCATCAGTACATGTTAGGGGGGCAGCCAGGCAAAAAATGAAGCAGAAATGAAGCTGGGGTCCTGTGTACACCAAGCTGAATATGAGCAAGCAATGTGCTCTTGCTGCAAAGACACCAGTGCCATCCTGAGCTGCCAGTAGTGGGTATTGCCAGAGGATGGAAGGAGCTGGTCCTTGCCCTGTCCTTGCTGAAGTGTCAGTAGGAAAATCATCATATGGGCCTGCTTTGGTAACTGCATTATTGCATATCAAACACTAGCACAAGTTCAGTGCTTCACCTTGAAGAAACTTATTTACTCCTCACAATGTCTATAATCTATTCCTGTCTGTGAAGCAGAGGAATTACCCCAGCAAGATTTGTTGCATAGCACCCTTTGCATGGCTGTGTTCCTCAGTTAGCAACCAAAGGTATTGCCAAGTTGAAGGCAAAAGCAATGTGAGGCAGGACTAGCAATAGATGTGGTGTCAGCTGATGGATGTTCTTCCCTCCTGTATCAGTAGGATCTTTCATGGCTGGTAACCCAGACATCTCCATCATGGTTAATCATGGTTCTAATGATCAGTAGCAGCAAAAATATTTTCACTTTTTTTTTGTTCCTAGTTGCTCTAAGTGTTCACAGGCCATTTTTGGGGGCTAATGCCCAAAAAACTGGAGACTTTCAAGGCCTGGATGCATTTCTGAGTGACCTGTCTGAGTTTTGGTCCTGCTCTGGTATGGACTTGATGATCTTCAGGTGTCCCTTCCAAGCCCTGACATTTTCTGATTCTCTGATTGTCATGCAGACGCCTCTAATTGTATTAAATGTTGCCAATTTAATTTAGAATGGATAATTTGCAGCCATTTTATCCTCAAACGAAGAAGTTGTTGCCCTAACCAAGCTAATTTAATTCATGTCACAACTGAACACAGTGATTTATTCCCAGTAACTCTAATGTTTTAATGATTTTAGGTGCATAATGAATTAAAGGGTACCTTCATGTCATGCAGAATATTTGATCTGAAAGTTAAACTTTACATGCACAAAATCAGTCTATTAAAGACTGTCAATTTTTTATCTTAAGCAGGATTCCTTTCTACTTATAGAAACATTGAAACATTTATTGCTTTGCTAGTTGTATTTTGCAAGTGAGATTTTAGATTGTAGTTTTTAGTGTATATGTAAAAAACAGATCAAAAATGCTCTGGGGCAGAGGGAAGTTTGATTAAGGTCCTCCAGAAGGTTTAAAACTTGACCAAAATTTTCTTCTCAATAGAAGTTTTGCCTTGGGCAGAAATGGAGCCAGGCTGCAATCTCTTTAAGTCTCAGTAGTTGTTTGCACTTTATCAGAACTTGGAAACTCAGAAGGTAACTGGAAAAAAATTCATAATTGTTTTTTTAAGTTAGGCATTGGATCTGTAGTTCTGCCATTTCTTCCAGCATGGCAAACAGTCTTTAGTTACCAAATTTCTCCACTGGCTTTTCTGGTATAATTATAAAATCCCTCACTGATCCTAATTGGTATTTTTTTATTTAAATACTCCATCTTCCTAAAAGGAAGATCCTTCCTTCTTACATTCCTTCCATCCATCCATTCATTCTTCCTCCTTCTTTTCTCTATCTTTCCATCTTCCTTTTTTTTCTCTTTTTTTTTTTTTTTTTTTTTCTTTTTCATTTTCCTTATTGCCACTCATATTTCAAATTGGTGAGTTTCTTTCCAAATGCATACAGACAGTTTGACATAGCTGGCTTCCTGCTGTCTTTTATTTCTTCACAAGGATTTTTTTGCTGAGATATTATTGAACAAGAGATGCAGATTTCATAACAAGCAGTGGCCTTGCTACAGAGTAAAGCTGCCAACTTCTCCAGGTTGTGAGAGACACTGAACTCAGGCTTAAGTGTTACTGGGTTTGAGCTCTGCTAAAACTCACTCTATTGAAATGGAAAAGATATGGAGGGAAAAGAGAACATAAATAGAAGAGAGGATAAATAGAAAGGACAGGGAAAAGCTTAAAAATTTAAGCTTGTAAGATCTTTGCATGTGTTAATGTTAGTGAATCACCATCTGGCAGTATCAATGGACAAGTCCCCTGCAGGATGGGGAAACAGACTTCAAAATAATGACTAAAAGTGTTAGTATAGCTAACTGCTAGTTTATCTTGCTGTTGGTACAGGAATTTACACAGAGAGCTGGTGATTATTAAAATTCTGATCAAAAATAATGAATCATATAAACTGACAGAAATTTCATGCAAGATGTAAGTTTGCATTGGAATCAATCTCCAAACTCCAAGTAACCCATCATCACCACATTTGCTTGAGAATATTAATTTGTTGGTCACAGTTCTGAGCATGTGGTATGGTCTTGCTTGTTGCAATTAAATTCACTGTTCCCTTGAAAAAAGTCCCTGTTTAGAACTAGAAAAACTCCTTCCTTTCCTGTGGGAAACCTCTACCTCTTTGCCCCACCCAGATGTAATTCGCTGCTGAGTAGTTTTGATTTGCTTGAAAGTTCCAAATATTTATTGGATTTTGATAATCTACCTTCATATCAAGATTAAGCTTTCTTTTTTTTTTTTTTTTTCTGTTGAAATTGCCTTTTCATAGAGTATATAAATATAAAACCCTGTGGAATACAGAAATTTTCTTAAGGAGCATTTTTGTGCAGTTTTACATGAGACAACTAAGTTAATATGTATGAGTAAGAGACTAGCACTGCCTCAAAGGAGCAGAAAATTCCTGTTAGAAATTCTAAGATACTTCTGTGAAGGTAGGAAGGGGGCAATAGTATTGATTTTCTATTTTCTGTTACCACTTTTCTGAATATCCCAGTACTACAAAACACTGCCCACATCTGGATGGTACCACAGAAAGTCCCTGAGAACTGCCCTTTGCCTCCTGGTACAAGATGTGAATGAAGTCTGGTCACAGCTGGCAGCAAGCCATTTACCTGCTAGAATACAGCTCTGAAATTATGTGATTTTCCCCAGTCCTTTCCCTTCTGCCTTTTAAGGAGCATGATGACATTCTCATTCTCACAATTTAAAAGAGAGAATGATTTTTTTTTTTTTTTTTTTTTTTTTTTTTTTTTTTTTTTTTTTTTTTTTTTTTTGGCTGAAGCATTTAGGGGCTGATACACAGCCTGATCCTGAAGTGGCCTTGGTTCCATTGAGCCACTACTAGAGTTACTGTTGAAGTAAGGTAACCTAAAATTTCCTCTTTTTCTAGTCTCTAGATGCAAATTCCTGAGATCTTGCAGAAATTTTTCTCCTTGCCTGCATTTAAAGTTAATAATGGTGTTCTTATTTTTGCATGTACTTTATGTAATGCTGCTTCTTCAAAGGTGTCATTCACATCTATGCAAAAGGTTTTGCTACTAATTGGAGGAGGAATAAAGGTAACCTTCTTTTTCCCAAGTAATGACCTGATTTGTAGATGCAGCATTCCACAAACATTTTAGATTTTTGAATAGTCAGAGGAAGATACAAACTTAGGTTACAATTAAAACATCTGAGAACCTCTGTTCATAAACAGAAGTTTTCAATTGCATTTGACTAAGATGAAGTTCCTGGATACCTTTCCTCTCTTTCTCAACTTTGAAATGGCCCAAGGAAGTAAAAGAGGTTGAAGAAGACAGAGGATTGAGAGACTCACAACTCTTTCAGTCTCTCACCCAGCCATGACCTGCTTGTCACAGTGTGATGCTTTTCTTCTAATGTACTGACTCCAGTCTATCTTTATGGGACTAAAAGGAAAAAAAAAAAAAAAAAGACTTTAAGCTCTGCTTTTGGAATCCATCCATAAATATTTTCCCCCAGACTCATAGCAAACAGCTGCCAGGACTCCATCAGTCCCTTAGCACACACCAGTGAGTGCTCCTCAGGAGCATTGCATTGATTCTGTATTTAGTCAACAGCTTCACAGATCCAAAGATATTACAGAGAAAGGAACAAGGTCTCCAGGGACATTGCTGTACTGTCTGCCAAAACAGAGTGTGAAAACATCAAAAAGCATTTGGTTTACTCTTTATTTCCACTGCTCATTCAACTGAACATTTATAGACGTGGAGTAATCTGTGGGTATTTCACTTTTAATCTGTTGTTTGGAAATGCTGACCCTTTACCCTTCTGTCCAACCCCAAGACTTGTGCCTCAGATAGTTCTAAAAAGTTTCAAGTCATCAAATCTACTTTTAAAATAGAAAATTAAAATTATAACTTTATCTGTGGTATCTGAACTTTCATCCTAGCAAAAGTGTTTGGCTAAATGCAAGAAGAGTTGGGGTACAAACAGGAAGAAAAAGGGTAACAAAAAATGGTGTAGACTTAATTGCCTGACCTGGCCAGTAACAACTTCAATGTGTGTTTCACTTGTAGGAAATAGATGCTGTATTGCCTTGTTATTTTGACATTATTAGTTTGGACAAGAAACCTACAAATAACAGGTTTAGATATCAGATAATGAAACTTTAAAGACAGCTAAAAATAACCTGTTAGTGGCACATGTGACTCAGCAGATGGTGCTCTTCCCTCTCTTTACCATCTAGGAATGAAAAGCTGGAGCTGTGACTGACTCAGACAAGTTAAGGCCCTGCTTGACATCTCTGGTTCTTTGCTTATTCAGAACTCTGTGTCACAACCCTGACCCCCAAGTATGATAATAATGACAGTGAAAATTAAAAGCATGTTTCAGTTGAAGCCAAAGCTTGATTTTCCCACACTGCACCCCCTCTTCCTTCTTGCCCTGAAGTGTAAGCATGGAGTCTGCATTTTCTCTTTGCCCTGTAGCCATGAGCAGTATTCAGCATCTCTGACCCCAGTAACTCTGTTGACAAGTTTGTCTCCTTTGCCAAAGAGCTTTCTTAATGGCAACTAATAATATTTCTTCCATATTTTCACCTGCAGATCAGTCCTTCTGTTGTTAAAGTTAATAAACACCGTTCCTCCCTGCCCCTCCCTCTACTCCCCACCCCTGAAAAAAAAAAAAAAAAAGGAGAGTTAAAAAAGAGAAGCAATTTGTCACAATTGTCACAGCTATGGATAAAAGTGGTGCCAATGAAACAGTCTCATGGGTATTCTGGTCACTTTTCTTACCAGCTATACCTTCCTTGCAGTAGTTTCTCCAGCACAGTCTTCTGAAGGCAAGACACTGCTGGAGCCTCAACTTTTTTTATACCATTAATGCATTTTTTTTTTTATTCCAGTTAGTAGTCTATTGTATTACACAGTCTTCCCACCAGTCCTGTCTCACACACCTCAACTTTTTCTTGGTGCATCACACATGATACTGCAGCCTATTCCATGTGGTTGGGGAAGAGAGAGCAACACCACCTGCAGAAAAGCAGGGAGCAGAATTCCCCAGGAGGAGTCAGGGCATTCCTGCTGGTCCTCTCCTGAGTGCCATCCCAGAGCAGGCACGGGATGCTCCATCCCCTATGGCTCCAAGCCTTTGGCATGGAGTGCCAAGAAGGATTTGCACTGCCATGTAGCTAAGGGAGCTGCCCAAGAGTTGCCACTGAGTAATCTGCATGATTATCTTTTCCCAAGCTATTTATTGAGCTATAAAACTGAACAGAGTTGTTCTGCAGCAGAGTGTAACTTAAATGCAAACACGTAGCAGAATTAGGCAAGTTAAAAATATTCTGTTGCCCTGTCTTCTTTCACTTCTGCTCAGAGCCTCTGCCACTATGAAAAGAAAAGCCATGTCTGTTCCTCAGCAGCTGGAAAGGAGTTCAACAGAGTCTTGCAAACTTTTCCATGTCAAGCCATCCCATTGGCATGAACATGAACACACATTAGGCTTCCATCACATCATCATTACAAGAGGCCCAAAGGGGCTTTGGGATGAGGTGTAGGAGTCTAGGTTAAAGTTTGATTTTTAAAAAATGCACAATTAATATAGATTGCTAAAATGTTTTGACCTTAAATGAACCCTGTTTGTATAGAAAAATGTGACCTCTTGCCAGCAAATCAGTATAGATTGCATTTTTGTTGAGTAGGAATATTTCTTATTGTTGGCTTCATATATCTATTGTCAGGTTTTGATTTTTATAACTTATTGCATGTTTCCACTCTTTATTTTAAGGCACTCTTGTTCTGAATCCACTGAAGGCATTGTCATATTTGCGTGAATGTTTCTTTTATTTGAGATTGGATGTCTAAAAAAAAGCAGAAGACATCAGTAGATCTTTAAGCTTATTCTAAGTTTTTCTTTTGTATGGTATGTGGTATTAATAATGCCCTACAAGGAAATAATCAAAGCACTTTATTAGAATATTGTGGTTCAGAAGGGAAGCATGACAGCTGCACATTACTGCTAATTGAATTTAATGAGCTTTTTATCACTGTGCAAGTGAGTCTTTGAAATCCAAGATCTGAGTTGAATATTCAATTTAGATAATTTGAATTATAATTAAATAATTTCATATTTACCACAGGGGTGAGTTTAATCTTAATTAGACCTTTTTACTGAAAGGTGATGCTCCATATATCTTTGCATCTGTATAACTGTACACTTCTGAAATGCTTTAATTAGTCAACGTTTAATCTTGAAATTGATAAATTTGGCAGCATTTTCCCAAGGGAAATTTTCCTAGTGATGCACTTCCTGATTTTGAGATAATGGAAAGATACTTTCTTTAAAATATCCTCATGGCCACAATTTTAAACAGGATGATAGGAGATAATTTGCCTAATTGAATGATATCTTAACTCCAGAAAAAGAGAGGAAGCATCAGCCTGCATTGTTAAAGTTACAAAAAACTTGTGAGCTTTATTGCACTGGTGACTGAAGTGAAGTTGGGCTTGAACTTGCTTTTTCTGCTGTTATTTTCTTATTCTCCTTTTCATCTCACTGAAATCCTCCAGTCTCATATTGACCTAACAGTGAAGAAGAAACTGCCCAGATGTTAACTAATCAATATAGGCAGTTGGTTAATTGAACTAATTACGCTGATAAATGTGCTGGTATTTAACTCTTCTCCTTGGTTACAAAATTGACACAATTAGTTGCTTTTTCTATAAATATGCTTTTCAAAATCTTTCAATATGTTGTCCCCTGTTTTTGGGGACACCTAAACAGTTACTTGACTATATAATACCATATATACTAATACCAGTTATATATACTAATATATATATATTATATATACTAATACCAGTTACTTGACTGACTGTGGTTTGTGATCTCAGTTGAGAAAAAAAGGATTTTTTTAATAATTTTTTTTTTTTCTGGTTCCTAGGACCTGAAGTGTTTCACTTCAGTGCAACAAAATCAGTTTGAAATGCTTATCAACCCTGCAAAAGAGGCCAGAGATGACTCAAGGCTGTAGGCATCATCCTTTAAAATTGAGATCTCTCTTACTTGTAACAATATTCTCTCCAAGTGGGTGGTGGTGAGAAGGAGCTTGTAGTACAGCTACTCATGCTGGTTTTGCTCTGAAGTCTGCAGTGATGTCAGTCCAGCATGAAATTCAGATACTTTACAATTATTATTTTAGTTCTGTGAGTGATTCAGGGATACGTAAGGATATGTGGAAGAAAAAGATAATAGGATAGAGGTAGCCAAAGGGTTCTGAGTGGGACACTGCAGATCCACTTATTATGTTTCATTGTCTCTGCCTCATTTTTCCAGTGATTGTTCTAGGGATGTAAAAGCAGTGATTCAAGCTTTGGTAATAACACTTAAAGTTCTGATCATTATCTTTTGATTTTAAAAACCAAAGAAAATGCAGCAAGAGTGTGTGACAGTAATTTTAAAATATACACTCTGTACCCAGCCCCTCCAACCACATCTGTGCCCACACCTCAGAACACCCCCTGCAGCAGAACTGATAACCCAGGAAGTTTCATGAAAGCTGCTGAAAGCCCAGAATTGTCCAGAGTTCTTGTAGCAGTCTGGTTGCTGCACACACAGGAAAGCTGATTATCCTTGGTTTAGCCTGAATGAACCCAGCTGTGTTTGGCCATGCAATTATTCAGCATTTAGCTATCTAGCCACAATACTTCCCTCAGTGACACCACCAGCACTGATGCTGAGAACTGGAAGTGCTAAACATGGATGAGTGCACGTACCCAAAATGAGGAAAATTTGTTTTGGGTTGGTTGTTTCCCCCTACCCTCAGTGAATGTACCAAAGAGCACTAAGGGGGAATAAAATCAGTGCAATACACCTCTGTTTAGCACCTTGTGTGCGTGTCTTCAGTTCAGAAAATTTGACCTCTCAAACCTTCTTCACATGCAAGTCTCAAAATTACACACTGGTCTTATCCATTGTAAATCTTATCCTTTGCAACAGTTTGAAAGGTGTTTGTCCATTGCATGTCAGCATACAGGAATATCTGATAGCTTCAGATGAATTAAAATGTAAGTATATACAAACAGCAATCCTAAATCCTTAGATTCAGATTCCTCTACTAACTTAGGAGATTAAGCTAAAGTGAAGCATTGCAAGCATCCACTGAGCTTAATAATTGTTTCTAAAAAATACAAGGAGAAGCAAAATCAGGCGTTTTCAAAGTAAGAATTTTAACACCCATCTGCCACATTCATTGCCTCAGTATTTCTCTTCCTTTGCTATATTGAAAAAAAAATCCAAAGTTCTTCCTACTGAAATCTTTCTTCATTACTCCTTATCTTTTTTCTTATGAAAAATATCTCTCAGGTTAGGGATGGGTCATGTACCTTCAGTGAAGCTACATTGCATTGTATTGCATTTTTGATGTATCTGTATCTTGGATTAGTGTTTTTCTTCTGAATTTTCTCTGAAAATTCCCAGATCTGCAGCTCCTGGGAGCATTGCTCCCACCTCTTTTCAGTAACTTTGATATTTATTCATCTACAATCAAATATACATATGCCTGAGCTGATAGATTAGATAAAGATCTTTGATCTTCCTTTTTCTCCCCCTTTTATTCAGGAAACTTGGCTTCTACTGTGTTGAAGTCAGAAATCACAAAAAGTATCACAAAAGAAAGCTGAATTTACTTAAATTCCTATAAAGGCTGAAACAAGGGGGTCAGAAGATCTTCTTTCTTGGCATTAAAGCAAACCCATATCCTATATGGATGTGCAGACTGCAGAACCTGAATGTCCCTGACACCTCCACTCCTCAGAGCTGACTCCGTGCAAAGCAGCAACGCAGAGGTAAAATTCTCATCCCTCTACAAGGCTGTCTTGCTAACTTAAGGCTAACTTAAACAGAAAATTGTAACTTCTGTCATTTATTCCTTCTGATCCCTTGAGGAGTTTATAATACTTTCTTTGTTGATTTGCATCTATCTCAGCCAGTAATTCGTTTTTATTATTATTTTTTTAAATTTATTTATTGTTATGCAATGTATGTCTTGAGGAAAGTCCCATAGAACTGGCATACTCAGGGGACCTTCCAATCTTTACAAGGATAAACTGGGAGCAGAAGCCCACTTTGCATTTGCTGGCTTCATCTGAATTTAATTAAGAGGTGAAGGAGGGTGTGATAATATTAATGATTGCAACCATTTGACAAGGCAGGGACATTTTTCTGATGAATGAAGTGTCCTTATATCATCTGTGGCTTGAAGGGCCACCAAACTACTGTGCTCACATGTGGTGGGAGAATCCTTGATCTCTGTCTCTCTGACTGTGCATGGGACTGACATGGGGTGACTGAAAAAAGCAGAGAAAAGAGGAGATAGGGGAATGGTTTTCATCTTATCTCCTTATTGTGTGTTGAGTTCTGGGCCCTCCTCTACAAGGACATAGAATGTGTCCAGAGAAGAGCAACAAAGCTGGTGAAGGGTTTAGAGAAAATGAGGAGAGGTTGAGGGAAGTAGGATTGGTTAGTTTGGAGAAGAGAAGGCTGAAGGGAGGACCTGACAGGAGGTTGCAGGGAGGTGGGTGTTGGGCTTTCCTCCTAAGTAAATAATGACAGGAGCAGAGGAAATGGCCTGAAGTTGTGCCAGGGAGGTTTAGGCTGGATATTAGGGGGAATTTCTGTACTGAAAGAGTGGTCAGGCCCTGGGACAGCTGCCCAGGGAGCTGCTGGGGTCACCATCCCTGGAGGGATTAAAAAAAAAACCATAGCTTTGTCACTTCAGGACATGCTCAGGTGGGTTTCCTGGGTTGGACCCTGTGATCTTAGAGGCTTTTTTGAACAGCGAGGATTCTGTGGTTCTATATTTTTAACTCTCTGTCCACTCAGTTGGAGAGACTGAGTTTCAGTGAGGCTGTCAGCAAAGCCATTATTCCACTGAGTGCCCAATGTGTGTTCATTTTCTGGTGGCTGCTTCAGGGATCAATGCTGTGCACACTGCTCCTTTTCTCAGGCTGATTTTTCAGAGGAGAGGTCTGTGTGATCCTCAGTTCCTCTGCATCATGAAAGCATCATGAAAGCATCATGAAAGCATCATGAAAGCATCATGAAAGCATCATGAGCACGAGGTGACAAATCACTGAAATAACAACTCACCTGTGGGGAAGCTCAAGGACAAGAACTTCCACCTCTCCTGTATGGAACTATTGTAGTAGTTGTGGTTGTTATGGTTTGTGTGCTAATTTTTCTTTATTTTCATTTGTCTTGTAACTTCATTTTTTTGTTTTTTCAAAATTTATTAAAGAAGCTCATATTTAGGTTTTGTTAGGGGGGGGGGGGCATTCATAAATGGATCTGGAGAGAGAAGATGGAAGGAAAAGTAAACCTGTAGGTTTCCAGGACATAAGGAGGTTTTTCTCTTCCATTTAACACAACCCATACCTTACAGGGGTGCTGTGGTGTTGAAAGAACAAAATACTGATAAAAAGAATTCTTGGGTCATTCACCAAAAGTGTTTAGTGGTATTAGAAATGCCTTTTAATTGAAATGAGTCTCCAGAGAGTGAGAAATGAGCAAAGGCAGCATTTGGGAGAAGCACCACAGCACTCTGAGCTGAATAATGTGAAATAAATAAAAACATCATAAGCAGAACCACATGGTCACTTTCTGCATTATGCTCCTTGTCAAAGGTTCATATAGAATACAAGATATCCTGACCCTGTCCAGCTACAGAAGCTCTTTTTGGATCAGAAGATTTTGAAAAAAACAGAGGGTTTGACTGATATTTGCTTGATGAGTGTTATGTTTACCTTTTTTTTTTTTTTTTAATTTTTATTTTAATTAGGAAATATAAAAACCTAAATCTGTGAACCTGTGAATATCTTTCTATACAATTTTAGGTTACAGGTTTTTGAGTGTTTTATTTTTTCATCCTTTCTTGTTTTTATTTTCAGTCATATCTAAATAATAATGATAGTTCTTTGGGACAGGAACCTGTTTTGTATTCAAAAAATACAGAATGTGTTTCAGCTTGTCGTTCATTCTGAGCACACACTGGTCAGGGTGGAATAATAAAATTCTTTTTACAATATCATTCCAGTATGAGGCTCAAATTCTGCTTCCAAGATATTTTAAAAATATAATAGCAATTCCTATAATCTCAAGATAATATGTAGGAGGCTATTTATTTAACCTGTATTCAGATCCAGATATGCATGATAATAGGATAATTATTTTACGTGATTAGGTATGGAATAAGAGTTTTAGATGTTTGTGAATTCTGAGCATATACAAATAAATTCTGCTACTTAGCTTGTTCCATTATCAATGAGTAAATATGAAGGTTACTTTTGAAGCAAGATAAATCTAAAATCTTCTTGTTTAGCCACCTTTACTTTAGCAAATTCTGATTAAAGATAAATATTGTCCCGGCTTGATAAATATTTGAATTTGTTGATCACAGTGTGGCAAACAATTTATGTTCCTGCATATATAAATAGTAATTAAAATCTGTATTTTCAGTGTCCAGAAGTTGCTTTCCCTCTTTGTGGCAAGGCAATTCATCTCTATTGCCTTTCCTGAGTGAATAGCATCTGTCACAGGGTGTATGGAGATGACTTAGGCCTGGCTATAAATCTGTCCTGAAAGGCAGTAATGACTCAGATCTCAGGCTTCTGACATAAACCCCAGTGCAGACATTCATATTTCACAATAAATGTCATATCTTGATTTAGCTTAAGCCTGCTAAAAATTACTTAAATCAATGTAATGCAGTGTTAAAGTTAGGAACATTCACACGGGGACTTGAAATAGCATCAGGCTACACATTGCCATTCCATGCAGACCCAAACCTCTTTTAGAAGCTGCCACAAAAGCTCTCCTGTTTCCCAGGATATCTCCTGTCTCAAAGCCATCACACCTGGATCTGGTTTTGCTGCATTCAGGAACTGGAGGAATAGATTTGAATGTGATGTGGGGAGGATTTCCCCTGAGGAAACTCTTGGTGCCAGCTCTGGATCAGCTGTGCTGCTCCTTGCCCTTTATTTGGAGCATCTGGACTTCTCTGGAAGGATGCAAATGCATCCCAGGTTGTCCTTGGATATCTTTATAATTAAAATGACAATTTGCAGTCTTTTAAATATACGCAGGACAGGTACAAAATGCTCCTATTCTGTTTTGCTTGCCGTGGACACAAATAATGTTAATTTTGCACAGGAGTTGAGGATTCCACCACGTGCCAGCCACTGGAATATTATCTGGGAAGTGGTCGTTCATAGCAGTGCAAGTTAATTACTATTTTGTTGGCATTATTCATTATTTTGTGAGGAATGGAGGAGTAGCCAAGAGTTTGTGCAGAAGGGAAATGAAGTTTGGCCTAAACCCTATACCACAATAAATTGTCCCTACTTAAACATTACCACGTGGCTGAAAACTCAACCTCTGAAAGCTATATAGTGGTTCATGCATGCAAGGCATTTCCTTGTGTGAATACATGAATGTGGTCTAAGAAAGAAAGAAAAAAATTAAGAACATTTTTAAAAAAATCTTTAAGTTGAGTGCTGAATGAACTTCCTTCAGTGAGTGTACTAGAAATCTGTGTCAGAAATACAGTATAGGAAACCTTTTAATTTTCCTTCCCCCAGACAGTAAATAAGAGAAAAATGTGTACACATTTTATATCTGCAACTGTGACTGAGTGTCAAGAGATTCCATGATTTATTTGCTTAGTAGGAACAATGGAGTGGTTTCCATAAAAACCTCAATTAAAAATCCAACCAAGACTGCAACAATGAATTACTGTGACCTGAACTATTTCAGAGCCCAATTCTTTTCAGCATTGAACTGTCATAAAACAAGGAAATTGCCCTGCACAAGGTGCTGAAAATTTATGTCATTTAGGAAATTCCAGATAACTCTATGAGCTTGCAGAATAAATTTTGCTTCACAAATACATAGACTTGCTTAGCATTATGGAAGGGATAGGAAAGTCTGGAATAATTCCCCTTCAGTCACCACTCATTTGTCCTTTGGAACTTGGAATGTGAAATAATTTGTTATTTCTGTGATCAGAAAATTACCCCTGTGGTCAGGGGTGATCAGGAATGTGAAAATAAGGTTTTATTTAAGTACATGGTGGATGAAAGCATTTGTTCTTACCCAGTGATGTATTCATTGATGTAAACAGTGGAAAGATGAGCTCAGGAGGATGAGACAACATTTCTAACACAGAATACAGAATGCAGTGTTACATCCTCTCAAACCACCAAAACCCCAACCAGAATTCAGAATTAAAGTGTCAAAAAAGTAAAGTTTTGACAAATCAACAAGTCCACGAAATACAGTAGAATGTTGTAGGTGTTTTAACAAGAAAATATTGGTCTGGTGATGGAAGAGCTGCCTCTTCTTCAGTGGTGTTTGTACTATAGGATCATGATCAAAAAATAGGATTCTGTGATTTTTAGAGGGAGTAGGAGAACCAAACAAACTAAATGCTCACTTTAATAGCACTTCAGCAAAATATTATGATTGTCTTTGAAACCTGGATGCAGGGGAGACAATGGGCACGAACTGAAATAAGGAAATTGCATTTAAACCTAAGGAGAAAATTTTTGCTGTTTGAGTGGTCAAACAAGGAAGGTTGGATGAGGTGATCTTCAAAGGCCCCTTCCCACATCCAGGATTCTGTTACTGATTCCCAAATATAGAATAAAAATTGTTTAGTAATTAATCATGTCTTTAATTGTATTCATACCCTAGGCAGTTTCTCATTTGTAATTATAATGTAATACCAGTTCAACTATAAAAATATTACTGTTACTACTTTTGGTATGAAAACATCTGTTTCAGGTTGGTTTTATTCCTCCAAATGGTATAAATAGTTCTGCATATTGTGTACAAGTAAAAAAATAAAGTAGAAGTTAAGTTATATGATGAATTACTATTGCCATGGCACAGATGGAAAATATAGGCTGGAAGAGAAAATCCATATGCTCAATGCTTTTCTCTGCATAAAGTCCATTACCAGCCCTGGTGACCCAGTTTAAATGTATGGCTGAATGAGGGGCTGAACACGAGTGGGCAGAGTCCCAGTCTCACCAGTATCCATCATCCTTTCCCTCAGCTGTGTCTGGAAGCAGAGCAGGCACTGGATGGTGGTGGGGACCAATATTTACAGTGCATGTCTGAGTGTGAACATGGTGGTGATGCTGAAAAACCTCAGCTAGCTTTCAGAAAATATTGCATTGGTTAAACTGGATTGTCATCAGGTGCTCATTAATTCAGTTACATTTTAAAAAGAGGGTAAATTAGGACAGATTTTCGTTGAAGTAATACCTTAAGACATTAAATACAAAGTGGTTGTTAATTCTGGAATTAGAGAATAGTATTTGCTGTCTTTATAATCTATTAGAGTATTAGAATAGTATTTGCTGTCTATTTTCTATTAGAGAGTAGATATTGCTGTCTTCCCTACAAAAAGGGAATGCATGTGTTCTGGTTTGGAAACTGGAATTCCATCCAATCCATCCCAGAGGAAGTTCATAACATCCCTGTGAAGGATAAAATACTGATGAGAAATGAAATATGAGGTTCATTTAAAATTTAGTAC
This sequence comes from Heliangelus exortis, assembly GCF_036169615.1. Lineage (NCBI taxonomy): Eukaryota > Metazoa > Chordata > Aves > Apodiformes > Trochilidae > Heliangelus > Heliangelus exortis. The sequence goes on from NC_092426.1 coordinate 42,184,626, forward strand.
AGCATTATTGTAAGAGGAAATATAAATCCTGTTCTTTGGCAGAGTGGCTCTCATAATTTTCCTGGTGACAGGTGACAAAATTCTGATTTTCATGCAGTACAGGAGTAAAATCACTTGCTACAGGGGAACTCTTGGAATGGTCCTGGTGATTAAGTTTTAGATCAGCAGCAGTCTCTGTAGCTTTCCCTTATATAATAGTAAGTTAAACTGTAGTATAATCTGTGACTGGGAGTCTGTCTGATGCATTTTGTTGCTTGTGTCTATTTTTGTTCCCTTATTATTATCATTTTTTATGGAAGATGAATAATGTATCAGTGGTGTAGGTGTATGTATAAAGGCTTTTTTCCCACTTTAAAGAATAACACTTTTTAACTTTTGAATTCTATTCCCTAGATATCACATTAAGATTCTTTCTATGAGATTAAAAGTGTTTCTATTTTTATATTCTGTACAACTGATTAAGAATATATTTCTTTTTCGTACCTATGCCGAAATGGAAATTCTTTCTGATGGCAAGAAACTATTAGATCCCTCCAGTTAAGTTTTAAATAATATTTTATTGCTTTTCTGGATCCTGAAGCCAACTCCATACATAGAAAGTGGTCAGCAGAGACAAGAAGCTGACATTAGGATAGTTTAATTGCAGACAATTATTAAATCCACTGTATCAGTATAAGTTAATAAAAGTAGGTGATAACATATCTTCAGGGTGGAAAAGCACTGTTTGGAGAAAACATGAGTGATAGGATTAAGACATTTCTTGTAAGTCCATGCTGTGAATAACTGGATAGATAATTTTCAGTTATTCAGAAGTATTCCACGTAACTGATGAGGCAGGAATAACAACTGCTGGTGACTGCTGTGATTTCTCACATTTGCATAGAAACTGCAAAGGTTACAATATCTCAAATTAAGTTCAGCATTAGTTATGAAGGAATGGGACCATATTTTTCTCCCCTAGTTCTCCCACACCCATTGCATTCCAATATAGAAGAAACTCCTGCCTTAGTGACTTACACTAAACTCTTTTTCTATGCCAGTATTTGGATTTTGGCATTAGCTTGCCAGGTGCCATATGCCTCTTCTCTGTTGATTAATTAGGGATCACTATTATATTTATATTACCAGGTTTGGTTTTTTTACTGTGAAAGAAAAGTTACATTTCCAAGTATTTGAACAGTGTGCCAAATTAATGTAGTTTAAGGTAGCACAGACTTGCCTTGGAGTTTTCATGTTCTTCAGGGTAAAACCATGAAGTAGTTTCCAACTAATAAAATCTCTCAGTAGCTATTAAGGACTTTGACACATGTATAAAACCACCAGACTGATTAAAAGGTTGTCCTAAGGGATAAAAAACCATAAATTGTTCAGATCTGCAGTTTAGTAGGGAGGCATTATCTGGGAAGTGTGTCATGGGAATACCTGTAATTCATGTCAGGAAACAGCTCTGCTGTGTCACAGTTTCCACACAAATAATTCCCAAGTTCCCAGGTGCTCCCCAGCATCCTGTGCTTGGCAGATACTGCCAAAAATGCTATAAACATGGGGAAAACCAACATAACTCAGCAACATAACTGAGAGCATTTCAGTGTGTGATGGTTTTCTTGTCACTGAGGCAGGGTGTGAGCTGAGTGGCACAGGGGTATGATATGGATTTACCCTCCTAACACCAAATTCCACATTATTATTCAGGTTATTGTTGATGAAGATAAGCAGAACAGAACCTGACCTCTAGACAAAACCAGATTAATTATATTTTATTTTCAGTGTATATAAGTTTTGTTACAGAGGGTCTGCCTAAGAAATTGTAAGTCCATGTCCTTAAGAGGCGTTTCTATTTCATAATTGATCCTGAGATTTCTGAACACCCTCATTTAAAAGCACATTATAATCTGGGGCTCTGTCAGCACTGAACATATGGAATACCATTAAACGTTGCCTTTTTTTCCCTCCAACACACACAGGCTGCCAGAAAAAAAGGAATGTGCAATGGAGATGGTTAATATGGAAATATCCTAAGATCCAGGACACTGATTGAGAAAATAAATTGACTGCACTTTGGCATGGAGGAGGTTTAATTTTCTCATGAATTGCTGCAGACAGGTAAAGTGAAAATCCCTTTCCTTCCATTCTTTGAGTCATTAATGTCTGTACTAAGTTCTGCTGTTGTTCCTCTTCCTGAGCTGTATCCCTGGCTGTGCGTGTGTCCTTTCATATGTACATATGCACACATACCTATGTGCACCATATGGGTGCATGAGGACAAAGTGTTCAAAGGTGTGATGGATCCTCAGGGTTCAGGACAGATCTCAAACTGACTTTTTTCATTGCTCTCTGCAGTCTCTCTATTGACAGTAAATTATAGGGAGCTGATTTCTGTGCTGAAAGCAGAGGTTGGGGCTGGATGCCTGTTGCAGGAGTAATGAAGAAAGCATTTGGAAACCTCTCCTATGCCCTCTTCTCTCTGACTTTCTGCAGCTTCACAAAGCAATTGAATGAAGCCAGGATTGGATGCTGTTGGGCTCTGACCTAAACAGAAAAAAAAAAAAAAACCCAACACAGAACTTTCAAACATCACAGCCTCCTTCTATTTTATCATGCAATATCAGGAATATACTCTTAAATATAGTATGTCAGGATAGGAGTAGCTAAGATGTCCCTGAAGCAAGGCACTTTACCAGAGTTTGTAAATTATGTGAAATAAAATAATCACAGCAACCAACATTAAACATGGTCAAAACAATAGATGACATTATATTATCTGGGAAGCATCTTAATATTCAGAAAAGTCTGTATATTGTCCAAGAGGTATGGAGGGAAGCAAACTTGGAGCCTTTTATTAAAAGATCAAAGTGAGTGTAGCTTTTTTATTTTGTGCTTTTAGAAATGAATGCTGAATCATGAGGGAAATTTAGGGTATTTGAGTACCATGAGCCTGATTTTTCACTTCTTTGCATCTTTGTACAATCAGAGTTGTGACAAGGGAATTCTGATGGCTGCCAGCACTGGGAATTTTACATTTTCACTTTTCAAGTAATTAAATAGGTTTTGAAACCTTTTGGTGGTGAAGAATCAGTTGTAATGATGCTTTACCCTTTTACTAGAGATTTCTGAGATTTTTTTACTGCATATGAGAAATAAGTGAGAATTATTTTGAGTTTTGAGTTCCTTAACCATCCAGGTCTTAACAGAGGTTTTCCAGATAAAAAAAACTAAAACAGAAATAATGATAAAAGAATATCAGTTTTTTTCAATTATGTTTCTTCCTCAAAGAAAAACCATCAGTTTACACTCATCTAAAGAATAATTTGGCTTACTTTTTAACTTTTTAAAGGCATAGAAAACAATATAAAGAACAATTATACTGAAGAGCAGCTTTTGGTGGGCCTCATATAGAAAATTACTATATTCTGTGATAACACTATTAGAAATCAATGGGCAATGCTGAATATTATATTTTGGAGCCCACTGAGAGGTGTATTGTGAAAGTTTTTGGTGCTTTCAAGCAATAAAATTGGAGAACTTTAAAAGATTTTTATGAGCTGAATTTGAATAAATTTGCATTTCTTAGCATTAATCTAGAGGGAAACTGAAGAAACAGAGAAAATCTAAATTAATGTCTAGATCTAATAAATGTGAAAGCATGACAGATGTAGACTTGCCTGATTTGATACTCAGTTTTTCTTCATCTTCCCCTTAGCAAAAAGCTAAATCTACCATACTGTGTTAAGCTCTTTATTCTATACTGCTCTTCTCTTTCAGAATCCCTGTCTCTTTCCTCTGTACCAACTACTGGGGGGAATTCTGCTCATTTATTTATATTTTTCTTAGAGCTTCCAGGTTGTTTTGTGTGCTATTTATAACAAACAGGGCACATCAGGAATTTCTTTGGCTAATGCATAAAATTCCTCAATTCATCTGTCTGGGTAAAGAGAGTACCATTAGTACTTAAACTTAGTGAAATTCTTTTAAAAATATATTTTAGGATTTTTTTCCCATACTGCAGTGGAGAATAGTTGTGTACAACTCCAAATTATCCTTCCATAAATGTCTGCTTGAAATAGAATGTTTTATATGTTATCTGAGGACTCACAAATGGCAGATATGGCATTTATGTAATCTCACTGCCTGTACTATTCCCTGCTGAACAAAATTAGAAATTGCCAGGCTGGTGTTTTGGGTTTCCATGGCAAGGTTTTGGTAGCAGGAGAAGCAGGGGGGAAGGGAATGGTAATGATGGAGGAGGCCAAATCTTTGAAATGGTGGCCTTGCAATCCTAATCATATGTATCTTGGAAAACTCTGCTTCCTGCAAAAGATTTTTATGTCTGACCAATAAAATTGAAAAGACTCTTTCAGCAACAGCTTCTGGCTTTAGGTAAGAAAAGTAAAAATCTTCAATATTAGAACTTTTTAACTTCTCAGACTTAGAAGCTGGAAGAGCCTGATTGCTATGAGACTAATCGAGGAGGGCAAAAAAGAAAAGAAGTCATAATGTCAAAAGCAAAAACCTAGAGAAAACAGATTTTAAAATATTTGAAGCCCTTTTGGGTTAGGAGGGGCTTTTTTGTGGCATTTGAGAGGCACAGTTGTTATTCCAGGATGATGAAGAAGTGGCTGCAGGTGCTGTGTTGGTCCCCAAGGCACTGACCTCCTGCCAGCCAGGAGAGGTGGGGCAGCAAATAATATAAATTCTTGGAGCCTGGAGCTGATGGCAGCTCCTGTTTGCTCTTTGGCTGCAGGAAGATGGAGCTGGTTCCTCCTCCTTGGGGACACTGCTTATACTTGGGCACCTCCCTGCAATGTTTGCAGGGTTTGGCTCTCTTGAACCAAAATTCTTCCTTTTCAGAGATGTCATTTGTCACTGAACCCATGTTTCTCAATTAGGTTTGAAAACCTCTAAAAAACTTGGCCTGTGTTTGAATCATAATGAAACCTGAAAGCAGAGGAATTCTCATAGTGTTCCAGGCTATATGAATATTGAATTCCATATCACTTTTAAATAATGTGGCTACACGAATTGTGTCTAGAAGGTGATAGAAATGCCTCTCAATATGTAAAAACATGTTGGATTACAAGCTGTCTTATAAATATTAAAATTAATTATTTTTGAGAAAATAGAGGAGCTTGCATTTTGTAAGCAGGGGTGTTTTTCATCCATCTCTATAATCTTGATTTTATTTTTAACGTGTTCTCTGAGACTCAATTTTGACAAGTTAAAAATTGAGCATAATTCATGTTGAGAATACATGGGAACCATTTGTCTCATTTCCCACAGTACCTTGGAAATATTTTACATGGATCTGTGATTACTGAATCTTCCCTGGGGCACAGGAAGTTTGGGGACAGCTCTACTCCTTATTCAAGTGTGGACTTTACTGCTGTCCAAGCAAACAACTTTGGGACTCAAATGGCTGCTGCTCTTCACCCCTCCTGCTGCCACCAAAAGTGGTTCCCAGAAAAAGCCAAATCACTGTGTTCCTGCCCAAATGCTGCTCTGAAAATCTCCTCCAGTTTCAGTTGCCTTTGGGAAGAGATGATACTGCTGGATGCTTCCAAGTTTGCATTTTCCTGGAAACAACAAAGCATTGCTTGGGCAAATGAGCAGTATTGCTAATACCAGTGAATAGACTGATATAAATTGAGAACTTTTATAATTCTTAATACTACTCTGTTTCTTTAATTTGAAGTTCTCTCCCCACACTTCCAAAAAGGCAATGAAAATGTTATCCATGGGATTCAACATGGATAAGATGCCAGGCCCCAGCTTGGACTGCAACTCATCAAGTAGCAAAATAATCTTATGATTCTTGTTTCTCTTACCTATCTACTTCTGGCATTTTAGACTCTAGATAAATCCCTCTAAATAGAATACTTATTTTTCTCTCTCTTTTGGCTGTTTATATTTTATTTCTTTATATCTTTTTTTTCTTTTATTTTTCCTTTTTTTCCATAAAGCTTCATATTTCCAAATCTGCAAAATTAGAGGATATCAAAACTAGATTTAAGAGTGAGTATTTTCCACATGATAGGTCAGAGAGTGAGGATTACTGAAATACAATAAAGGATATGAGTGTTTGCAGTGGCTTATGAGACAGAAGATGTGAAAATCTGTATTTCTCCATGTACAGAGAAGTTAAGACTGTGAAGATAATGAGCAAAGTGAAGGGGAAGAATAAAGCTCAAACATGATTAAGTGCATTTTTATAAGAACATAGACCAAAATTTTATATAAGCAACTGATTAGTTGCAGGGCTAGAAAAGTGTTTTAAAAAAATCTTTAATGTCTTGATTCACATCTCTGGCTTACTGTGTGATTTAATTAAAATTAAGCTCTCTTAAATGAATGATAATAGCAAGTCTGAATGTTTATGAGTTTGTGTGTGCTTAACTGCCTGTTAGAACTCTACATTTAATTGCAAAAAACCCACCCTAGGAGCTGCTGCAGAAACAAAAGGTGCAAAATTTTCAGTGAACACTTGGAGTATGAGAAAAATCTTTTGAGTTGTGTATGAGACCCCCTGAACTGGGAGGGAAATGTACAGTGCAAGGAGGTAAAAATAATCCTGCTTAGAAAATAAAGGTCAGAAGTGATGACAAATGACAAGAAATCATTGAGGAGTTTTATTTTAGAGCCTATTGGGTCAGTAAAATCTCAGTGGGCTCACGTGTTGCTTTAAGTGTTAAAAAGGATTGGGCTTGGACTGGGGAATTTGGCAGCTTGTGAGTGAAGCAGAGAAAGAACTTCCCAGCTTGAGCCCATGGTTCTTCTAGGAGGATGCCTTAGTTTTGGTAGGTTATGCTTCTCAGCCATTGCTCTGATTTCCAGAACTGTTGATTTTCTGCTAATTAAGTCAAAAAGAAGCCAAGGCACTAAGAATTGAAGGTGTTCAGTCCCAATGCTTTCACATATGGATGGTGCTATGGATTGAGAAAATGTGTCTCTGGATATCAAATGATTTCTGCTTTATGGCTGTATGATGAATTTAGCATTATGGGAATCAGTGTACATGAAAATTCCAGGAGGAAGAAGAAATAACTGGTGTTAACACTGCCTCAATTTTCTTACTTGTGATTGGGAAGGGCTTTTTTTCCTTTCACTAGTTCTTCAGCTCTTTAGAATATTATTTTTTTTGCAATAGGAGGCATTTATTTGTGGGAATGGCTGTACTTAGAGCTTACCAGCCTCTAAGAGCTAAAACTTTATTTCAGTTTGTAAGGAATTTTAGGCAATGCAAGGAATTGTTAGGCAATGCTCTGGCATTCTTGAAAACATGAGCTGATACCAAATGGAATGTGATACTGGATGGCATATTTGTTGGCAGATACACAGAGAACTCAAAGAATAAGTAGATTTTTTTTTTCTCTGTGTGTTTTTTTCTGGGGGGGGTGAGTTGTGTATTCTTTTAGGGGAAGGCCCTTACCTGCAGTGCTCCCTTCTGGCTGTGCCAAACCAAACCAGGGCTGCTGGTTTGAAAGGAAAATCCTTGCAGCACTCTTTGTCCTCTGCACTGCAGCCCCATTAATCCATGAGACACTTGAGACTGGGGAAGGGCAAGGAAATAATTTTTTAACTGCTTCTACCTTCTTTCACTGAATTCTTGGAGGTTTTTGAGACTTGCTAAGGCATGAGTCATGTTCAAGTCAGCCTGAGCTAAACTAGAAGAGGTAGGAAAAAATGAAAATCTAATCAAGGGCATGTTAGTTCATTGTTGAAAGGGAGTTTGTTGAATTAGCAGCAAACTTCTTTCCAGGAGTTTCACTTCAGGAATTACTCAGGCTGATTAGAAAAGGAAGCATCTTACACCAGTTCTCCAGGTGGTGCCATGCAGGTATTCTTTATTTATTATCTTTTTAGTATGTTGAGGAACTCTCACTGAATTAGAGCTTCACTCTTTGAGCCTCCAGTGATAGACAGAAGGAGATAAGGGCTGACTGGGAAACTGGGGGTAATTACTGGGTGTGCATGAAGCAGCCTTTTAATGTTGATATTCCTTTCAGGGCAACAAGCAGGCATGATCATGGGGAAGAAAGGATTGGTTTCTATCAGATTTTTTATCTTCATGTCTTATATGTTAGACTTGTAGTCATTGTGTGGATGTAAATTCAGGACTGGCTTTATGGAACCCTTATTAACCAACCTGTCCATCCTAAATACTTTTACATCTTTGCCAGTGATGTGAATTCAAGATGTAAGATGATTACACTTCCCCAGGATTGCAGGTTTTTCAGGTCACATCTCCTGTCCAGGCTCTTGAGTCAACTGTCACTGAATTTTTATGCGATTCATTGGCAGTGAAAGGGTCCTATATTTAGCATAGCAGGGAACCAGGGTGTTCCAAAGGAAAAGCCAAGCATCAGAGAAGAAAACAAAACTGCAGTTTTTGCCATGGTAGACTGAGGTAATGGCTTTTGGATGTCATACTGTCAGAGTGGATCCTGCTGCAAGGAAAGATGAGGGAAGCAGAGCAGCATCTTGTTGGGGCTGATCAGTCTCTTTCATTTGCCCAAGGTGTCTTCAGTCCTATTCCCATTTCTGTCAGTCCAGACACAGCTTAGGAGGTTTTTTCCTCCCAGCTTCATGCTGCTGATGTAAAGTGTTTTTGACTCATAGTTCCTGTGTACAGATAAAGAAACATGAGTGATGAGTTTAGAAATTCCTGGATTCTCCACACAAGAAAATGTGACATCTCCCTTTTCTGCAATGCTCCTCTGCAGAAAGATGGAAGTGTTACCAGCTTTGAGAAGGAAAATTCTTGATTTACTACTTGATTTACAAAAGCTTTGCATCACATTGAAATTTTCATGTTGTCACTGGGGTTTCTTTTTGAAGAGTGTGAAGAGTAGAACTGTGTGATGCTTTTTTTCTACCTTGAGCCTCCTTTGCATTCAGACTCATGGAGGAGTTTCCATTCACCAGCCATGAAGCTCTGTTGTTTTGTGGTGGGAGGCAGTGGTAACATAAAATGTTTGTTTTGAAAAACTCTCTCATTATATTGCAGGGATCATAAGTTTTCTGATCCCATGCCCTACAGTGCCAAAATCTTCCTATGCAAGCTGTGTGCCACATACCTCAGGGGACTGGCATGAGCAGATCAGGTCTGGAGGATGGCAACAGCTTCTGAGGTGTATTCAGTGTGAACTTACATCAAATTTACTCAGTGGAATCCTTCCTATTGCCTGCTCTGAGGGAAAACAACTGTACAACTGGCATAGCTACACAGGAACAAATAAAAAAGTTAAGGTGGTAGGTAATTGCAAATATTTTTTTAACGAATGTCACGAGAATTTCTGAGGAAATAGAGGTGAATTTTCAGCTTCTGAAAATTAGCATAGCTTTCCTGAATGTCAAGGTTTAATGTCAAGGTTTGAATAGAGCAGCACAGGTTTAAACTATCTGACAATTTACCCCACAGATTTTAAAAACAAATATTCTTTCTAACTAAAAATGTTGGCTTGACCATGGTTTCATTGCCCAAATGAGGTTGACATCAAGTTTCCCAGGACACTTTCCCTTCAGCAAATGCATTGCAGACCTATTCTGATCTTACTGAGCCCATTTAATCATTAATTTTTTTGTTCTATTGCCACGAATGGTGCCAGTTTTAGTTTGAGTGTTGACAGTGATTTTTCTGAACATCAGTCTGCTCTGCACTGTGCTGAGATTCACCAAACTTATTTCAAATAACAAGTGAGAACATCCTCCCCTTTCCTCCTCCACACACTGCTCTTAATATAGAGATTGTATTCACATCAAAGCTGTCAGAAGGCTTCTGTGATCTCATTAGCTATACTTATTGCTACCTACAGAATAAATGAATCATCAACCAAAACAGCACTAAAGACCAACTGGTGAGACTCACATGTCTATATCTATATCCATAGCCATGCTGAGAATAGACACCTTCTCAAATCTGGAGATTCAAGTTGTTAAAATTACTTGCTTGACAGACCCAAAAAGGGTTAATTCACTTCTGAAATTAATTTAGTTCTAAAGTCTTTAGCATGGAAAGAAAATTGGCAGACCCCTTAACAAGTAGTTTTATAATTTCATATATTCAAAAAAACTAGACAACACTAAAAAAACTGAAGGAAAAATATTTTATTTGTTTCTGTAGTTAAAATAAAAGAGTAATTTCATTTTATGGCCACGTGAGGTAAATTAGATAGGTGGTACCTAACAGGAATCAGCTGAGTTAACCAATTTCAGTGCTTCTGAATATAAGCTGTGAGTGTAGAGGAGTGAAACTGTAGTGATGGGAAAATGCAGAGGGGTTGGACATGGCCAAATGTTAAATAAGTGATGTAAGGATAATGCTGGTGGATGATAGCAACTACAGGACCTGCACAGTGCAAAAGGAAAAGGATTCTGCTGCCTAGCTCTGGATTACTCAGAATATTTGAAGATAATTTTAGAAGCTATTGTTCAGCACAGTCACTGGAAACTGAAACCTGTACCAATCTGCAGCCATTTCCAGAGGATCTGAGCAAAACAGCTTGGCTCTTAGCAAGGTGGGAAACTGGAGACTTCCATTCACTCTTTGTGAAAAAGGGAGAAATAATCCATCAGAGAAAAGGCAGAGAATGCAGAGTTGGTTACTCAGACATGGGATGCTAATTCTGTATCATTTTTCTCTAGGGGGAAAGTGTTCTGCAGCCTTGTGTGGAGTCCTGGAATGAACACTTCACTCATAGCAGCCTCCTTGGCCAACAGGATAATTGTGTTCTGTGTTTGCACGTGGGGTCCTCACTGTGGGAACAGGGATTTCTCTGCTCACTGAAGCCAATCAATGTGTTGATCTTGGGTCAGCCTGGCCCAGGGGTGCAGCCTGGTTCAGTGCCCTTCCCTTGGACCTGACCATGAGCAGGGGGCAGGGGTGAGCATCTTGTTTGTCTGGCCAGGACAGCAGAGATGTTGGAAGTTTTATGATCTGACAGCTCCATCAGCTGGACCTGACAGTTGCCATGACTCCAAGTTTTCTGATCAGTGAGTGCTGGAATGCAGAGCCCCATGCCCTGGGATGCATTCACAAGGGGAGAGGTGAGGTCTCATAGCCAGAGGAGTTTGCATCTGTATTGAGAGCTGCCTCTTCCCTCCCTTCCTTAAGCTTTAAGCATCATTAGCCTGCTAAAAAGGGATCAGCACACAGCTTATGACCTAGTCCTGCCTTGACAACAGGGAGAGCTGTGTGAGTACTCTAGAACTCAACACTGAGTCTGTGTGAAAGTAGAAAAGAGCAGACTCAGAATGCTTGAGCTATTGAGACCTCATGTAGGGTATTGCATCCAGTTCTGGGATGCCCAGCTCAGGAGGGACAGGAGGGACTGTGGGGAATTTCCCCAAATTTATCAGTTTAAGCTCAATCTATGCTGCACCACAACTGCACGTCCTCCTAGTCTCTTGCAATCATTCCATCGTGTCACCTCATTATTGGACGCTGTAAGACCTCTGTGGGTATCCAGAGGACAATATTAATGATTTCCACATCACACTATATTGCTCTGACAAATGCTCATAGGTCAAAAGGTAAAGCTACTAAGTACCAATAACTCATGTCACTCAAAAGGCAGAAATTGCTGTGTGTGATCAAGCCTGGTGAGACAGGAAAATATTCTGCTCCAGTAAATTGCCTGAATATTACACAGATTTACATGAAGAGTGACCTTCAAAAATGTGGTGTTTCAGTCTGAGGAACTTGAGTGCTAATTCCTGTGCCCCAGTGGAGCTGTGTACGGCTGATGGAGCTGGTTCTGGGGACTGCTGGTGGCTGGATCAAGGAATGAGGAGTTCAGTGCAAAGGCTTGGAATGTCAGGCAGGGATCTGGAGTCAGGTCACGTTGGCTGGAAACAGGGAGTTCTGAAGGAGATGAGATGCTGGTGGAAGGCTGCCAAAAGCCACTGAAGGAGGCAGCAGCAGTAGCTTCAGGATAGGATGGAAAGGAGTCTGTAAGAGCAGTGCTGTGATTAAAGGGCAGTAAATACCAGCACTGAACTTCCCAGCAGTTCATTTGACAGGGGTGACCAGCCCTTGTGATCTTGAACAGGACATGTGCCATCCCCATCAGAGAACTGAGCAGCAAGGATGGGAGTGGAACAAGGCAGAGGCTCCTGATCTTATTCCCCAAAAATCCCACATGACCTCAAGGTATCAGGTTCAGCAGTACCTCTCCTCTCTTGACAGACACAGACTTGAGGTCAAATCCTGTTGCCTGGAAGCCTTCCAAGGTATCCACAAACCAATCCCTGCCAAAGCCTCAGGTTGTGAGGAGCAGAGAGTGGCATCAGCCACTGAATTATACCTGGGTCAGTGGGAAAGCTGGAAGCAAAGCAATGCTTTTTCCTCTTCCCTTCCTTTGGAAAAGGAGGTGCTTCCAGTCCCATCCACTACTTATATGTGGGAGCAGGGAAAGGAGCTACCTCTGATGTCTTCAGAGCTGTTCATATGTATAGGATCAAGAGTCTGCAGGGCATTTGGATAGAAGTGCAAGTCAGTGATATGTCACTGGTGACATGTGTCCCTGGGACACTCTGATAGGTAAAAGATTTTAGAGAGGACATGATTTTTTTCTTTTCTTCCTTTTTTCCCCAATTAGAAATATGGTCATCTTTCAAGAAAAGTGATTTTATATGTTACATTCCAATATAAACCAATTACTTAATGGTTATGTCATAGGTCCTGAATTCTGTGAGCAGCTTTTCCTTTAGTTCTTGTCTGTAAAATGAAAGAGTGGTACAAAAAGTCCTTGCAAGAACAAGATACTTTAGTAATAACCTGGGTTTGCTTTATTTTTCACCAACTTTATAAAGTCTCCTGTCAAGACAGAACTTGGAAATAACAGGTTTTTTTTTTCTTATTGCCTAATTTATCTCAATTACCTATCATATCTCTATATTTCTTATTTATCTTACTCCTGACTGGTTTAGTGTAAGCAGAGAGGCTCTAGTACCCAGGAACACATCATAAGAAACACAGTCTCAGCCAATATAAATCAGTGCAGCTTCTTTGAAGGCAGAGGATCTGGCCATAAATTTAATGTAAGGTTACTGAGTTTTGATTTCCAGGGGAGCTGACAGAGCACACACAACTCCAGGTAAAATAAATACGGAGAGACAGGCTCAGTATCTCTAAATATGAGGGCCATGATTTCTAATAGGTCACAGGAATTTAAAAATAAAGGATTAAATTCTGCTATATCTGTCAGTCTGCAAACCCACTGACCTAGCCACAGTAACACAGTTGTGTGTGGTACACAGGTATAATTCAGCTTATGGAGACTCCTGGCTTTTTGGTTTCTTTTGGTGGGGTTTTTTTTTGGTTGGGGTTTTTTTGTGGGTTTTTTTTGTTGTTGTTGTTGTTGTTGGTTTTTTTTTGTTTTTTTTTTTGTCTTTTTCTTTCTAGTTTCATTCTGAAAATGGTTGCTTCCAGATACATTTTCTATGTTATGATTCACCCTGTTGTTTACAATTTCCTGAGACTTTTTTTATATACATTGATGGATCTGGTAAAAACCCCACAATCCATTAATGCAGAAGGGAGTAGCTGAGTAATGCTTATGAAATGTTTGGGGAAACTGAGTAAAAACTTTGCTGCAGGGATCCAGGGAATCTTTAAATACCAATTCCCTTCCAGTAGGGAGTAGGCAAAGGCTAAAAAACTGTTTTGGAACTCACCCCTTTTATAGTGCAGAGAAGCAGCACTACCAAATGTCAGAACCTATTGAGTTTTGCCTGTGCTGTGATCTGTCCAAGCTCCAGGCAGATGCTGCACAGAAAGGTGACAGAATAACAATTATTTTCTGGAGCTTCAGGAAGTTTTCAAACACCTTTGGGCTCCTGCTGAAGCCCTGTGCAGGTCAGCACCCAAAGTGAAGTGCTATGGGAAAACTGGGTTTTAAATTCTGCTATTGTCTCTCTTTGTATGGACAGGAAAAAAAAGCAGCATAGGGCAAAAGTCTAAACCTGAATTAATGTAAACTTCTGTTACACTTGACATTTGAGCTCTTTCAGTGAGTTCTTTGTGTAGAAGTCCATTCCTGGGCATTACTGTCACTTCTGCTTTCACTATGGAACATTAACTCTGTTTTCATTGCTCATGTCTGGCACTGATCAGATGAAGCATGGCATATCCAAGCTGATAACCTATCATTTGCTTCCCTTTAAATACAGACATATACACATATTGCAGCACTATCCTTTTCCTGCTGGCTTCTTTTGTTAAAATTCATCTTCTTCCATGTAGAAGATGAAATAAACCCACACCACCAAAAAAAAGAAAAAAAAAAAATAAAACCTTTTTTTTTTTTTTCCTGATGAAATATTTAAAGATGTGCTTGTGAAATGGTAAGAGAATTCCATCAGTCTGGATTTTCATGGGCCATAAGGCAGCTCAAGCATCACACCCGTTATCTGCTGTACAAATTGATTAATCTCTCAGGATTAAGGTTTTTTCAGGCTTATAAAAACTCCAGGAGGGATCCTGTACCTCTGCTGTGCATGGAGCTGTGTTTTTAGAGGCCGCTGGTAAAAAATCTTGTCTTGGGAACCAGGAGTGTTGAAACAAGCTACTGCACTGATTTGCCATCTCTGGAGTTAAAGCTGTGGTCTGGGATACCAGTGATGCTTCCATGGAGCATATGTAATGATGGATTTGGCTGAAAGCTGTGGAGAGAAACTGTCCAGCAACTGGTGCTGTGGCCACCTGCAAGGGGTGTGAATAGCAGAGCTGCCCGGGGCAGGCTGTGCTGACAGGGAAGCTGGAGGAGCAGTAGGAAAGCTGTTGGTCTGGGATGCAGTGCAGTCATCTGATTACAGAAGCCTCCAAGGTTTAGGGTTTTTTACTGTCTAGCATTTTGCCAAATATGTCACTACATTAACTGTCCTTTTTACAACTATTATCAAGTTTAGGGTTATCTGAGCTAGGATAGAAAGCTTGGTCTGGGTGTATTTTGAGCATTCTGAGCTTTCTGGCCTGATAGGGGGATCATATATCTTGTAACATAGGTGATAACACAGGTATGAGTGTGTGAGGTAGTCTGGTAGGCAAAGTACAGAAGAATGTGATGGAGGCAGATGGACAGAACAAAAATAGAGATTGTAAAATGAGAATATTTATTACCATGCAACTGCAGAACAACTTTTGCAGAGCTAATTGTTTATAGACTCCATAAGAGGCAAAGCTAAAACAGGTCACACATAGGCAAGTAAGAGTTAGGCCATTGGCCACAAGAGCAATCAATTGCTGTGATTTTTATGTTAAAATACAGTGTGTGTAAAAGCCTGAAATAAGGATGGGAAGGTGGAAACACCTTGCATTTGTGTTTATGCTATATTTCTCTTCTTGAGCATTGGGTGTTAGGTGGCTTGGAAAAGAAAAGCTGCAGGTTTGCTGCAGACTGAAACATCTCCTACATCACTAGTCCCAAACTCCTAGGAATGTCTGACATCCAGAGGTGACAGCCATTCATTTTCAGGATTACTCAGCTCTTGGGGCAGATCCGTGGCTTTTTCAGATTTAGAGGCAGCCAAGTGCATCAACATCCCTAATTTCCATACACTGTGTGGAAATATATCCAGCACGTTTTACATTAAAATTCAAGATTGGTACAGCACATCTTCCACATAACACTGCTGCAAATTAAACTCACTAATACATTAGGAAAGGTGCCAATGCAATCATAATAGAAAGCTGAAGTGCTGAAATGATAAAGTAGTTCTCTTGCTGCCTTCCTTGGCACACGTTCAGCACCCCACTTTGATCCAAGCATCATTCTCCATTTGTTGAGGCTCTTGAGAGTAATAAAAATTTGTGTATTATGAGCCTGATTTCTAATGAGAAGCTGTGAGGTACAACACAACCACAGCTTGTTCAGCTGATGCATGAAGCAGTTGTGGAAATTTGGTTCTTATGCATGTGTACTTCTGAATGAGGAACTCAGGAACTCTTCAATAATTCCCTTTGGAATATTGTCCTGGTTTGGCCATTTTCCAGCCTGGGGAGCAGCCAGGGTCCCACTCTCATCTGCTGGGTGCAGCAGGCTGAGTGACTTGGTGTGTGAAGTGACATCACCTGTGTCAGGAATCCTGTGGCACTTAATTCTTCTGGGCACTCAGACTGATGGATTGCTTCACAGCTGTTGTAAAGGCATTTCTGCTAAATAGTTGGTAGAGCTGATGGCTTTGGAAAGGAGGTTTTTTTTTTCATTGAAAAAGGTCACTAATCCCCGTCACACTTTTGAAAGGAGCTGTTGCTTTTGGCGTTTTATTTTTTTGCTTCAGCTCCATCCATTGATAAATTGGTTGCATTAGTTTTTATTGGAAGGGTTACAAAAGCATTTATTAGCATTTTTATTTTGTGGTAAGTTATACAGACTATTCTGATGACTTCCTAAAAAAGCCCCAAGATGCTAAAAGGGACAAAAAAAGACATTGCTTTCACAGTAACATGAAAACAATATGTTGGAATGTTTAGAATTTTTTGAATGCAATTTAATCTTGGTTGTTTAAACTTCTAATGCATTTTAATGCTAGAAATCATTTTTTTCCTCATCAGCATTTTCAGTTTTAAAGTTACGTTTGGAGGCACACTGGTCACATTTTCTGGGAAGTTGTTAAACAGCTAGTTTTCCACCTTGAAGTTATAAGGATTGTATTTGTTGATGTGATGGGGCTTTTTATATATGTATCTATAATGATATGTAAATACATATCATATGTGGGTACACAGGTAGTCCTAACAAGAATGAGGTCATGAGTTGTTATTAAAGTGCAAATAAAAAATGGTAAATACATAAAACTTGCATTTTTTTTTTTTTTTTTTTTTTTTTTTTTTTCTGATTGGAGCTGGAAGTAAAAATATGACACAGTATCTTTTTTTAATACAGTTTTTAAGACCAGGCTGTATTTAGAAGTCTGAGAGTCAGGCACAGGTTGATTGTATCATTCAACAGGAGAAGCCAGGGGGTGATTTAATTCTCAGTGACTTCTCTAGTTGGAAATCCAGCCCTAAAGTCTGACATGAAGGGACCTCTGCTGGGATCTTGGGTGTCATGTGGGAATTTTCCAGCAGGGAAATGGTGGGAGGAGGGAATTTGAATGTACTGGTCAGTCAGAGACTGAGTGTCTGCTGACAGTTTTATGCAGCAGGGAAATGATGAGAGGTTCTATAAAGCTTTGGGTATTATTAGCAGCTGGGTAGGACTGGCAGGGCCCTTTTTTAATAAGCAATATGGAGTGTGATGTATTGGGTGATATTCTAAGCAAAAATAATGTAATGTGTTACATTTCTTTCCATATTTAAAAGCAGAATTAAATTTAATTTTAGTTAAACTTAGCATGGCAGTCAAGTTAATATGTTAGTGTGGCTGTTTTCTGTCCTTTAAATTGTGGGTGTGTTGGGTTTTTTCCTCACCCTCATTCCCTGTACCCCTGGGGGGGTAAGCTCCATTTTCTAGAATGATCTGGAAATTTTATTTAAGGTGTTCCTTGCTTTCCTCCTCATAGAGGGGTCAATGGATTTTTAATGTTACTGTATCACCTTTAGTTATGCAGCAGAATAAGACAACCACTGTTTGGAACAGAGGGGTAACTACAATTTGTCTTAATGCAAAGTAACTGGGTATAAACAAAGAGTTTTTCTCAATGTTGTGCTTGGAAAACAGAAACCAGAACTGAAATACTTTCCCCAGTAGAGGTGCATTGAGTTGCTACTGGGTGTGAATAAAGTAGCATCCTGCTGCATATCAGTGTTATAATTTTTTTATCCAGTTGTACAGTCTTAGCTCTCTTCATACTTGAAAAGGAAATTAAACCTGAGAAGAATGAAGAATGCATTATTATTTCAAGGCTATTCTTTCATCTGATTTCTCTTGCCATCAGCTCTCTGAATATGCACTGAAGTGAGATACTTGTGTCAACCAAGGAAGGAGAAAACACAGAATGAACAATTTCACATGCCTGTTACATGGATGTAATAATTTAAAATAGTTACACAAATATAAGAGAAGTCATTAGTGGTAACGTAGTGTTCTCTGTACCCTCTCAGGACTTCCCACAACACAGCAAAAATTACTTTTTTAAAAAATAGTTTTTATTTTGTGTGTTTATGTTAGGTTTTGTACCTGTGAATCCATGTGTGGTGTCAGTAGGATGCAGGCTGGGAAGTCTAGACCTGAATGAGATGATTCTTCCAATGAAGCAGCTGAAAAATGTTTCCATGTAGCATAGTTGACTCCTAACACACTTTCCCTGCAAAGATACCTCAAAAGGCTGTGAAGACTGCATTTGTCAGTCTGGCTTCAACTCCAAAGGCCCTTTTTTTGCTACTTTAATACTGAGGAGACCTTTTTATTCCCAGTGTCTGACAATCCATAAGCCTCACAGACCTTCCTTCTGAAATTAAATAAAATCTGCAGTGCCAACCCTGCAAATGGATTTGGTAATTCTCCTTCCTGAGCTGTCCCTTAGCATTTGCTCAGCAAGTGTGCAAGGTGTGTGTGAGTGTGCAAGGTGTGTGTGTGTGTGTGTGTGAGCCCAGCTGGCTGGGTGCTGAGGGCTTGCACAGCTGGCACCATGGGTGTTGTTCTATCTATTCACCTCCCCCAAAGCACAAGGGTTTTTTCCTACCTTTTCTTTGAATTTCCATAGGTGTTTTCCCAAGGAAGCCATCCCTGAAAGGTGTAGCAGTTCTGTAAACAAGGAGAAAGCTTGAGCCAGGGATTAAAGAGCCTCAAGCAGTGCTCCTGATGCTGTTTGCTTTAGTGCTGTGTCTGTGATGGGTGATGTGGTGCAGCAGCCTGACTGAAGTGTCTGTGTCAGATGTGCAGGAGTCTCCAAGACTGCAAAAGAAGCTGGATGAGTTTGTGGATATATTTGCACAGAAATTCCTATTGCCTTGGGAGCATTTTACTGCTTTCATAAGCTGAAAGAGTTTCAGTCTAACTTAACTCCTGGGTTAAGACATTATATATATGTACACATGGGTGACACAGAGGTCTCAGATCTTTTTGATGCCTATAATTCCTTTCTTGTATAGGGTTTTCTAAAAGTCCTGCATAGGTAGCAGAAAATATCTCTCAAGATTACCAGGAAACCTAAACTAAGAAGTAGAAGAAGGAAAGATTATAAGAATAAAAATCTGTAGATATGTATTCCCACTCATCGCAAGGCAGGATTCCACTTGCTCTTTAAAAAAGCAAATCAAAATATCTTCTATTAAAAAAATATGCCAGCTAATTAATCAATTACAATTAAAGAAACAGTTGAACTATTCAGGGAAGTTAATGGTTTTTTCAACACAGAATTTGAAATATTCCACAAATAAGCGAGCTGAATAATTCCCTCACAGAGCACTTCAGACATACAGAAACTAAAATAACTTCCTTTGCTCTACAGGAATCAGTCAGCTGTGAATCATTTAGGGTGGAGAAATAGGGATTTCTAGTGCAGTGCCTCATAAAAGAGGACAGGATGCTGTGGGTGGATTTCAGACATATACACAGCAGCTTGTGGGAGATTGCATGGGTTTGCTGAGGTTTTCTTGAAAAAAAAAAAAAAAGAAGGTGTAGTGACTGTGTCCCTACTTTTCCTACATCATCTTAAGAGAAAAAAAAAAGTTGAGAAGTTTTTCTCTACAATCAGAGTGAGATTTTCTCTGAGATACCCAACTAGGAGCTGTGAAAACCTTTCTATATACAGGTATACAAACCTTTGTGTGTGTGTGTGTATAAAGTCCAACACAGGGCTCTTTGAATGAGGTCTCCAGAGTCCCCTCGACAATTTTTTGACAAATGCAGTTTTGAAGGTGAGAGAATATTAACTGAAGGTAGGTAACACATTGGAGTTTAGTCCTTTTAAATGAGTGTAATATTTAGATAATTCTGGAATTGTCAGCTCAGTTTATTATTTGGAAAACAACATAAAAAAAAAAAAAAAAAAGAAAAAAAAAGTGTCTCCATGCAAAATGTTTCCCCTTTGCAATGGGTTAGCAACCCTAGAAGTGATGTGAGGATAATTTTATCTGCAAAATAATTAATAAAAGATCTGCATATATATATATATGTATATGTATGTTCTTACACTATGCACTGTTTTTTCTTTTGTTTTGTTTTTCTCATAGAGATATCCCAGGGAACCAGTGCCCAACTACTTGTTGGGATGTGTAGGGAGGTATTAAATGTCACCTCTCATTGATAAGAACAAATATAAAAGAGGAAATACTTTCTGATTTTTTAAGTGAAGAGAAACAAGCAAACCAAAACTTGATTGTGTCCCATTACTTCAGTCTTAAAAGGGAGTCTTGTGCACTGTAGATTAACAAAAATGTAACAAAAGGAAATTAATGGTAGTTTATTATTACTTTGTATTTTGAAAACAAAGCTAACTTAGAAGTATATTAAAAAATGTGATGGACTCCATACAAATTATCACCAGATCCATCTGAAGTGCTAACGACCCTGGGAGACATTTTTGCCTGCAGTGGTCAGTGGGTTTGTTCTAGCTTCAATATTATTTGTTTTCAGGAACAAAAACCCAGGCTTTACAGGGTATCATGACTATCCTATCCATTTATTTTGTAACTGGTAATTTTTTCCTCACCCAAATTAAAACTTTATCTTTCTTGCTCATTGTTTTTCTGAAAACACTTTTCTTGTGTTTTCTTCCTCATGTTTTTGACTTCAATGACATTAATATGGCTTGTTCTGTCTGACCCTACCTTTCAATACAAGATTCATGCTCCTGGATTCTTCTCTTTTATCAAAATGATTTAATTTGTGCTCATGTTTATTGTTTACATCAGAGCTGAGGAAAAATATTGTGGTTTGATCCATTTAGAGCTTTTCAGAATTCCTATCAAAAAGATCTTTATTGGCCAACTTGGTCTGCCAGGTGCTCCCTGAAGTCTTGCACAAAGGTCAGTGTGGGACACAGGTTACAGCATCACAGTATCACCTAAAAGAGATGTAGAACATCTGTCAGCACACACTCCTGAGGTGTCACTGAATTTATCTGAGCAATACTTTTATGGCTCATGATGCCACAAAGGCTTTGTGCAAGTTGGCTCAGTCCAGAATTGGCTTTTCTGGGTGTTTCTGATCTATCTGAATTGCACCATAAGTGGAAAAACCTTGCCACGGTTTTGGAATTAAAATATTCTTATGTATTCAAGTTGTATATGCTAGACTTGAAGACATACTTGCCAAAACAGATAAATTCTGAAGAAGTTCCCAAGGAAATGCTGAGTAACTGAGTGATGAGGCTGATGGTAAAGCTGTGGGGATGGCACCAGCTGCTGCATTCCTGAATTTCCCTGCATCTGCCTCCTGTCCCTGGCATGGGGATACAGACATGGAAACAGGAAACACTCCCCAAGTAGACCAGGAGATCTCTGGTATATTTGTAACCCACTCTCTGGGTTTGGAAAGTTATTTGGAAAGTTACTGCTCCCATCATAAAACAGAATTTCAACCAGCTTACCAGATTTAAGGAAGGAGAGATGTTTGTCCACGCTTGTTCTTCTCACTAATGGCACCTGAGTGCCCTATTGAGGAAATAGTCCTTTGTATCTGAGCCTTCCCTAAATCAGTGCAAGCTGTCAGAGACCATTCCTCTGCAGGATCAATGCTGGTTTGTAAATAGATTGTCTTGAGGGGGAAAAAAGCAACAAAATTTAAACTGCTTCAGTACAGTCAAAGCAAATAGAGATGTCTTGGGTTCTTTCTTTCCTTGTCCAAAAATGCCCAAAGCCAGCAAACTAAGCTAAACCAAGCCAATAGGACAGATGATGTGACAGAGAAAATTGATGAAAGTGTAAAGGGGTGATTTATAGTTCTGTGGCCTTGGGTTTTTTCCCCTTCATTTCGTTCATGGGTTAAGCAGCCGTGCTGGGAATTGATTGATCATGCAGAAGCATTTCACTAAGTTGTCCTTGGGATTGCTAAGTGTATAAACCACATGCAGCCTTGGAATAGGTATTGTCATGATACTAGGTACTGTTAGATTGAATAATTTAAAGGTACAATGGTTTAAAATTAATTTCTATAGAGAATCTGTATAGACCTTTGAATCTCTGACTTAAAATGAGAGACATCTGCCATATGAACCTCATATTCCTTTGTTCAGAAAGTAGACTTTTCATTGTCATTTTCTTTCCTCTCACTCATATCATTCAGCCTGGTCAGCTCTATTTCAGTGACATTTCCACTGCAAGCTAATAAAATTGCTCCTATATACAGCCTGGTGGGCTTTGAATTGAAGAGGTGGAGAACATGAAGAACACCCAGCCATAGATCTCTGTTTCAGTCTCTGGAGCTGAAATCAGGAACCTCTGTGAGCTTTGTGCTAAAATGCTGTGCTGGGAGATCTACACCAAATTTCAAACCCATGAGTGGCTTTTTTGTCTGCTTCAGTGAGAGTGATCAAATGAAGCTGATAGCCATGCTCCAGATATGGCTTTGTTCTCATGTTCTGTATTTGCAGAACACAGGTTGCAGTCTCTGAAGATCTATGTAAAAGGAATTTAATACTTCAGTAAGGACCTGGAAATTATTGGGTGAAAGCTATTTGAGAGTATCAGCTTCTACCCAGTGGGAGGTGTTTTTCTTTTAAAAAGGTGTTGGGTTTTTTTCTTATTTTCTACACAGAAATAACCAGTTTAGAGCTGCTTTTTGCCCAGCAAGATTTGGCCCTGTGTGGTTTTTGGGGTGCTTCTGTGCACCACAATGCAAGAGGCATTCTGATTCAGAGTTTTGACTTCCAGTGGAGACCAAGCCCATTCCTTAGGCCATGACAATCAGCAAAAGCTCTTTCACTTCCTTTCTGCTCTTAAGTTCTCCATCTACCATTGCTGACAATGACAAGGGGTAAAAACCCCACCATTTTTGTCACAGCCTCATTGCATTATCCCCGTAAGCTGAGGTTTAACCTACAGCAGGGTAAGCAACTTCACAGCTATGTGGGGGTTTTGCTGTAGCTATTGATTTTTCTGTTTAAAGCCCTTGGTGGGGAATGGTAAGAGACTGAAACACCAAAATAGTTGCTGGAGGGCAAGGTTTGTCCTTGATGTTCTGTTGTGTTATCCTGATGACCAAATTCTTTTATGTTGTCTCCTGGGACATCAGAAACTGAGAGAATGGCTTGAAATCTGTTTAACTCCAAAGGCAAGCAGTGCTAAATCAGAGATTAGTGCCCAAGTGGTATTTAAATAGGGGTAAAATCATCTCCTTGTAAGGTCTCAGTTATTAGAGAGAATGCTGGCTACTTGTGTCCTGACAGCTGTGAGCATTGTTTGCTCAGGTTTCTGAGGCTGTGTCGCTATTGGCCAAAGTGTGTGGATATTTGGGCAATTTATTTTCTGTATCTTATGTCTGTGTACTCTGTTGGCCAAGATACCCATCCCTACAGCAGCAGAGAATTCTAAGGAGATACTTAGAATGACTTCACAAGTTCTTGAGGCTTTTATACTCATTTCAACAAAACCCTCAGAAGTGTTTCTCACATAAAAAAATAACAACCAAACACCCCAAATCTTACCATGTCCCCATTAAAGGTACACTTAAGATGTCCTTGTCACAGCAAGCCAGCTCGGTGTGCCTAGGGAGATTTCCACCTTTTATCAGTCTATGAAACAAGAGCATGACTTACAGGTAACTTTTATCTGACCTCTACCTCATCCTTCTGTGGACAGTGTGTAAAAAATGCCAAGGTGTCTTTCCTGCTTTCTGTCTGGCAATGCTTCCTTGGAAATGGGAATAACTGGTTCCCACTCTTTTTTCTTTGAGTCAGACCCATTTTTTATGAACTCTTAAATTACGTCTGTGAATTCCATCATTACTGCAGGTCCAGAAATCGTCCAAAATTGTTCCAGGCCACTGATACTGGAGGATGAACAATGATTAAAGCAGGTAACCCAGAAGCAGTCTTTCTGTGATGGTCTCTCCACAGTATGTTTTACACTTTCTCCTTGTTACCAGCTGCAGTGCAGCAGATTAAAAGATTCTAATGTGGTACAAATACATCTTTGTCTCCAAACACATTTTCAGAAGGGTTCATTTGTTTCCCTGTGAAACCACAGAGCTATTACAATTCACTGAAGTCTTCTGCTTGCTTTTCTCTGCCTTGATGTAACTCATCCACTGCCTGGGCTCTCTGCTCTTGCCAGACAAACGTGTGCTCATCAGTTTTGAAGTACTCATGGGGGAGGACGTGTGTTTTCTTTATTTTTCCTCATGAATTTTAAAAAAAAAAACCTAAATTCATTGCTCAGAGGCAAAACAGGCTGACTGTGGCATTTGCATGTGAGCCTGCAGATGTGGGTCTGCTCCTCTCAAGCACTAAAGAAAGAGAATATTGTTGAATGTTGAGGAAATGGCACTAACAGCTTGCTTTGGAGAAGAGATGGAGGAAACAAAGATATTCAGGATTAGCCATGTAGAATATTTTTTTGGTTGGTTGGTTTGTTTTGTTTCTTCTTTGATTTAAGATGGAAGAGTTCCAATCAGTTGCTGTCCACTGATCCAGTTCATGTTCTGGAACAATAAGGGGAAAAAACCACCCCAACAGGCTTCTTAGCCCCCATTTTAGCCCACAACTGTCAGTGAATCCTTCATATCTGGTGGTATAACCTTAGTCTTGCAGTTCTTCCTAAAATGGTGGTTGCAAGACTTGGCATTATTTATGACTGCAACACTGGAAAATGAGAATCCTCATGACTCTTCTAGGATTTTTTCTACAGTCTGACTTGGTTACCTAATGCCATTTTGTCCTCTATCTGAGTCACTAAGCAAAGTGATCTAAGATTCCATGACTTCTTTGCAAGCTTCTAATCAGATTTACATCATGCTTTATCCTGAGACCAAAGATCCCCAGATGTCTTGATGTAGGTTTTAAGTTCTCCATATGGAACAAGGCTTGGCAGCTCTGAAATCAGACAGCAAACTTTTAAGTACTGGTATGTTTCAGTTAAGTCTGAAGAGAAGGGATTTTTTTTTAATCTGTGTTAGGAGTCAACTTTGGGAGGTACCTTCAGATGCTGATTCACAATCATTCTGTAAATTAAGGCATTTTATTAGGTACGAATTACATCTGAAATAGAACTGTAGTGCAAAAACAGTGAGTGAGATACTTCAAGATATTTTGTCTGAGATGCCCCAGTACATAATGACACCAGGAACACCTCATAAAGTCCTTGCTCACATGAGCATCAGTTTCCCACCTGCACGTTGCATCTTTTTCTGTAGATATTGTCAGTGATGGGCTCACAAGATCTCAAGTAACACTTTAATCTTCATTTAATCCCCCTGTTCATGGGTAAATTAAGAAATTAATTACTTTCATGACGGGGGTTATTCAGGCTGCATGGAGCTTTTTCCTTGTTTCTTTGATCTGGTTTCAGCAGTCTTTTTCTGCAAAATTATGTTTTTGGAGGAGGTCATGAAGAAGAAAACAGACTGGCCAAGACACATGCAGGTGAAATAATCTTGGCTGTTTTAAGCAAAGTTGTGCAAAAGTGTTGAAGAGGAGATGAGGCTGTGACAGAAGCTGAGGTTTGTTTAGTGGGAAGTTAGTACAGAGCTGACAGAAGAAGGCAGAAGGATCATATCTCCAGCTAAAATGATAGGAGTTATTTACAGTAGACTGAATGATTTACCAACGTGCAAAATTGTCAAATATATGACTAATTAATTGAAAGTCTATCTGAATCTTTGAGAGGTTTGAAGAAGTGTCTGTCTGTGGAATTATCTTGTCAGCAATTATCTTTCTGCAATTCTGATGTAATTCACACGTTTGCTCTTAGTGCACACAAGAAACAGATACATGACCAAGAAAAACTGTGCTGATTCTGCTTGGTTCAGCGTATTCTGGAGGGTGGGGGGAAGTGTATTGCCTCCATCTGTATCTCAGCAGCATGGCTGGAACACACAGGTTTTAGAATACAATTTCTGAATATAAATAATGTTGTGTAGGGGAATAACACTACCAAAATCTGCATGGCTCCGGAATCTGAATTTGACATAGTCCCTGGCAACAAAAAATCTGTCCTTTCAGGCAGCCTGCACTTAAGAGCAGAATTTGATTACTGCAGATCTGTTTGTTGCTTGTAGTAGCAGAAATTGTCCTTCCTTCAGAAGTCAGTATAATAAGGGCTTTGATGAGAAGATCCAGTCATTTTTTCCAGCCTGAAGGGCAGTGCTGTGAACTGCTCTGCTGCAGGGTGTGCTGAGAGCTGGAGAGGTGTGGTGGGTATAGAAACAGGGCTTGGGTTCTGTTTAGCAGGGGAAACCTCACTTGGACTGAACAACCTCCAGCAGAACATCTCTGTGCCCTACTGGGATGCATCCATGAGCAAAACTCTTGCCAAGTATTCAAAGAATTGAAAAATGTTTTGAGGGGTTTTTTTTTTGAGTTATGGAACTTTAATTTCTTTTTAAAATTTGGTATTTTAATCTGTTTTCTTTTTTTGTTCTTTTTATGGTTGTCTTTCTTCCTCATTCATATTCCTAAAGCATGTGTATGAGGCAGGGAGAGGAGCACACTGTTAAAAGTACTTGAAGGCAGTGGGGCAGGCAGGAGTAAAATGCCAGCAGGGTTTGGTGTTGGTGTGGGTTTGGGTTTTGTCCCCCCAGCAGCAGAGCAAAGCTGCTGGGTAATCCCTAGCAGGTAATTCAGAGCTGTACTGAGCTCCCAGCACTTGGTTGCCCTCAGGTGCAGTTTTGCCATGATTCTCATGGAGAGTTCATGCCGTGGTCATGTTCTTTGTTTTGCAGAAGCCAAGCCTCACTAGAGGGATTCAAAATCCTGCTTTACATCTGGGATGAAATAAATGAATACTCAATGCAAATATTTCCATAGGCTAAAATCCCAGCCATGTCAGAGCCAGCTTTCAAACCTTAAAAAAAAAAAACCATGAGATTTTAGGTGTTGTGTGGGAGCAGAGTATTTGTGCTCCGTGTACAGTAACCATTGCAGGGCAGGGTCCTTTTCAAAGTGACAAACCTTGCTTGAGTGCTTCTGAGCAGTATTTTCCCCATTGATCTTGTGCTGCCTAGCCCTGGCAGGCTACTTTTAGTAATATTTAGGAAAATATATCAAGAAGTAAAAGGCTATCAAAAAACTAGAGATGATAAATTTTGCAACCACAGACTGTGGGAGATGTGTAGATGAACAAGAAATTAATTGCTTATTTTGTCAGGATGCCTGGTGCTTGGGGTAACTGACAGACCATTTACTGCTTTTCTTTGTTTCTGGGCAACTTCAAGAGGAGGCTTTTCATAAATAAATAATGTGCATGCTATGTACACTCTTATGTAGCAAAAAAATGTTGTGTTTTTCTGTCTCAGCTGTCCAAAAGAATATTTGGTAGTGTCAGCTTAGCATGTGTGGTTGGTAGGTAATGATGGTGGGAATGCTGCAGGGTTACAGGATTACTTGGTTTTCACAGAATATAATTAGTTATTAAGCAAAAGTGTTTAGCTTGGAAAGACAGGTAATGATGGGAAAATGCATGTATAAAACAAGCAGTGATGTTTATCTGGCAAATATTGTTTTTGTAATTAGTCAGGTGTACCTAGTAAGATTATATAAATGTCAGCATATTGGTAGAAATGGGTATTTACAGAATATCTCCCATACTTATTAGCAGAAAGCTCTGAAGAAAGAAGTCTGAGCAGCAAGAGTACTGCAGAAATTATTTCCAGAATAGGTCTAGATCTTAGAAATGAATAGGTAACAAAAAGTACCTGTGCAGTGGGGTATCTGCAGGTAGGCCGAGTCTACTTTGGCTGTCAATAAAAAGACTTTTCTGCAGACATAATTTAGGGACCTTTATAAGCTCTTTGGTATACTTCAGGGTGAAAATGACTGTATTAATATAGTTTTCAACCTTTTCCACCTTAATCTTCAAAAAACATACAAATCATTTGCTCTGGACTTCATTTGTTGACCTTTGGCTTCTGTTTTCCCCCTCCATACATAATCTGTTCATTAGAGTCCATCAGGAATCCCTTTGGAAAGAGAGATCCTGACCCACAAGAATAATTTGTGCATTGGTGTGTGCCTGTTTATTTTTGGGACCTGCCAATATGGTTGGGAATACGTTTGTTTTTTTTTTTTTGCTTCCCAACTTTGTGACCTTCTTGTGGCTGTGTGTTCTGACAGGTCTCAGCTTTTCCATATGCTGAAGGAGTGATACTGCTGATTTATTTTCCTCTGAGCAGTGATATTGAAGAACTTTGCAAACAAAGTGATGCAATATGCAGCTATTTGTGATTTACAACACGTTTGGAGACAAATAAGTCCAGATAATAAAATTAAATATTCCCCGTAGCACTTTCCACTGATTTTTAATCATGAAGTCTGGCTTGCAAAACTGGAATTAGAACCAATCTTTCTCCAGTATTAGCAGGAGAATTCTTTGCATCAGGAATTCCCAAAGTGCAGTTTTTGTGCCTCTTCTGGCCAATGCAGTAGCTGGAGAACCCCACAAGGACTCTGCTCAGCAGCCATCCTCAGCAGAGCAGGGTGGGAGTCAGGGCTGTAACAGCTCTGATCTCCCTTCCAGATGTTCAGAGAGCTGGAGCTTTCTGCACATGAGATGCTAGGAAAAAAAAAAACCAAAACAAAACAACTTCAGCTGTACATTTTTGATCCTGACTTCTTCCCAGATTAAGCCACAGCATTAGTTATGTATTAATTTTTGCCACGAGTGAAATGTAAGTGGTCAAGATGGATGTAACAGGTAAGAGAAAAAGAAGGGACCATATGGCAAAATTGCAAGTAAATAAAATAAGGCATGACACGTCACCTCTGTGAAAATAGAAATAGCTATTGCCAGACAGAGGAGTTCTGTGGCCATCTGTGTGAGGTCTCATCTTTCTGCAGCTCCTCTTGTTGGGATACACCTTCCATGAGGGAGTCTGAAAGTCTTGCTTTTTAATTGTTGTAAAAAAAGCCATATACCCTTTTGAGATACCTTCTCAATCTCCCTGTAGTCACTAGGTTTGGAGGAGCATATAAACTCTGGATTTTCTGGAAAAGCTTCCCTGCCTTTGTGAGCACAGAGAGGGAGCCTGGTCAGAGGTGATGCTTGCAGCAAGGATTAGCTCATTTATTTCATGTGACATCTGGGGAACTCTGGGGGAGTTCTCTCTCCATTGCTTCCTTCTGATAGCTTCATCTAAGAGTCTGACACGTGAAGACAATTATAATTTCTGCCCCCTTTTCCCTGATAAAGCACTTCTGGTACAGATCACTGCATCTGCATGACCCTTTTTTTTTTAATGCTGTGGCACTGTTAGATGCTGACAGATGGGAACCTTAATTGAGTGAATTACAGGAAAGCAATGGCTGTTTGCAATTTCTTATTCTGCTTTACCTTGTGTTTAATATCAAAACGTGTTTGGGTTTTGTTACAAACCTTGAAGAAACAGAGAATGCAAAGGTGAGTGGTATGGGATCTTCCTTAGATACAGCACAATATTGCTACTGGAAATATCCCTGTCTCCCATTTCACTTTGCCTTTTAATAAACTAGGGATGGATATGTTGTGTTCTGTTTCTGCTGGTTGTCCATAACATTGTGTTATAGATGCCTAGCCAGAGCTCTTTAAACTCTATAAAATGCTGTAACCACAATGAAGACAAAATAAGACAAGATCAAGACATTTTGCTGAATGGAAATTAGTGGTTTAATTATTAAACTTGCAATATTCCAGCATTAGACTTCTGACCAATCAAATGACCAACATCACCTCTTAAAAACTGAAGTTTCAGATTCTCAGAGGATTTTGGTATTTCCTTTTTCCTTTGGTTTGTTTTTTGGGGGTGTTGGGGTTTTTCTTTTCTTTTTTTTTTTTTTTTTTTTTTTTTCAGATTACTTGATTGGTAAGATTCAGATTACTTGAAAAGGTAAGATCCAAACGTTGCAGCATGTAAATAATTGACTATGAGCTGTGTACTTCTAATCCCCACTGCTGCTCTAAAGGGGCTTCTTTAGGGATTAGCAGTTTGTATTCCTGAAGGATGGGAGAACACTTCTGTGTCTGGCAGGGCTACAGCATCTTTGCTTTGAAATCAGCTTCAGTAATAACATTTCATAGGTTGACTACATGTTGCATATTTAGGTTTTTTCTTTCTTCAAGTATCTGCAGGGCAATGTATGCAGAAAAATTAATAAACCCCAATTTATGTTTTCAAATCTTACAGATATCGTTTAAGATTCTGGTGCTGCTATGATGATAGTTGCTTACTTTGTTTATATTTTTGTAGACTAAATATGGGTTTATTCTAAGGATACATAGAGCCAGTACTTTTTATAACCTAATGCTGATGTGTCTGATGTCTGTTCACTGATTTGTGAATATTTAATTGAGAACAAGCTTTCATTTTCTTTGTGTCTTTCATTCCAGTATTCAAAACCTATTGCACTACAAATATTCTCTTCTTTATTTCAGTGAGTGGAAGGGTTGGGGTTTGTTCAGGGTGGGAGTTTTCCAAATGACTTATTTGCCAAAAGAAGAGAAGCACTTGCTCTGGGTGAGGAAAGGAGTGAGTTAACATTTGGCATGATCTTGACAAATATTCTCATTGAGAGTTGAGGAGTTCTCTTGCCTGAAATCAGATACAGTGCCTAGAATCTCAGTCACGTATTGGGCAAGCAAGAGGTGGCATAGGGCTACTTAACCTGGGGTAGCAGCCAGTTTCTGAGCAATCAAAACTGAACTTCAGAGTTGGTAAGACTTCTACTGGTCCAGCTACAGTGATTTATCAACAAGTGCCCAATGAGAACATGGGGCACAGCAGGGAAAACTTGGATGATAATTGAAAGAGGTGCAGAGCAGGGAATACAAATGTCTGGAAGTGGTAAGGGTATTCCTAGGAATATTTGTAAGGATAGTTCTGGAATATCTTCAAGAAGTATAATTTTGTATTTCTAGACATAACAGATAGAGAAAGTCTTGACCATGCTCAATGTTAAAGCTCTGAAAGAAGGCTCTGACACTGTAACTGTCAGGTTGGGAACCTTTAAGTCACGGCCAAGCACAACTTGGTTAATTATATTTTGCCTCTGTAATTTTATTCTCTTTCTGTTGGTTGCCATGAGTGGCCTCTTCCTTCCTTTTGCACTCTGCTGGATAAATGCAAAGTGAGTTTATAGACTCCTGGAGCAGAGCACCAGAGGTTTTTCCCCATTTTGCTCTGTAGAAATGTCTGTGTGGTTTAGGAGAGCAGCTGTACCCAGAAATAGCTGGGGCAGCCCAGAAAAGTACAGGGATTTATCTGTCTGAGTTGAAAAAAGGGTATTTTTGATAGCTTATTCTTATCAGTGGCTATTAACACAAATTGAAGAGCAGTGTGTGTTGTCCCATGCCATCCTGCCAGTAGATCAGCTCATCTTCCTCTTCCAGCGAGGATATTTCTGTTTTATTTGTATCCACAAAGGTTGAACAGAATGCATTTGTTAAAATCTGGAGGAGCAGCTAATGCTAATGCTGCTCCTAAGAGGAAATCTTCCATTGCACTTCTCTTCTGAAATGCTGCTCTGACAAGCAGTGGAGGGAATAAGCAGTAAATTTAATTAACAATGGATTTTTTTTCACCTTCCCAAATAGAATGTTCCTCCCATTCTGCAGAGTTTTATTTTATTAGCCACACAAAGAGAAATAATGCTTCGTTTAACTATGTCAAAACCAATCTCAACTCTCTGCTATTAACTTTCTTTTTTATAAGTTTTAATGCATTTTTAATTCCACCCCACTGGCTGGCAAACCAAGCATTGGAGTTATTGCTGCCCTGTAATGTATTTCAGTCATTTCTAATAAACCTGGACTTTAAGATTATTTATTATTATCTTGGTACAGTACAGAAATGGATTTGCTGTCTGTGCTGGGCTCCAGCCCTTTCATTTCTAAGACTAGATGTGAATAATATTGACTAAACAAACAAAAGCAATTAATTAGAACTTTTGTCTAAGGTTTTACAGCCCTTCATTCTTTTCTGAGAAAGAACCTTGTTTGAGGGAGAAAATACAGATGATGAGTGTTTTAAGTCTTTAAAGCAACATTATCCTGGAAATAGAGCAGCAAACAGATGAACTTTGGCAGTATTTAATAGATAAGTTTTTCGGGTTTTTTCTGGTTGAAATCAACCCTGAAATATTGTGTAGCTTATTTCTTAGGATTTCATGGAAATGAACAAATTTCTTTTATAAAATTATGGACCTTAAAAAATAATTATAAGATTTCAGAAAGAAACTTGGAAAAAATCCAAAAGTAAAATTGATAAAATATACTTAAAATATCAAAATCCTGTATCAGTAAACATCCTCTTTCTTTGAATTTATTTGTTCAAATGCAACAAGGATTCACAGTTATTTTCTACAAGCTGCATCAGAACGACCTTGTTCATCCCACTTATTACAGCAAAATAATTACTATCAGATAAAAGCTTGCTCACTTGTCTTATGTTTTGTACAGATCAGAGTGAGAGAGGATTGAGTCCAAGTTATTGTCATCTTTGATTTAAAAGTTTCTTTGTGTCTTACCAATTCATCTGTTTTTAGAATTGCTCTGTTGCTTGGTGTGGCTGTTCCTGGTAACTCAGCATCTCCATACTGGGTATTTTCCATGGGCAAGTAAAAGAGTTTCAGTTGGGGTCATGCTTGGCAATGGAACATTTTTTTTTCAGTCTCTCTCCTTGAAGTTGAATATACCTTATTCAGAAATAGTACAGGGAATATCAGGTAGAAGTGAACAAATATATCTATTCTCCCTTTATTCTTGCTTGTGGCTAGAGGGTCTTGGTTTCTAAAGCAAATAGTATTTCAAATTCTGGTGAAGTATTTTATATGATTAACCTGTCTTAGAAAAGCTAACAAAGTCTTTAAAATTACTTTCAGCATTTTTTTGAAGGGAGGAGCTATTCCAGTAAATGATGTCTTGCAAAATTTCCTTGAAATGTTAATTTTCTGTGTGTACCATGCTAAATTAACTGTGTTTGTCTTTAATAACTACACTGTATGGCTTGTTTACTGGAATTCAGCCTACTTTGAAAATGTCATTAGGGAAGCTTGTATTGCTTCTTAATAGCTCACATAGTTTTAAAAATTGGTTTTTTTGTCTCTACAGTGTTGCTTTACTTTATAAGAAGTCAGGGCTTGCACACAGCCTAAAAAGAAATAAAAAACTCCAGTTTTGTAGGGCCTGTCTATCTCCTGCACCTTCACCTCTGCACTAAGTCCTGTTGGTGTAGGGCTGGGGGGTAAATTTCCAGCATGGTACATTGGAACAAATCTCTCTCATTTTGGTCATGCACAAATACACCTGGCATGCTGTGACTCAGCTTGTCTATTTTTAAGAGAGGATGATGACAAGGTATGCTAATCATTATTTTTCAGGTTTTGATGGGAACATTATCTCAATTAGTAACAATAATTGTACTACATAGGTCTGATGGATGTTCATTTGCTAAGGATTTTAAAGCACCTGAAAAGGTCACATATTGTGATTAAGTCAGTCCCTCCTCATGATATTCTGCAGCTTCTACTCAGTAGAAATACAAATACAAGTTAAATTACATATGGGATGCAAGCATAAGGTAGATCACAGAGGAAAGGAGCCTCATGCAGATGTTATTGATATATCAAGTGGCTTTCTCATAGCAAGCATAAAAATCAGATGATAATCCATATTTTCTACAGCAAATTAAAGATTTCTAAAGGAGCAATGGCTAATTTGCTCATTTTTTTATTCTGCCTTCATATAATTTTGCTGGCTTTCCTGAGTCTTTATTATTAGGTGTAATTTTCTAAGCAGATGGCAGTGGTGGTGAGGTGAAACCTCTGCCTACTTTTCTGCAAATATTCTTAGTGTCTTTGTTCCCACAGCAGAGATACTTATCTATAGATTGAACTTGATCAGTGTCTGGCCTTAAAATCTCAGAGGTTGTAGGAGCAGATAATAAAAAATGTTAAGATGTGGATAAGAGCAATAAGAATGATGAGAGGCCAGAGGATTCATTTACAAGTAAAGATCAAATGAGCTAAATATGTAGTGAATGGCTTAGAATTGAGTTGGAGAAGAAAGATCAAAGGGGAGAGGTGTATAACCAGCTGAATATCTCTGAGGGACAGAAACTGCAGTGCCTGGAATGGGCTCAGTACCCAGAGGCTGGATGGGGCAGTGCAGGGAATTATTGTCAGAGCTTGATGATAGAAAGAAAAAAAGTTTTGCTGTCTTTCAGGAAGCAGAAGACATGAAAGGTCTGGAAAACAGCAAATCATTTTTTTTTTTTTACTTCACACTTTGCACAAGCAAATATAGACACCTGTTCTGATTCTCTGTATTATGAGGCAGGTACAGTCAGGCCCAAAGACTGAGCTAATCCCAGTGGAACTCAGAGGTGAACATCCCTGGCAAAGAGCCTGAGAGTGGAGCATCTCTGGGATGAACTCAGGTATTGGGTCCTTTGAATCCAAATCTGGACTCAATATTCCTGAGGTTTTGTGCAGATGTTTTATGTCAGCTTCAAGGTCCAAACCCTTTCCCACACTTGCTGTAAGACTGTTGGAATGCCCCCGCCCCCAAATGGCAATTTTCCATCTTGAATTTTATTACTATTTGAGGTAAACCACTAAGTTTCCTTCTTCACAGGTTTTCAGCTCTCAAGGCCACTTTTCTTCTCTCTGCCTTACAGCAGCCCTACTTTCTAGCTCTGGAAAATACTATTTAAACATAATACTATTTAACCATGGGAAATAATTATTATTAACTATAATTATTTAAAAATATTATTATTAACAGGTCACCCAGAGAGGCTGCAGATGTTTGTCCTGGGTAAGTTGCTGTGGTTGACCCTGCTTTCAGCAGAAAGAACAATGTTTGCAATTAAACCACTGCAACCTTTGCTTAAAATGCTTTTTTTAATTTTTATTTTTTAATTCTAAGGACTGATTAAACTTCAGCATTTAAACAGTAATTGAACAGTCCTATTTTAAATACCCCATTAATCCATAACACAGCCATCATTCTTATTTTGTCTGGCTAATTAACTGGTCTGTTTTATTATTGGGTTCTCTACATTAATTGCATTTGCAGATTGGAATTGTTTTCTTATGTCGAAGTAAAATTATAAAAGTAGTGCTCACAAATAGCTTGTTTAAAATTCTTTCTTAAAGTAAACAATGCAAATACGTTTAGCTGATAACAAGAGATGGAATTAATTTTTCCAGCTCTAGCTCTCCCCTGATTTTCTTCTATTTTCTCCTTCCAGACTAGTGCCAGTATGCAGAAATACTTTTTGCAGTGAGTTGTAGTTATAAGATTTTCTTTGGTAGAAAAAGAAGAAATCTAATAAAAAATGAATCACCAGTTTTTATTAAATCCATGAGTTGCAGACACCTGCTTTTGATCCAGCACATTTAAATGGTTCCTTCCTGAAGGCTGAGTGTACTGGCAGAAGGGCAGAGCTGGATGCTGCACACCTCAGTTAATCAGAGGGATTTAAATACCTCAAAGGCACGTTGGAATGAAAAGGGGCTATTTCCAAAAGCTGACAAACAGGAAAATCAATATGACAGGCTCGGGGTTTGCATCCAGTAAAATCCCCAGGTTGTGTTGTGTTGCAGTATCTGCAGCAATCAATCCACTTATCTGACTGGGCAGATGATGAGCTTGTTGCTTTCTGTTGTTTGCTCCTGACAGAAGCACATGGCTGGGCTCAGCATCTTCACAGCACCAAGAAATCTCTGCTGATGGCTGTAGCTATAGGAAAGGTTTCTACTAAGAAAACAGCTGTATCAAAGATGTACACAAATTATTAACTCACACACTAACTCTGGTGGCTGGTGGAATAAATAACCCTTTGCAAACAAAGGGTAAAAGGGTAAATCCATCCATCATCCATCATTTTCAGTGTATCCTTTTCTGCACATGCACTTAGGCAGGAGTAAGGAAGAAGCAACTGATATTGATCCCTCAAGCTATTTAAGGACAGGAGCCTACAATTCATGCCTTGAAATATTTGTTGTAATGGACAAAACATCTTAATATTGTCAGCACGAGGACAACACCTGGATTCACTCATACAATGGCATTGTTTCCTAGGTAATAATGATGGGTCCCATCAAATAAGATGAAAAATGGAACTTAGCAAGCCCTTTAAAATGATTTTTTAAAATAACATTTTTTTTTCCTGTGCTTTGTGAAATACTTTGGGTTTGAGAAGTGTTGCATGCAGAGCTTTCCTAATACTTGATAAACCCCTCGAGTCTGCAGTTGTAATCCTATTGGAGTCTTGCATGCATTTAAACTGATTTTCATTATTAGAGATGGTACAGGAAGCTGCTTTAATCCATCAGTCTGAAGTCTGTGTCTCATCTTGGCTCACACTCTCCTTTCCTGGTATAATTGGAAAACTGGAGACACTCTTCCCAAATGTCTGAAGTCCAGGAATCCTGATGACAAAAAACTTCCCTCATTCTCCTTTCACCTGCTCTGTGCATTTCCCACAGGAGGAAGTACTCCAAGAGAATGGGTAATTTTATCTACAGTGTAATTGTTTACACACTGCATAACTTCTACAACAAAAAGCTTCCTATCCCCTATTAATTTTTTAGGATTTAAAAAAAATCAGGATTTAAAAAAAAAAAAAAAAAAAAGTATTGATTAATCTTAATTAGTCTGTGCTGTTTGTGTGAATGAATAGGTTGAGCAAATATTTTTATAGTTATTTAATAACTTAACTGGGATTGTATAAACTGGTCATGAATTCCAGGAGCTAGCTTATACATATCCCTCAGAAAAAGTCTTGCATTTCGTCCCTTCTGCTCTCAAGTATAACCAGAATACTTGGATTTAACATGGATTTAAGAGCTGGGAGGTGTCACTGTCCATCCAGGGGATTGGATCTTGATGATCTTTAAAACCCCACCCAACTCTCCCCATTCCATGATTCTATGATACTGGCTTCAATCCAACATGTAATTTGGACCAATACTTAACTTTAAAACCATGAGCAGTCTTTTTCACACCTGCTGGAACACATTGCCAGGCTGGGAACAGAAGAGTAGGATGAAAGTTGGTTTTCTGGTGGGCAAGTACTGATAAACTCAAGGAATAAACATTGAATTCACTTGAATTTTCCTTACAGTCCTTAAAAATCATACATTTGACTCACAAACCTTTAAAAAAATTTTCTCCTGTCTATATATTTTGTTCTTTTTGAAATGTAGCTAGTGACAGGGTCTCCAAGCCACACAGGATAATAAAAGTTAAAGAAAATTAGCAGGATTCATCTCGTTCAAAATATACAATTTATTCTGGTACTGGATAAAAGTGGACTGAGTTTTATCTTAAATATTTACCAAATCTTGGAAGAAAAGGGTTGAGTTTTGTATTTATGGAGAGGAAGAATTAGTCAGGTTATATATGATGCCATAACTCAGACTTTCTTCCAAATTAATTCATGGTTGGAAGACCCACAATAATCTGAAATTACTACTGACAATACAAGCCCCAAAAGTAAACCTCTTCATCAAGTACTTGTTTATATTTTGCTTCAGTAATTTTCTCTGCACACTTATATGGAATGTAATTACCCTCTGGGGGTAAATAATAGTTTATTTTCAACATATTTTCACTTGTGGCTTGAAATCAGATTGATGTCTTCTTAAATGTATTGCTTATTTGCAATTGTTTGATGTTTAAATTACAGTAATAATTATTCTGTTGTTCAGTAAGCAGCAAATTATTGTGCTGGTTTGGGATGTTAAATAAGTAGAGTTTGCTTCTTTCTGATACCATGGAGGGATGATCTTCTCCTACCTTATAAGTCTCTGACTCTTCTGCTCTGAATACTTAGGATGAACTGAAAATTTCTTACTGCAAATATTTACAATCTGCCTGTTGTTTTTGAGAAAAGTTTCTCCTGGTAAATCTATTTGCTAGACTGTTTC
Organism: Heliangelus exortis; assembly: GCF_036169615.1. Taxonomy (NCBI): domain Eukaryota; kingdom Metazoa; phylum Chordata; class Aves; order Apodiformes; family Trochilidae; genus Heliangelus; species Heliangelus exortis. The sequence goes on from NC_092426.1 coordinate 42,222,567, forward strand.
CAGAGAGAAAAACAGAAATGAGTCTAGAGGTAAAAACCACTGAGAAGGCCTTGAGCCACTGTTCAGCTTGGACCTTTGGTTGGAAGGGGAATATTTTATGTAAATAATAGGATCAAGTGCATGGCCTGCTTTTGGAGAGCCTATTATTCAGTTTATGAGAGAAAGAAATAAAGCAGCTGACCACTGTAAATTCCTGAATTGGAAGGAAAAGTAGGAATATTTAAGATGTCTTTTAGGTCAGTTCAGACTTTCCAACATGTGAATTATATCTTATGGTACTGCAATTTTGTTTTGTACTTTTTCCCAAGAGAGTGTACAAAGATCTTTCTTCATATAGACTATGTTTACAGGAAATAAAATAATTTATTTAAGGACTTCGGGGAAAATAGGTTTAGATGTATGGTGTCCAGCTGGATTTTCCACGGCTGAAAGTAAATTTTCTTTGGTTGGTTGGTTGGTTGTTTTTTTATTTTGTTTTTTAGGGCTGTATGTCTTTGGTTGTTATCCCTCAGCTTGTAATTACTGCGAGATGTGCGGCTGTGTCAATTACTGAAATGAAGAATCAGGGCCACAGTTTTCTCACAGAGATAAAAATAATGAGAAAGGTGTAGCAAGTGGCATTTGTGTTTCAGCAGACAGCAGCAGTCACTCCAGCTCTCAGTGAAACCAGAGTCTCTGGAGCAGAGTGTGCCATCTTTACCAACAAGTATAAATCTGAACCTCAGTGCTGTACATTTACATTTGCTCTGCAGCTCCTGTAGACTGATATTTTTTTCACCTTCTGTTGAGAAAAATTCTGCTGTGAACAGTGTCATTATTCTTGTGCCTCTGTGCTTTACAAAATAATTTCTGTCTGAGGTAGCATATTTGTTTCCATCCCTGAATTAGGACTGCAGAAGATCATTGGTATTTGTCAAAGAAACACTGCATTGTGTCTGGCTGAAATTCTCCATATTCTGGCTCATATTCCAGTTCTCCCAGTGCTGTGCTTTGTGTTGGAAGCTCAAAAGGTGCTGCTACCACAGCAGTGATGTGGCTGCTGCTGAGCAGTGCTCTCCCAGCATCCTGACTGCCTGGTCAGCATGCCCTGGGCACCAGAGGAGGTGGCCAAGGTCTTGGGAGGGGATATAGAGTGAGAAATCTTTTGTGTTCTTTGTTCCTGCACGTGGCCTTTGCTTTGGCCTTATTAAAGAGTCTTTCTCTTGCTGGTGTCAGTACTTACAGTGAGGAAAATCAGGATGGTTATGGAAGGGCCACAGATTTTTTTGTCATGCTGGAGGCTTTGAGCTGGAGCCAATGTGGCTGAATGCTGTCAGGTCAGTGGTTGGAATGGGTTGTCCATCTTCCCTCTGATTTCTGAGCTGAATATTTGGGATAGTTTGATTTCTAGGCTATTACTGTGCAGCAGAATGAACTGACAGTGAAAGAAATCAGCACATAAATACCAGGCACTGGAACCTCTCATGTAAAATGTTGGATGCTCCTCTCTGTGTTGCCACTTTTCAAAGGTTCTCAAAAGTGGGGCAACACCTTTTGCAAAAAAAATCAGCCAGTTCTGTGGGTCTAGTACTGCATGTAGAATAAGTATAACATGCTGGGATATCGTAGGCATTATTGTAAGCAGAAATTAGATTCATCTGCACAGTGTCAGAAACAATCCATGCTGATGGACACAGAGCTTACAGCTCTTACTCTCAAGATGGAAGCAATTGTATTTATTTCTTTGGCTTGGTCTGTTCACTTCATTCTCCTCCAGCCTTGTTCCATCCTCTTTTCTGGGTACCTGCTTTTTGTGTCTTTTCAGGTTTGTCTTACTGATTGGGATTGAATAAAGTTAAAGACTAATGATAGGTGAAGAATTAAAAAATGGACTGAATTAATTAGCTTATCTTGTTGAAATATCTTAACATTAAACAGGTTTTTTCAGAATATCAACAAATTAATCTCTGTGGTCTCAACAGCTTCATCCCACCAGGACATATGTCTTTAAACCAAGCTGCTAGCTGCAGGTAGTACACAAGAGTGTGATGGATGTAACTTGAGAGTGTTCTACTTCCAACAGTCACTGCCATGTAGCAGACTTATTTGTGTAGACTCTCTCTCTACACACACATATTTGATTATTTTTTTTTTTTAATATCTAATCCTCTAACAATTTTGGATTATGAGTTCTGAACTAAAAAAACCCTCTACAAGTTCTCATCTAATGACCATGACATTTATTTTTATACCTTCGCTATGCTCTTAATCAAGATACGTGTTAAGTCCCTGATAAAAACTTTTCATCTCAGGATATTAAGATTGCATATTCATTATTATCTACCTTCCTAAGGAGAAAAAATCCCTGACTTTTCTGTTGCCAAAGAAGGTCACAGTACACACGTTGAGTTTCTTATATGATCTTCATTATTGTAGTATCTTAGCATTCCCAAAACAGATGGGGAGATGAAGTACAGTGAAATTAAATTCAAAATTACACAGGAAGTCTACAGCAGACTAAGAAAATTACATGAGTTGCACTATACAGAGTAAGGAGCTTCTGTGTGACCTTTTAAGAAACTGCAACAAGCTGTTGATAGATGGTAAAATGAAGTATGGCCTCACATAGTTCTAAGGGTTCATACTTGAGGATTTGGACATTGTAGTTGTCTTGAAGATACCTCAAAGCTACCACTCCAAATTCTTTTAATAAGTACTCTTTTAACTAAGAAAAACTTTCTTAGCTCTTTTCTTATTTACAAAATTTATTTATTGTCTTTTAACATTAGTTCCCTTACACATGCTATGAATTTAAATCCAGGCTGTATCTGGTTTTTTTGCTATTATTGGGAGGCTATTCAGTTTTTCAGCATTGCTGTATCTTTCTCCTTAGGGTCAGGGCTAATGCAGATTTGGAAATGCCACAACAGATAGCAAAGGACAGTTTTACTAAGAGATGCGTATCCTCATTCTCCTCTCCACTTCTTTAATTTTAAGTCATACTGTTTGCTAAACTGTGGTGATGATATTTTTAAGGAGCCTTTTACCTTCAGAGGCTCCCACAAAGCATTGCTCACATACTGGAGATGAAATGAGGATCCCTCTGGATCATGGAAATATGGAAGCATATCCTAAGAAATTGATTTTATGGATCAAATCAAGTACAAGTCAGTAGTTATACTCAGCAGCCAAAATGCAACCAGGGCAAATACTTTTTAATTTAAGGTACCAAAGCTGTGATCAGTATTAAACATTGGTCCCTCGGGCTGCAATGGATTGTAGCTGGATGTCATTTGCTTAGTGGTTACATGAACTGTTTTTGTGTTGGAATACTGCGTCTGGTTCTTAGCACTGAACAGTATTTCACAGGTGAGGAAATAGTAAGGAAATAGTGCAGAAGCTACAGAAAATGTAGTTACTTTCCTCAGACTGCAATGTCCTGCAGCCCCTGCTCACAGCTGTGTTTTCTCCAAGGCGCCCGATCTCGGTTAGTGATGGATAAATGGGAGATAAAAGAGTTGTGTAAATCAGAGCTCAGACATTAACTTAGGCTGTTTCTTGGATAAAAAGACTCCAGCCTGGGTAGTGTGTTGCTCACACAGCATTCAAAAATACTCTGTGTTTTTTGTGGAGTTTCTGTCCCAGCAGAGCTAAGCCTCCCCTGCCGTTCTGTACGTGCAGAGCCTGAGGTTGTGGCAGTGACACCAGAATGCAGGAGAGCCACAGTACTGCTCCAGCAAAAGTACCCCTACCTCCAGTTCTCAGGTTTAATCCAACATTGGAGTGTATTTTTTACAAAGCATGGAGACCTGTGTGTGTTTGTGGGCAACATCAGCCGCTCCAGACTTTGGAATGGTGTTTAGAATCTCCAGCTTATGTTGTCTAAAATGAGAAATAATTGAAGAAAATGTTTGGGTTTTTTTGGCCTCAGTACACCTGTTCCCATGCAGCAGCACAGGATCTGTGTCCTATTAATATTTACATTACATAGCACGTTTGAAAATGTTGTGACTCAGGTGGATTATCCTTCTGGGAGCCACATACATCTCTTTTGCCTCAGCTCTCCCTGTATGCCAAATTGTTAAATGATCTTCAGGTTACTTCAGCATCTTTGCAGCTTGAATCCTTAAAAAATGTGACTCAGGCAAGTAAGAAGAAGCTGATTCCAGCTGTCTCCAGCAGGTCTGTGTGGTTTTCTATAATCCAGTTGCTCAATAGCAGTTTGGAACCTGTCCATTCTTTTGCACTGCCAGTTAAAAGTGACACTTTTGTCTGGTGTTCAGCAAGAAATAACAATGTCTCTCATGCTGCTGCTTGCCTAGGTCAATTATTTTTAGTATAATATAAAATACTGTGGAAATATTTTTAAGAGGATTAGATATTTTTTTACTGTAGCAATGTTAATTTAATATTCACATTAACATCTGGCAACTGGATCTCAAGCCTTGCTTGACTCCCACAGAAAAGAAGAAATTGTGCTTCTTTTGCCTAGAATCTTACTCACTTTGCCCTAAAACCAATGAGGTAAATTTACAGCAAGTCCATGGAGAAAGGATATGTATTACCTTGTTAGTTGCATAGACTTTTTATTTTATTTTTTTTTTTATTTATGGCGTTACTGTGCATCACTACAAGTGGTGTACTAGGGAATGGCCAATGTTAATGTTACATTTCCTGTGTAGCAGCCAAAAACTGACTGTGAATGCTCTCTAAAATATGGAACTGAATAAAGATCACCCAAGATTGTTTTCTTCTATTTAGAATATCATCATAGCTACTTCATAATTTTTCTTAAATTAATAGTTCAAAAGACAATGACACTCACTAAGTAGCTTTTTGCTGTGTTATACATCAAGGAAACCCACTATAAATAATTTAGGAATATGACTGCAGCTCCACTAAAAGGAACCTAAAGGTGTCAATATGCCATCTTTGTCTTCAGAAAAGAAATATTACTAATTTCTGGCATGTCTTTGTCTAAACTGTGATTCAGAACCCATCCAGGATGTTTGGCTGACAGGTTAGGGTCATATGAAACACCACAGAGCCTGATGCTGACAGCTTTTCTGAAATGTTTGAGCCTTTTTCCAGCTGTAGATTTTTCACTCATTCCTATCTTTTAATAACTTACTGAGCTGATAAAAGTTTGATCTGCTGATAGCCTTCAAGCAGATTCCATCACTGTCTGTTCACAGGGTGTGCATTGTATTTATTTGGTTTTAAGCATAAATATTGGGCATATTATATGCCTGGAGACACTTTTATGTCTGAGGGTGGGGGGAATACAAAATCCAGTGTGGTTTTCTTCATTTGAAATGTGAAAAAATGTCTGAGTCTGGAATGAAATGTACTGGTTGTGATGATTACAAACTTGAGACAGTTGTGTCAGGTCTCCAGCAATCACTATTAGTGAGTGATTGAGATTAGAAGGAAATTTTACCCAGGGCTGGAGTGGTAAGGACTTTTTTGGTTGGTTGTTTTTTTGCCTCATTTGCTAGCACAGAGCCTGGGCCCCTTTCAGGGCTCATGCTGTGAAATGCCTGCAAGCATTGTGCAAAGAGAAGGATGTAAAAGATCTGTCATAATTTACACAATAAAAACTCTGTTAATATTTTTCTGCCTAGCAGTCTTTTCAGGGCCTTTTGAATTAATTAATATCTTGACATCTCTGTAAGTGCTTCTTGTTTTATTTCATTGGAAAGCTTCTGAGACTCTGCTTGCATTCTGGCCAAAGAAAATGCTCTCTGTTTCCAGGACTGCCAGTTTAGGTGTCACAGAATAGACAAACTACTACTTTTTCTTTAGAAGTCAAGTTTGTAAAATATTTTATTTTTATTTCTCTTTAAACTTGCATTCTCACCCACTTACTCTTTGCTCTGTGTGAAATGGAACCTGGTATCTCTGTGATGCAAATTCCTTTGTTTCTCTGGGTCCTGTTTCAGCAGAGATGCAGATGTCAAGAGCTTACATGGAGTTAATAATTAATTTTTATTTCCTAGATGAACCCCTTGTCAAATCCTGACAACGTGTGAAGACTGGAGATTTTGGGACAGAAGGTATGGTGCTGATCTCATGAAAGTGAAAATGTTTATGACAAGCACAGCATATGATTTATTAAATGTTTGTGTTACTCTGTGATAACCATCACATCATATCTGCTTTTACCATGGTTCTGATGATTATTTTATGCTAGATGTAGAAACATTATACACGGAGCTCCAAAGCATGGAGAGAAATATCTCTCTTGAGATCACAAATATTTAAGAAAGCTTTATGACTTATTTATAGAAAAAAAATCTTTTTAAAACTCTGCAGGTCTATTCTTACAATCATTCATCTGAAAACATGCAGTGTTAAAAAATAGGATTTGTAAACGGATCAAGGCAGAAATTATGGGTACAGGATTTTAAAATATCAGTAATGTGTTCTTTCTACTATGTAATGTTTGAAGCAGAAAACTCCTCTTATTATTTACTTGTGTGTTCATACATGAGATTGCATGAATGAATTACTGCCTGAATCAATGGCATGGATTTTAATTGCTGAAATTAACAATTACAATTGCATTTCCAAGTCTTCCTTTGAAATTTCTCCTGAGTCCCATTCCTAGCAAGTGTTCAGTTATTTTTATTGGTATAATGAAGAAGAAAGGCAGTCATAGCATTTACTGGGTTGTGAGTTTGGTTTTGGTTGATTTGGGGTTTTTTTGGTGTTTCGTTTTTTTTGTTTTTAATTTTACTCTTGGCTAAAATAAAAGCAAAAGTTGAAAGTTTTCGTTATGTAGTTTAGGGGAAGTTTAGCAGTTGTTTATCCAAAAACTTGTTGCATTATGGCAATTTTCAGATGAAATTTCAAAAGGGTTGATTTGGGGATTGTCCCAACCAGCTGTGAGCTTTTATCTTGAAGATTAAAATACCTGCTCTCCAATGTGTGAATCAAAAGGATTGAGTTTCCAGGGCTTAGTTTGCTCTTTGCTAACAGTGTTGCATTTATTTATTATGCATTTAAGGTTATTTGTGTGCATTTGGAGTCTAGTAAAGTCAGGGCAGGGAATCAAAATATAATTCCTCAAGAAAAACGAGGAGGGATGACTGGTTAAGAGCTTCTGTGGCTCCATTATTTTTCAGAAAATTTTTCAAGACAGTTTTCAACATCTCCATTGCTGAAAAAAGGTTTAGGGAACTGATAGAAAACAACCACAACAGATAGAAGAATGTTCTGGAGAGACTCCTGTTTTACTCATGTAAAAACTTTTTGCTTTTCTTTCATATTTTAAAAAAGAAATAAGTAGAGGTTAAGTGGCCCAGTTAGGAACTGGCTATCTGAAGGAACATTTCTGGCTGCAGTGATTTGCCTGTTCAATCATGCTGTACAAAACACTAAGCATAAGAGCTCAAATAGTATGGAAAATTGCTAAGGCAAAAAGAAATAACCATGAAAATGAGGTTGATTTTGCACATATTTGTTTGGAGGTTGGTTGTTCACTTTGTTATGCTGCTTCATTGCCCACAATAAATCATCATAATGACACAAAAATGAAAACTTGCAAATACCAAAGAAAAAGTGTTTGGCTAGAAACCAAATTATCTTGAAAATTAGATGTTGGTGCATAGAAAGAGGGAACACATAAAAGGAGAAGAATTTTGACTTCTGTACTTGTTACTGTCACCTCTCTTAGTTACAAATAATTTGGTGCTGCTTATCCTTAAATTTGCTCTTTTCATACAACAATATTCTGGTTGAATGCTGTGGACTGTTCCCTTAAAACAATGTAGTCAAGAATAGAATCTTTTCCTCCTGTCTTGCCTCTGTTCTCCTGCTAATGCAACCATTCAAAATGTACATATGTACATGTGCTGTGAAGTATAAAGGAGGAAGTTTTGCAAATACTTTTCACAAATGTATTTTCACACTGAGTAAATGTGGCAGGGACCTGAATTCTTAACATAATCAGTTCTATTTCTTGCTCTTGCCTACTGGTCACTAAAAACTTAATCTCAAGCCCAGAGAAGTCAGCTGAAAGGTTCTATTACTGCAGGGATTAATTTATTAATGGCTATTAATGAAAAAAACAAAGCTGGAAAGATGCAGGAGGTTTTTTTCCCCTTTCATCTTCCCACCCAGGCCACTTGAGGAATAGAGGAGAGAGAGAATTTTTATGTATATAGTATAAATCTACTGACTCAGGATTTCCCCTACTGATAGATATTCTTGCTGTGTATTTTGACCTGTATAGATCTTTGGAAATGTTAAATCTCTAGTTTCCACCATCCAAACCTGGAACTTTCTTTCACTTCATTGTAATCATCATGATAACTGCCATTCCTGTATCCTCTCTCTCCTCCAAAAAACCCCAAGCCCATCATTAAGATCAGTAATATATGGCCTTAGATTTCATTTATAGGATAAAATAATATTTATTCTCAGAAATGTTAATACTTGGAAATGTTTTGTAAGGAAGGGGTAGTGCAGAGATTAGAATGCAGGTGTATAAGCTTGCAACTAGCAGCAATCCTTGCTAATAACTTTTTATCTGACACATTATTGTTCATTTAATCTTTGTGAATTTAATTATTCACAATTCATCTTTAGTAGAAACTCACTAACAATTCTTTTGTGAATTAGGAGCCTAAGTCTCATAATTGTAAATTAATTATGTAAGTAGAAACCAGAGCCCCATGTACAACCATTTAGTTGTAGGTCTGTGAGTGCTGCTGTCACCTTGGAAAGCACAACTTAGCCTTATAAATAATTTCAGTACTTGTATATTTTTATGGTAAGTTTTTGCTACAAAGCAAGCAAAATATTTTCTGTTATTGGTAACTGAATCTGGGATAAAGATATATGTGCAAATAAAAAAACAAACCCCAAACCAACCAACCAACCAAAAAAAAAGAAACCAAACCCCAAAATGATCTGATTAGTAGCATGTCTGCAGGACTGGTCCTTGCAGCCCAGGTAGCCAACCAGACTCTGGGCTGCACCAAAATGGAGTAAAACAAATGCAGTTAGGGGCTGTTTTGAGATGGTTTTTCTAACTTCCCACCAGGCAGAGTCAGCAGCTTCAGGAGTCTGGCAGGCAACTTGGCTTCAGGCATCAGATACTCAGTGTTCATTTTCATGTTTGGCAAAAAGTTTAGGGACAAACAGCAGAAGCAAATCCTATTGACATTAAAATACATAGACTGCAGACAGATTTCTGAAATGACACAGTAAAACACTCTGGAGTGGGAGGATTTCTTGCGTAAGAACTAGACATCTCTCTCTAAACAGAGTGACTGGTGATTATGAATGGTAAACACTTTTATGTGGAGTTTTAGTCAGGGGAAAAACAGAAAATAAGACATTTATCTGAAGAACTAGTTTATATTCTTTGTCAAAGGCAGCATTTGACTAATTAGCTAGAGAAGCATGGGCTGAGTTCTGGAGTATCTGTGCACCATGCTCTGTCTTGTTCCAAGCACACTTTTGTTCAGATCAAGCTGGATAAACACTGAAATCTCTGACATTTGCAGGTCAGAACTGGATTCATTTCAAATGGGTTCAAATAGCTGAACTCCCTGCATTTATTCATTTGAGATGCTGTCATACTCAATGCAGATCCAATAGGAGATCCTGAAGCTGCCTTTCACTGAGCCCTTTCCCCATATTTTTTCCTACTAGAGAAGTGGCTTAGAAATAAGATACTATTCTGTGTTGTTTTGCTAGATGGAATGCAACTCTATCTACCCTTTCCAAATAGCACAGTAAGCAGCTACATAGTAAAGAATAAGGATGACAAATACTCCATTGGATGCTTTGATATTTATTCCATTTGTTGTGACACTGATTTACGCCCAAAATCAGTGGCAATTCCCCTCGCCCTGTGTTGATATCTCAAGTTCTGAGATGCAGCAGCAGATCAGAACCTGATATTTATGTTCTTAGGGAAACACATGGTACCTCTCAGCTCTGTTTCAGTAAGTGCAGTTGGAACATAGCCAGCTGCCTTCAGCATAACCACAACCTTCAATAATTGCTTCCACAAGCAGTGATTACACACTGGATGATGGAGGAGTGCTGAGGTTCCTCTTGAACAGTAGCTTTTGTTCCTGTGAGCATCCCATTTCTAGGAGTGTGTACCTAAAGGAGGACAGACTAATTAGACTGACAAAAGTCACTTAAGATTTGTCTTTTCTTAATAACCTCACTTTGTTACCAATGTGGGGCTTTTGACCAAGAGCTCTAATGGAATGGATTTAAAACTACTGCAAGAGGTAAACGTTTTTCACCTGGGGACAAATTTGTCTTTTAAGTAAAATTAATTGATTAGCTAAGATGCTCTCATAGTCTGAAATTGTATTTATCTTCTTGATCCTCTTCATCATGCTTTAAAATACGAATTTTGCAGTTAGCCATTACAAATAGTTGGAAGATATTTGATTGATTGTCAGGGAAATTTTGTAAGATTTTTCAGTATGTTATTTAGATGTGACAGTTGGTCAGAATTTTCTGTTAGAAATTTGTTAAATTCTCTTCTGAACATGAATGCATTTTTATTGAAAGAAAGGAATTTCAAAAAGGGGGTAATGACTACCATGTTCCCTTTATATAATCACAGTGTTTTCAAGCATTTTTGCATCTTTTGTTACAGTTCTTCCCTGTGTCCTTTTTCCGTATTGGAATCTTAGGAGATGTTTTAAAACCTGTTGGACTAACGAACTAGAAACTGCAGAAAGCTTCTTCCTCTACGGAAATTACTGAGTCAGAAGGAATGTCCTTCAGTGGGTAAGTGAGACCTGCCACTCTTTTCTTTCCTGGGGCAGATAACTCCCTAAAATCACCATTTATTTTCATGTGAACTGCTAAGCACCTGCCAGCAGGTATCTTCTCATCTTCCATGATTCCCTGACTGATGGTTAGGAATGCAGCTGGGGTAGCACCTTCCATGGGTTAACTAAAATAATGTATTTTTCACATCTACTGTCTGGTCTCTGGCTTTACTTTTTGATTAGGTTTTGAGGGATGAAGTGTTCGTGGGTTTTGTTTGTTTTTTTGTTTAAGTAAAGACTGAATTCTAGCTTTTGATGCCAAGTATAATAACTGTTTAGTTCCTATTAAGTTTTCTGAGTGCAAATGAAGGTAGAATTTGGGTAAATGTTGTGCAGCTTCCATTTATACTCCAGAACTGCAGTTTGACCACTATCACCTCAACATGGAGCTCTGACAAAAATTAAACCTACTGGAAAGAAATCATTTGTGCCAAACTGAGGAGAGGAATTGAAGTCCCTGTTTTCACATGAGAATAGCATGGGGGAGTGGCAGCAATGTTCATCACAAGGAAATTTGCACTTCCTTGGAATCTTATTATTTGCATTTGAAAAACTATTTGCTCAGAGTGAAGACTTGAACCTCAACTAAATCTCAGGTGTTTCATTGCCTTGCTCTGGTTTAGAAAGCTGTTGTAGTTTACTTGTATCTGTAGGTGACCTAAAATTCTGTTGTACTTGTGGGTAAATGAAGCCCAGTTGATGTGTGGGCAAGGAGAATGCCCCTGAGATGCTGCACTGACTGAAGGTCCTGACTGTGTCCCAAAATACCTGTGCTGGTGGGAGCCTGGGCTGGTTATTTATTTATCAGTGGGTGAAGTGACAGGGTGGCTCTCTGAAATGGAAATGGCATAGCAGGTGGGTCTTATTGTGTGTTCATGGGAGATCTCACTGCCCAGTGGCTGCACTGCTCAATTTTGAGCTACTGTAGTATTTATAGGGAAAAAACCACAAACAACTTAGTGGAAAATATATGTTTTGTGTAAGGTGAGAACTTGGCCAGAGGTGCTCTGTCAAAATACTGTAATCCAAAGCATCCAGGGGCATTGTTTTACTCCTGTTGTCACCTCTAGGCCAGTGTATGGAGGCCATGGGTACCTTCCTGCTGCTGGGGGCTGGTGGCAGGGACCTGGGGACAGTGGCATCCCTGCCATTGCATCCCTGCCACTGCATCTCTGCAAACTGCAGAGGGTTTAACAAGCACTCTGGTGCCTTGAAATGACTTCTGCTGGGAAGGAGTGTCTGTGGCCAAAGGTTTCCTAGCAGAGAAGTGCCATAGGCACTTTTAATCCAATTGAGGAGCTGATAGAAAGAGGCAAAGTGTTTGCTGACATCCTGCTGTCTGTCTCAGCACAGGTTTTGCAGGCAGGAAGAACAAGATCTGTTGCCATTCAGTAAGCCCTGTCAGAGCACTCCAGAGGGACTGCTTCTGAGAGCTGAACCTTAACATTTTTCTCTGTGGGCTTCACAGTCTTTATCTGACAGCAAAAAACCTGCTAGCCAGTGCTCTAATCTTGATGTTGCCCGTGACACTGGCACCTTCCCTGGGAGAGGGAAGATAAACACACTGATCCTTCATGGAGCTGATAAAGGATGCTGTCCCCTTCCTGGGATGGATGGATGGAGCAGATCCTCCCACTGCCTTGCTAGGAAAGGAGTTTCTATGCTATTACCAGTGCAGCAATGCATATAATGTGCCCCCATCTATCAGAAGTTAATTTTGGCCTGCCAGTCCATATTGTAAATTGCTTGGGAGGAAAGCACTGGTGTTGCAGCAATGGTAAAGGGAAGAATGGATGCCACCCTAATTGTTGCAGGTAGCTTGTAAGAAAATACCAGAATAACATACAGGTCTTTGCCCAAAGGTAATTTTTGAGTTGGCTGGGATTTTATTAAAGGGGTTATGAATGTTCTCCCAGGATTTTTTTTTTCCATGGATTTGTTTTTAATTCTGCACAGCTGAACAAAATACTCAGCAGCATTTTCCAGATCCCTCAGGTGAGATTTTTCAAAAGCAGACTTTGGAAATTTTGATAATACATCTGGCTGTGTTTTGCTGAAATTTTCTCCTCCTGAACTTGAGGAAGAAAATGTCTTTACAGGCTGTAACGTTGAGTAGAACATGTTGATGTATTTTGATGAAGGAGATCAGGACACTGTTGATGTCTCTCATCCATAGAAAGATTCAGATGCTTCCAGAAAGCTACTTTGCAATGAAAACCAAAATATTTTTGTTTTCTGCAAAATTTATGTAAGAGTCTGAGAAGTAATTTGTCTGTTCATGTCCTGCAGTCACTGTCACTTGAGATCTGGAGGGATCCTATTCTCTGAAGCATTACGTCAGGCAGATCTCATAAGAATTCATAAATTGAATGTTTTCCATTAAGTGGAAAGTGGTGATAAATTTATTAACACCAGTAACAATTCATGGCATCTTTTTGGCCATATCTGAATCAGGCCAGTCTATGAGAACAGAAAAAATCAACATCCTATACTTATAACACTTTTCAGTAAAAATTGAAAACTTTGTTATTGGCCCATCTGGAGAGCTTTGAAGATTTTCAGAACAAGAAGAAATAACAAATGACCCTAAGTGGGCTGCAGAACTCTGTTTTCCTGACCACAAGGGTATAATTTTGAATAAGTGCAGCTAGAGTAGCTGGTTATCAGAATAACCCATGTAGCCTAAATGTCCATGTACTGGATGCTATTTACTTTTCTTTAACACACACAATGTCCACCTAAAAATTTTACCTACACATTCTGCTCTTTGATTGTAATGATTGGGAACATTTGCAGTCTCTCCACTTCAAAGCTGGGAACTTTATCAGCTTTGCACATAACAGAGCACAGCATCTGGCTTTTAAGCTGTTTAATCTCCTTGGGAGAATCTTGTTTTAAATCTGTGACTAACAATCATATATAAATATGTTCCAGACAGATGCCTTTCAACTTATGGAGCATTGGATACTGGGCTGGCTAATGTCAGTCTACTTCTCCAAGCAAATTTCCCCCATCCCCTCTCAAACTTCTCTAAAACTAGTTTGTGGTTTAAATATATCAAATATTTAGGTGGGTTTTGACCTCCAGGAGAGTTTGTAGAAGTTACTTAGTTCTGTTGTGTCATCCTGAGATCTTCAGGGCACAAGATTTATGGTATTAGGGGTTCTTCCCCATCTGGGAGTCTTGCTGCTGAGAATCCTAGGATTGTACTGGGTGGAAAAACCCTTTAGGATCATGGAGTGCCCCTGTTAGCCCAGCACCACCAACTCAGTCACTAAATCACAGCCCTGAGCACAGTTACACACCTTGAAATCCCCCCAGAGATGGTGACAGAAACATTTCCAGGGCAGCATTTTAACTATCTCACCTTTCAGTTGTCTTGATCATGTCCTGGTTGCTCCCCATGGCCACCCAACATGATATTAATAATAGTTTTTAATTAGACCTATAGATATATCTACTATATCTGTATCTATATCTATTTTTTATTAATAATCAAATAAATGAGTGAAGGTGAAGGGAAAGAATGCACAGGGACCTCTTCTTCCTTCATACCAACAGATTTCTAGTGGCTGGTTTGTTTTGTTTGGGTTTTTTTGGTTTTTAGTGGGTTCACTTGAGTTCTGTGTTATAGAAAGCAAGTCTTCTGAGTGCTCTTAAAAAATATAGTTACTCTGTTCTCACTGTGGGGCAGGATTTTTTACTAATTTCCATATATTAAAGGAAAGGGAGAAACTTTTATTTTTTCAGTAACCAGCATTTGAATTGAAAGAGCTTACCTCAGAGTGATTGTTAAATCAGTTATTTTTTTATCATATTAAAAATTATTTACTGGGTATGCTGTAAACTCTTTTAATTCCCTGAATGCCAGCTAAAGGCATTCTTATTTCTCATTTTCCTATATCTACGATCTTTTAATATTGAATTTGCTCTTCTGCTACTTATTATCAGCCATAAAAGATATTATAGATGTGTGTTGAGGGTTTCAGTACCAGACTTAGGAGGCTGATGCTAATGCTGTCTAGACTGGTTCTATTTAATTTGGGAGAATGTGACCTACTTTCATCTCTGCCACTGTGTCTGCAGATTCTCTTACTCATGTCATATTAATTGGCCCAATTTTAATGATTGTCCTGCCTCATTAGCTGGACTTACAGGACACATATGGAGACCTCAACCAGGCCAAAACTCGTTCCTCAGCCGTGCCAAGAATCTGTCACCACATTTCTCCAGGCCTTTGTGACCCGATAATTTCAAGTAAATATTTCTCCTTATTATTATTACCAGTGAGATTTAAACTTTGAGATATATTTCAGAGTTTAACAAAATACTTTATGAGGAGCTATACTTTTAATGATGACTGACTGCTCTCCATTCTTTTGCAAGCAGATGCAGATAAATAGTTGAATTTTAATGCTGATGAATTTTTCTTTGTGTGTGGAATAGAAGAAAATCTTCAGTTTGTACTTCGATTTAATTACATTTAATCACAGCTTTTGTCAGGGTTTGATGCTTTTTGTTCCTTTGTAAATGTAGAAATTTCTTGGATCTTGTTCATTGCTATTTTCTGGTTTTCTTACTATCAATCTGCTGGTTATAAAACAGAAAACATGTCAACAAATTTTCCTAAAGAAAACTGGAGTGGACATATGATGTTTCAGATAGCTGGCCATGAAGGCAGCTGGGTTTGTCAGTTCAGTATTGAGATCCTCTTGAAAATCTCAGCAATTTCATAGTGAAATTCTCACAAATTCTTCTTAGAATAATGCAGTATTATCAGCTTCAATTCTCCTATTATTTTCATTAAAAATCCTGCTTTAAACATTAGTGTTTGCATGGTATGGAACATAATAGTTCTTAATTATGGCTAGAGAAGGATAAAAACATTACTTCAATATTGTCACTTTTCTAACAAAGTAGCATGAAGAGCTGAAAGTCTGAGCCATACACAATGCCATTTTTCTCTCCCATTTTCACTTTGGGAAATAAAATATATTCTGTTTGTTTCTCCCTCTCCTAAACTGCTGATCCAGGTTACAAATCTTAAGGGACCTGGTTCTCTGAAATGCATTGGTCAGAAGATTAATCTGAGCACTGATAGGAAGTTTTATAAATTAAGTTTAAGGCAGTTTTATAAATGGGTATTTTGTGGTCTTTCTCCCTTGTAAGATTCACTTCTGTGTTTAATATTTGCTTTGAATGAGAAAATGGAATGGAAAGCAAACAAAGAAAAGTTGGAGTGAAACTCATAATGTTAAGTCCAGGCAGAACCATCTGGATAATAAAATAATAACAGTGCTGCTGGAGTGGCTTGGGAGTTATTTAACTCTGAGTCTGACAAAGCTCCTCAGAATATGAGGTAGGAAATAACCCTGATGTACCTGAGATGGGGACAAAATATTTGCAGGCTGATTGACATTTTCAGAAGCAGTTTTCAGTGTCTATATGGCAATCTTGGCAAACTAATTTTTTTTTGTCAGTAATAAGTTGTTTTATAAGTGCAGATTGTGTATCTGTAAATAGAATTTTGAGGTTATTGAAAGGGTTTACATTTTCACTTTTGAGCTTGTGCAAAACATCCCCATTTAAAAGGCACACAACATCAAGGCACTCATTTTTTATGCAGAGATACAAAAATAATTGAGCTTCCAGCTCATCCCTGTAACTACAGATTCAAAAAGGAAGAGTAAAGTGTGGTCAAATGAAAATATTTTTTCTCTCTTTTCTCTTCCTACTATAACCAAACTGGAAAGAATAATTTCAGGACAAAAAGCACATTAAAAAAAAATGCAATATTATACTTTGTTCAGAAATTTTAAATTCAGCTTCAAAAATGAGCTGATTCATATAATGGCAATGAAGAGAAAGAAAGTTTAGAAAACTGGCATTTCAAAAAGAACTGAAACTCCTGACACTGGGAAGAAGAGAACAGTGAAAATGAAGGAACAAGAGAAGTTTTCAGCACATGAAAAGTTGTTGGAAAAGAGAGTAATCCCTGCTGATTACTGCCTTTCCTTAAACAACAGCTATAATGAGGAAATTAATGAAACTGGTGCCAGTCACTTTGTGGAGGCAAATAAACTTTTTATTGTCATGTGGGAGCCAGTCCAGGAGAGTGAAGGGCAAGAATATCACAAAACCACTCTGAGCTAAACATTCTGAAATGGTTTCTGATGGCAATCAATTGGTTTTTTCCCCTGGGACATGATGCAGATCATTAGAACATGGCCAGCCCAGCAAGTGGATGTGTGCAAATCTGAGGTTTTTCTCCAACTCCAGTGGGAAGGAGGCAGTTTCCAAATTCTGAGGCAGATTATTGTTTTGCCCAGAAAAACAACTGCATGTTTCTGAGACAGCCTGAAAGGGGTTTCCCCACCACTGCCACACATTTTTCATTCGAGTGTCAGCTGCAGTGCAGAATAATATTCTGAATTAATAACATAATATACTGAATTAAGTGCCAGGCTAAATGAAACAATTAACTGACAGTGAAGACACCAAGAGTGATTTAGGACAGCAGGATGTTGACTTTTTTTGGTTTTGGTTTTTTTTTTGAGAGGCAAGTGTGATGATAGGGTTTTTACAGCCCTTTCAGCTCTTGTTATGCACATTTATGTAACTCCCAGGTGTAGCAAACATTGGCATTTCCCATAGGGAAATTCTGAGGAACCCAAAAAGGAAGTAAATTTTCTTCCCTGCGTAACCATCCTGTTATCAGACAGCTCCCACAGCTCTAGACTGCTCCAGGTCCTGATGTACATCTCACATTTATCTTCTTGTGAACTGCAACAGAACCTGATGTAGCCTGGAATTACTGGATATTATTTAGAACACAGATTTCCTGGTCTTAAATTCCCCAAATTAAACTGTTCTGGCTTTACAGCTGTCAAGAAGCAGGTAGGATTTTACTCAGATGTTTCAGGGGAAGTCCATCCCTCCATCCCTCCATCCATCCCTCCATCCCTCCCTCCATCCCTCCCTCCATCCACCCATCCATCCCTCCATCCCTCCATCCCTCCATCCACCCACCCATCCATCCATCCATCCCTCCATCCATCCACCCACCCATCCCAGGGATGGCAATATTCAGCTCCTGAAGGCCCATGGGGCAGCTCCCGTTTATTTTCCTGTGGATAATACTGCAGATCTCTAGCTGGTGGGGGGCAGGTCTGTGGGGGAGGTCACTGAGCAGGGGTTTGTCTTGAGAAGGTTCGGTTCTGTACTAACACAGAGACTGACGGAAGGTTCTGGTACTCTGTGTGACCCAGAGTGGCTCCAGGAGCCCCTGGCAGGGCAATGGCCCAGTGCTTACCAGGGACATTTGGCTTCCAGCCTCTGTGTTTGTGGGAAGTTCCTGTGGCACTCGTATTTCTGTCTTTTCTCTGGTGCTGTCCTAGTAACTCGAGAATTAATCACAGCTGAGCTGATTTGCATCTATCAGAATTTAAGATAAGGCTGGAGATGGAGGGAAGCTGAACATTTCCTTTGTCAATTGGGGTCATACAAATACAAATGTTTGGAAAAGTCTTTTTTCTGCCAAGCCTCATTACAGAGCAAGAGATCCAAGTGTCATTGGGGTGGCCACTGAGGGCAAGGAGAAAATTAAGAGTTGAGCCATGGTTTTGCCAGGTTTACCTGGGATGGGGAACATGCAAGTTCATTTATTCCTGTTAGGTGATTGGAACATTTTGGAACTTGAATTGCAATTAAGGTTACTACAAAGTTTCACTTTGTAGAACTCTGTTGGTACATATTCTTCATATTAATCCCCCCAATTTTCTTCTGTTGCTGTGAATTAAGCTGAGTTTTTTGCTTTAACTCTTTTTGTACCAAGAACAATTAAAGAAGGTCAATTAATAATGATGTACATGCAAGGTAGTCTTGCTTATTTTCTCCTACCAGCTGTGTTCTGGAGGAGGTATGGGAGTTGTAGAGTTTAGAGTTATGCATTTTTTGATTATTTTTTCTTCTGTTGGAACAATTAGTAATCAGTCTTGGGTTTTTTTAAGACCTTGTATAAAAATTATGATTCTATTAAGGGTTTTATTAACAGATATTTTCAAAGCTGAAGACAACACATCCTAAGAATTTCAATGAGCTATTTAGGATAAATCATGTACAATCCAGTAGGCACAAGTCAAAACAGTGTTCTGCAGCCTCACAGCTGCTCTGCCAGGTGTCTCTTGTCATGTCTTACATGTCCATGGGTAAAAGACATATAAATCCAGAGTAAATTCTGCTGCATTTTCCATCAGTGTCACCTTTATTGAGACCTGCACAGAGAGAGCTCTTTGATGGGGCAGCCTTTAACAATGGGTTCCTTTGGAGCTCTTTACAGTTCTTGTAAACAGTTAATCAGAACTTAAACAATTTGATCTCCTTTTTCTAATTTTCTCATCAGTTGTTTCTGTGTCCTTCATGGCAGTGCTGGCAGGCAGCACAGAGAGGCCTTGGCAGAGTGAGACATTTCTGTAGCTTGGCTGAGCTTTGGCAGGAGAATGGCAGATGTCAAGAAACACCTCCATTTATGTTATATTATATCTCCCTGATAGACTCCCTGTGTCTTCTAATAATTTAATTTTCTCTTTCCTCATGAAACCTGTTAAATTTTACCAGAATTTCCAACTTATCTTATCTAGGTTCATATTTAGAGCCACGTTTGCACAGGAAATTGTTCTTCTTCTGCTTGTAAGGAACAAGGTGTGTCCATGCATCTGGATGTATGTATAAAACAAGTGAAAGTGTAGCTGGCAGCCACTTTATATAGGTGCACAAATAATTAATCTTTTCTAATGAGTAATTCTCACAAGGTCATTACGAATGTTTGCTTGAGCAAGTAGGAAGTGGCCAGTAATAGAAATGTCTGAGAATTAATCTTTAGGACATAATTGGCTTCCATTTCAATAGACATTCACCATACTTGACTACACTTTTAAAGGGTTTCTTTAAGCACCATTTTAAAGCAGGATATTTTTATAACCTCAGCAAATCTATTTGATAGTATATTTGTATTCTAAAATTATCTTTGACTAAATCTTATAGTTTCTATCATTTGATTGAATAATTTACTTTCTCTAAGAAAAAGAAACATTTTCTAGTTCACATATCAGTATATTAGAGAAACCTTTTATATATTTTTATCAAAATACTAAGAGTTTGCTGACTTTTTTTCTTCTATGTAACATCTTTTTAACCTGACTTTTAATAATACAGATGTATGACACCTAATAATAGAATAAATAGATCAGGCCAGTTGCATCTGGAATGATCCAACATCACTGGGAATAGAAACTGCAACTCCTGTCACTTTTAAGTAACAGTTACACACAGTACCAGTTTTACTTCATGTGTATTTTGAAGACTGGAACTTGAGATTAACTTTCATTCTTTCTAATTTGATTTACAATATTAAACATGTCCAGGACACCAGAGTATCACAGACATTTTGCAAAAGATGATTTCTCTTAGCTAAACATTGCTGGGATACTGGAGGTACAGATGGCCTCTGTTAAATCTTAATTTCTTGATCCCTTCTCCTCTTTATTTAGAGTTGAGCCTTCAATACTTTGTTCTACATTAAGAAGTATAATATTTCACTGTAACATAACATTTACAGTGCATAGATGAGTACAGCTGATGCTGGTTTTAATTCTGACATCTTGTAGTAGGTTCCTTTTCAGTGGGCATTGGAAACCATCCTCATGATGGGAAATTCAACAGCCAGAACAGCAAAGCCTGAGTCCCTCAGCCATTCCTCTCCTTGGGTGAGCTCCCAGCCTTTGCATTGATTGTAGTGGGAAAAACAAAAATACTGTGGGAGTGTTTCCAACATAAACATAAGGAAAAACTTAGGGGTTTTGGTTTGGTTTTTTTTTTTTTGGTTGTTGGTTTTGTTTGTTTGGGTTTTGGTCAGTCTTTTAATGGTTTTTTTTTTTATTTGTTTTACTTGTTTGGGTTTTTTATTTTGTGTGTGTCTTTACCTTGCTTGTTTGTTCCATAAGAAAGTGTAAAAAATGTTTTTAAATTACCAAACTTTCTTAGAAGTCATCGGGTAACAGCTCTGACTGATATGAATAATTAATCATAGATGGCACAGGGCTCACTGAAAGAGATGGGTTTGTTAATGAAGATATGAATAAATAAAGGCATTCTGATTTTCAGTACAATGTTCCCCCTGCCCTTCCCATAGCACCTTTCCCAGCAGCTGCATGGTCCCAGGTTACCAGGGGTCACCCCAGGAGGGACATGCAGGGAGCTGCTCAGATCATTACATCCTTCATCAAATTAGAAAGTTTAGTTCAGGCCATTTGATATCAATGTCTTGTGTATAATGATAAAAAAAAAAAAAAAAAAAGTGACAGCACAGTGATTGATTTCTCCTTACTTGGTTGTGTTTTGCCAAGGAAAAGTTTAAAATAAGTTGTCCAGGAATGCCAATTTTTGTTCTTGGTGTGAAAATTCTGTGTAGTGCTACTGGGAATCATTGTGATGAAAAGGCCTGCATGAATCCAACAGAATAGGTTGGTTTGGTTTTTTAATTTAAAGGTAATAAGTTTACAGGAGTTTTGATTATTATACTGCATTATTACTATCAAATTGATAACATGGAGGCGTGATAATTGGCTCTGCACCTCAGTCATTACTGCTCAAGCTGTTGCTCTGAGGAGGAGGAGCACAGTGTGATTTGTATCCAGTTATCCACAGGGAATAAAGAAGAATATTACCCCCAGTGAAGGCTGCATAAAGCTGAGAAGTGCTGACACCAGCAGCTCCAAGGTTTCACACAGGGCTGGTTGTGGTGGCACTGCTCTGGTGTTTGCTGACCTGACAAATATGTTGGAAATTTATTTCTCTGAATGACTGCTGATGTCATCCTGGGGTTTTGGACTTGATTTTTTTCATTCTTCACTGCCAGTCAGAAGTTTATTAAAAAACAAACAACTAAAAAACCCTAGAAAAACTAAAAAAAAAAAAAAAAAATCCTAACAGAGAGTGCTGCTGTATATGGAGGAAGAAAACAGAGAGAAGCAGAATAATTTATCTCTATTGTCCTCAACACTGGCCACGGTCCTACAAGGCCTGATGGTAAGAAAATAGGTTCTCATATACGTGGCATGGATTGTAGTATTTCAGTCCATTTGAAAATGGATAATTTTATTTTAATTCTCTTGTTTTCCAAAGGCCAATGGTAAGACATTAGTGATTTAAGAAGGAGGAAAAAAAAAAAGAATTAAAAAAATTTTTTTTAAATTACTATATAAAGTACATTTATTTTTCCATACTGACCAATAAGGACTAAGTAGAAATTTGATATATAAATGTGATGTCCAGATTTTGGCTACAGAGAATGCTGAAACTCTTTAGTTGAAATAAGTTATTTAGAAAGTTTTAAGTGTCTGAAAATAGATCTTGGAAATGAAAGTTATCTCCTTGAGTAATGTTATTTGTGCTATGATCATTTTTTCCCATTTCAGCAATCGTTTCCATCAGTGATCTCTTTTCATACAAGATTATTTTCCTTCCCATTTTACTGAAAACTACAAGTTTCTCTGGAATCTTGCCTGATTAAAGCAAGTCATTCTACTTTTTGTCCTGAATATTTAGAAATCTGCTGTTACCTTTTTCTTGAGTCAGAGATTAAACTGGAAGCCTTTCCCCCATGGCAGAATGTCACTGGGTTATTTCTCAGTAATGTTTTGAAGCAAATAGAGTTAAGATTTTATTCTCAATAAATGCAAATTGTATTTGGAAGTCACAATAACTCCACAGGAGGAGAAATTAAGATGTCTGGTACGTTCCTGCCTGTGTCAGAGTATCAGACTCTTACTGTTTAAAAATCACTGAAGAAAAAGAAATGCTGTTGTGCTGTAAAGATATTATTTCCAAAGTGATGCATTGTTCATTTCCAAGTCTTGTTGCCTGTATCCTTAAATTTTACATTCTTAAAAATCCAATTTAAAAGAGACAGTGTCATCTGGCATGTATCACCAATTAGATTTCTCTCAAGTTGCTTCCTGATAAGTTAATGACTCTTTCTTTTGTGTTTATGAGGCAACAAAGCATAATTGGTATCTAAAAATAACAAACTTTGAGATTATTATATCATAGCCTACCGTATAATACAGTATTGATACTGATTTTGTGTTTAGTCACATCTGTGCCAGCAAATACATTATTTTTGTGTATATATGGACATTTTCAAAGTACTGGAAGCTGTTAGAAATGTGTGTTTTGATGAAATGTGAATGACATAAAAAATACAAGACATGAAAATGTCTGTCAAAGGTGAAATACTTGTTTGTATTCACAGAGATACTGGGAATACAGTTGCAGATGTTTGAGTCAGATTTTTATTAGATCCCCAGAAGCTGTGTCTTCTGTCCTTCTTGCCCATGTTTTGGGTTAATTCAGTTACAGAAACCTTCTGTTTACTTCACAGGCTCTTCAGTGTGAGCATGAAATTGTTCAGATGCTTCTTCAAGAAGCAATGAAACAAACATATAATAGGCTGGGATGTATTTTATCCTGGGAAAAGGAACATCCTTGTGGTTCTTTTGAATTTCAAGTAGGGAAAAGAAAAAGACTCTGATTAGACATGTGCAGGTCCAAAGGGCAGCAGCAGCAGCAGTGAATTGTCACTTGACAGCAGCTTCACCTCCTCTCAGACTTACATCCTCCTCCAAGAATCCCCAAACTCTTTTCTAGCATTCTTGAAAATGTAGTGTGTAGGTTATTTCTTACCACTACACACTCAGTCTTTCTCCCATTGCAGGTAATTTGGGTTTGCTATTGATCCCAGTGATAGCAAGATCAGATACTAAATGATCTACCAGTGATTAAGGACCTGGTTCCAGCTGCTTAACTTATCCCTGGGAGAACTTTCTCACCAGGAAGCCTGCTGAGTCAGTAGAATAAATCTCAGTGTCAATTTTAATGCTTCAGTAAGTGGACTCAGCCAGCTTATGGATTTTATCGTTCTAGAAAAACTTAGATGATGATATGTTACTTTAAAATTTATATTCTTTTATCTTCAAGTAATCTGGTTTCACCCCAAAGCTGAAGGTTAAGTGAGGACAACAAACAACTGCTTGAAAGAGCTTGCTGTATTGTTACATGCAAGGAATAACTCAGAGTTACTATTTAATAGATGAAGTTTGCTATAATTACCATGAAAGTGCCTGACTGGTTCTTTTTTCTGGAGGAAGGATTCTTTTTTGGGGGCTATATGGAGGAGTCAAATCTATAAATAATTTCTTTCTGATTTTGAGAGAGACAAATGCTGGCACACACATCATCCATATTCTGTTTCCCTTAACCCTGCAGACCGAATTGTATCTAACTTTATGCATGCAAATTTTGCTGTAAAATTGCTATTGAATTTAGGTCCCTGAAAAAGCAAGACCCAAGCCCATTTCTTAGCAATTTCTAGAACACAGATAAGCACATCTGACCCAGCTTGGTAAGCAGGGAACTACATAGCAAACGTGTTCAGTACTTTGCTATGAGAGACTCAGTTTATACAAAAATCCTCTTCAGAAGTCGTTCTAATCAAACTGCAAAGAAATTTATAGGTAAACTGAGGCACTGTTCTCTGCTGCTGTTGTCTGCAACCATCACTTAAACCTACTGAAACCTTTAAGCACTTCATAGGGCTCGTGGCTTGGAATATCTGTCAAAATGAAGTTTTAGGTAACTTCTATGTATATACAAGTTTTAAAGAAACATTTCGTTCTGTAATCAGAAAACACATTGTCTTTCTGTGCAAATTATTTCCAGTGTTGAGCTTGGGTTTTTTTGTTTTTGGTTTTTTTTTGGGTTTTTTTTTATTGTTGTTGTTTGTTTGTTTGTTTTGTTTTTTGTTTATTTGTTTTTTGAAATAAATTTATATCTCATTTCATTTTATTCTCATTCCTCTGCACCTGTGAATACTGATGCTTTTTTTTTCTTTCGCCAAGACAGCTTTATCCCTCATTTCATTTTACTGCCATTTCCTCTGTTTCAGCAGCAAGGCTGCTACCTGTGGATATTGGTTGAGCTGTCAGGACGAGTCAGGCTTTTAAGAAAATGAGTTTTGACATTCCTTTCCTTCAGATGATCCCTTGATTTTTTTTTATTTTTTTTTCCCCCAATTACGGCTGAGTGAAAAAGATTTCTGAAGGTAACCCTGGGTTCGTTCCCAGGCTGTCGACCAGGTGGCAGCAGTGCCACGCCGGAGCATCTCCGAATCCCTTTCCCTGCCCCCAAGTGTTGATGCCATTGGCCAATCCGTGTGAAGATGACGGGAGGTAATTGGGTAATTGTATTTTACTGATCACAAGCAGGGAAAAGCAGCGAAGGGGGTGGGGAGGGGGAGAAGGAGAAAGAGAAAGAAGGGGACGGGGGTTGGGGAGTAGGGGGGGGTTTGGAGGGAAAGAGAGGAAAGGAAGGCGAGAAGGGTGAATGTAGGGAAAAGGCTGGCTCTGGGACATCTGCAAATCCTGGGGTGCCGATGAGAGAGAGGTGGGGAGCGAGGGGAAGGCAGAGCAGAGCAAAGCAGCATCAGCAGCAGCTGCCGGGAGCTGGATGCACACACGCAGCCCCCAACCCACGGGCAGGCGCAGGGAGAACCGGAGCTCATGGCAGGGAGGAATTGGGTTTCAGCCGAGCAGAGGGCTGCGTGTTCCGAGGATGCAGCTAAAAACTGAGGAAGGGGGTTTCAGCCGAGCAGAGGGCTGCGTGTTCCGAGGATGCAACTAAAAACTGAAGGGAAGGGCTGCGCTGCTGGGAATGTGTCATCCCGGGAGGGAGGGAGGCAGGAAGGAAGGAAGGAGGAAAAGGGGGAAGATCGCTGGCATGTGGAAGAAGATGGGAGACTAAGTCAGTGCTGTGCGGAGGGGAAACCCAACTTGTGGATCTGAAATACGCCAGGCTGTGCTTGGAAACCGGATCGGATCCGCACTGACAGAGAGGAAGAGAGGGGAAGGGAGTCAGGGACCGACCAGCTCTCCTTTTCCCTCCTCTCTGACTTTCCGTGTTCTCAAAGAGGAATGGAAGTTGATCAATCCCTGCTGCTGGATTGGTATTGCTGCTGACAAAAGATGGAGAGGAAGCCGAAACGAAAAGCAGAGGGTGCTTGTGAAATTTCTGACTGAGGGTACGAATCATGCCTCCTCGGGCTGCTTTTGTGCCCCACCGGGGGAGTTTTAACAAATGAAATATTTTGAGAAGTGTGGGGGGCAAAGGGGAGAGTGGGCGTTAAAAACACCCATCCCAAGAGCTTAAAAATAACAAGGGAATGGATTTATTCTTGACAGCTGGTGGGAACCTTGAATTTTTCTTTGCTCCCTCCTTCATTCCATTTAATGTGAGATTATGAAAACGCAGAGGAGTAGGAGAGAACGCCAAAGGATGTAACGTGGTGTTTGAGGCAAGGAGAGGATGCTGGTGCTGTGGGTTGCTGGCTTTTTGCTGAAATCAAAAATCCAGTTGCGCACTGGGTTGTGATTAGAAATCTAATCAGATATTGGGAGAGAGGGGAGAGGGACCCAAAAGTTTATTATTTTGACTGAGACAAATAAAAATTTGAACGCAGAAGAAGATCCTTTTGTAAAGGAGCGTGGGGGGCAGCGAAGAAGAAGGAGAAGAATGGGAATCCCTGTTCTAATGTGGAGACAGAGGGATTGGATAATTGATAGTGCAGAAACGACAGGGGAAGAAGAAAATTGCCTGACAAGACCTGGATCTTAACAATCACAACAAAATTACATTAAAAGAACACAGATGGAGGATTGCTTCGGAAGAATTAAAGCCATTTCTGCTCTCCTGAGAAGAAATAAATTGTGAGCAATGGAGGGCAGTGGAACCAGGGAGGCAAAAAACCTCAGAAAAAGGAAACCAGGCAAAGGATCCACAGTGGAATGAAAAGTTTCAGAAAGGTGAAGGACTGCTCATCCTCTGCAAGGATTTTTGGGTTTTTTTCCTGTTATTTTAAACCACTCTTCTCCAGTGAAGGGAAACATCGACATCACTACTACAGCAATTTTATGCAGAAAAGTTGACAGCCACATAGAAAATAAAAGACAGAGAAGAAATAAAAATCGTTGGAGGGGGAGAGTTCATCAGCTTTGGGTTGGATTTGCACCTGTTTGGACTGAAATTGATGGGAAATTACAATTGGATACCCGTTATTTCCTTTCTTGGTTTTAATTTTTGTTTGGTTGCTGATATAGTTTTCTAACCCCTCCCCCACCCTAATTTTTGGTAACCATTTGGATTTGCAACTGGATGGTCTTTGAGGATACAGTAAGTACATGTTCCATTTCTTTTTTTTTTTTTTTATTTTTTTTTTAAAGGAAATATGCCCTACTGCCTGTCATCTTTCTTCTTCTTTGTCTCTTTTATTGGTCTTGGATGAATCATCTGATGGGGTTTTGCTAATGGTTGCAGGGGGGGCAGTTGGGAAGGGAGAAGGGAGGTAACAAGGACAGAACTGGATTTTCTCAGAAGCTCTGATGTTCTTAGTTGGCTCTAACCTTGGTAGGATGATGCAGATGCCTGCCTGTGTCTCTCTCTGTAGCATTTGTAAATGTTAACTAGCAAAAAAAAAAAAAACTGCATTGAGTGGGGGGTGCTGCCTGATTGCCCAGGCTGTACCAGTGGATGCAAGCTGCATAGAATTTGGTGCACAGAGGAGGTTTATGTATTTATTTATTTAGATTTAGTGAGTGGTTTAAAATAGAGAGGCTCTGATTTGGATGCTGGCATCCAGTCTGACATTGCAGATCAATATGGTGTATTCATAGGAATATTTTAAGATCAAGCAGTGAGGTGAATAATGGCTTTTGACTCGTGGAGGACAAAGGTTTTTAAGGGGTTTTGAGGAGGCATCTGGAGAAATGGCACCTCCATTACTACTCCATTGCTAAGAAAAAGCAGCAGCAGCAGAGAGGTGGCATTCTGCTATTGAAGGGGAGTTGAGGGAACTGCTGTATGAGCCACCTGTGCCCTCCAGATCTCCAAGCAAATTCTTGGTGATGTGGTGAATATTTCAGGGTGCCCTAGGACTTTGATGGCAGTTGAAGAGGATTTACTTTGATTGAAAAACTGTGAGAGAATACTGTGGTGTTATTTTTAGGAGTTTTAATAGGAGTTTTTTGTCGTTATGCAATAAAGGAAATAATTTTAAAAATGGCTTGTAAACAGTGGGGGTCACAGATTGTCAGTGATGTGCAGTGGATCAATAAACGTTCTTTCCTTTCTGGACAAATATGCTGACAAATGTGTGTGGAATGAAGTGAGGATAACATGGTCCTTGTTTTCCTGTGGGAAGGAGCACTGCTTCCATCCCCTCTCCTGGCTTAGGTTATAGATAAGGAGTTTTCCTTCTCTTTCTTGGCCTTCTCCCTCACCTCTGTCCTTCTCAGCCATGGCCTTTGTGTGTTGGGGCTCCAGCTCAAAGCATTAGGCTAAAATTGCTGGAGAAGGAGAGAGAACCAATTTTTGAACAAGGCATTGAGCTGATCTGGGTCCTTTCTGGCAGGCATGGTGCAGAATTGGCTTTGCCACCCATTTTACTTTTCTGATGTGCAATATTCTAGAAGGAGGGGGAAGAAGCTGGGCATGGGAGAGATGTTGGTAGAGCTGGATTTTAATTCTATTCTGGCATCATTCCCCTCTTCACGAGCTTCCTGTGTGAAACAATGCAGAGCAGAGCTCTAACTTCCCTGGCAAAATACATAAATATTAGCATTTTGCTCTCCCCCTCCTTTCTGCATTCACTCACAGCACCATTGTTTCTTCATATAAATGTCCTGAGTCTTTTGGCATAATAAAAATGAGGCCTGCCTCTCAAACTTATCCCATGGGCTTCTGTTTGGAGGTCATGCCTCTAAAACTTTGGCTACTTGTACAGGATTAACACTTGGGGTGCAATTCTGCTCCCAAGGAAATCTCTGGGAGTTTTTGTTCAGCCATGCTAACAAATCAGGCTCTTTGTGCTCTTGTGTCTAGAAAAAGAAGGAAGCAGGCACAGCAAAAATTGTTCCTTCCAGCTCCAATTGCTCTCAGCTTTCTCACTATAACTAAATCAGTTGTTTAGTATGGAGTGATTTAGCCTCATTTATTTCTCTGGGCACATGTTTCCTGGTGGGACACTAAATGGTGTTAAGTTTTTCAGCAGCTGAAATAAGTACAGAACTCTGTTCTCCACTCCTTCAGATATCATTATGTATGTCTGAGCTCTGTTGTGGGCTACACTTACATCAGCAGTTGCAGTAATAGAGCAGCTAAATATATGTTAGGCTGCTGCTCAGTAATTATTGAAGGGAAAAGAAGCTGGCTAAGGAAAAGGTTATCTTGAAGCTTTTCCTTGGGTTTCTGTGAACACAGAAACAGCAAACTTGATAGAGCAATTCCAGCTTTTGATGACAGAAAGCTGCCAAAGGTGCCTCATTCATTTTGTACCATAACTAGCAGGAGGATTTCCTTGGTGCAGTAAGGAGGCACTGGGCACCTTTAGCCTCTGGTTTGGCCTGGAATAGGCAAACCTTGTCAGCATTTAAAATCTAGGGATG
This sequence comes from Heliangelus exortis, assembly GCF_036169615.1. NCBI lineage: Eukaryota > Metazoa > Chordata > Aves > Apodiformes > Trochilidae > Heliangelus > Heliangelus exortis. Next base: position 42,251,908 of record NC_092426.1, read on the forward strand.
CTTTTCTGCTTCCCAGGGGGCACCAGATTCCCATTGCAGTGAATCATTCCTTTAATACAGTAGCCAAAAGACACCTAGAGCAATGTAGAATTTAAGTTATTGAATTTCAAAGTGGGATCATCACAGGCAATCATTCTGTTAATGACCCCAGGCAGCTGGAATTTTTGGCACTGTCAAAGGAATAAATATTTCTATATTTAGGCACCAAATGTACAGAGAAAGGTATGCAGTAAGGTCATGCTCTGTTTGTTCTGGTTGGCTTTCCAGGAAGTCAGAGATTACACCTCAGACCTCAGATGTTTCTTGTAGTAATACAAGAGAGCAGCTAGTTGGTGGCTTTCCATGTGTCAGGAATAACTTGCACTGATCTAGAATAGGATCAGGATTGGATTGCTGCAGCAGTACATTTTGGGTCACAGTATCTCCTATCCTGATAGCACTGATGAGTGATAAATGGACTTTGGGTGAGGCCCAGGATAGGGTGTTGTAGCCATGAACCAATGCAAGCAGTTCTGTGGGGCTGAAGGAAAAAAAAAGGGATTCCTGAGGTGGTTCCACAGCTCCCTACATATGGGCTTTAAAATTATTTGCCTGTGACCTAAAAAGCTATCTTCCATTTGACATTAAGAGTCTTGCTGTCACAGTATGAGCCAGAAAGATTTTGAATGGGGCTCAGGACAGGATTTTAGCACATTTCAAGAGAGAGCTTTGTGCTGGTGAAAACTCATAAACCAAGCTGTCAGAAGAGTGAAGCTGCCATGTGTTGGCTGAGGGGGTGCCCTGTGTGCAGCTGCAGGGGGTGAGAGCTTCCATCCCAGTCTCCTCCCTCTGCCTGCTCTTTGACTTGGAGGTATCCATCCCTTTCCTGCTGATTGCCAGGGAGGGGATGAGGAGAGAGACAGGGATGCTGGAATTACTGCTGCTTACAGTCTGGGAGGAAAATGGCTCTGAGGAGCTGCAGGTAGCACTCACCAAGTCATTTTTGGAGTAGTCAAGCTGACTGGGCTTTGGAGTACTATTAGCTGGGGCTCTGCTTTATCTCCATCCATCCCTTGCCAGGTACTCTATGGAAATCAGGATAAAAAGCAAGCCTCCTCCAATTATAAAGGTGTTATTCCCACAGGACAACCCAGATGAGGATTTAGGAATAGGAGGAGCCAGAGGGGTCTGAAAGCTGAAGCCTGGCAGGGTGGGCAAGGAGCTGCCCTGAGAAAGAATTCTGTCTCCTCTTCCTGGCATGGCAGAAGACACTGGGGCTTGGCATCTGCCCCTTGGGAGTGGTTTATTTACTGATGTTACTCAGAAAAGGAGGGTACCTGTTTAGCTGGACTGTCCTGGACATTTTTTCTCTTGGGGGGGATAGAACTGGGGACACAGAAGGGGAGCCAAGTGTGCTGGTGGTGTCTTTTTAATTGTGTATTCACAAGCTGCAATCCATGGAATTAACGTGTAATTCCTGGTAGGGGGCCTGGGTAATTTACTATCTGTTAGTGGAAAAGGCAAAAATCAGATGTTTGTGCATGCACACAATAAAAAAGAATCAGAATTTACATTTGGTATCCAAGGAAGCAAGAACAGAATCCTGCAGGGCTTTCTGTTCATTGTTTGAATGTTGCCATAGCAATAGCTCAGGGCACAAGTTACGTGTTTTTCACTTCTGGAGTTGAGCTTTTCTTCCTTCTCTCACTCTGTTTTTCTTTCTCTTGTGATACACAACAGCCAGGGGTGTTTCCACATTAATAGGGAAAGGTGTTTGAAGGCTGCATTACCTGCTCACATACGGCTGCTTGTCTCTTCTTCCCTGTCATTTGCTGAGATGTTGGAAACCCCAATTCAGAGGAAATTGCTGGGCAGAAGTGGAGTGTGAAGCTCTTGTTGTTAGGACATTGGGCATGTTAGAATATTTTGTGCAGTGCTGATACAGGAATTGGATTGCTGCAGGCAAGAGAAGTGGAGCAGTCACTGACAATCAGAAACAACAATGAACTTCCCAGGACCCAATCTTTTCCTTGGGCCCATTAAAATGCATTTCAGGTATATCCCAGAGCTCCTGTGTTTTTGAATACTGACTTGCTGCTGTAAGAACTGTTGAAATTCTGCTGTCACAGTGCTGAGACAAGATTGCTGCTTGGGAAAGGAGGGCGGCAGCATTAGACCACTGAAAAAACCCAAAACCTTCCCAGAATATCTGCTGCAGAGCTTGTCCTTGTTATGTCAGGGCTGTGGGGGAGCAATATAGCTCGGGAACCAGGAAAATTAAAAAGGAAACTAACCAACCTTGAAACAGAACAAAAAAACCCCTCCAGTAACAATGATTTCACATACACCTGAATAAAGCTTACTCAGAAGTAGCACAGCAAGGTAAGTTAAATGAATGGGGTTTTGTTCTGCAAACCAGCAGCAATTTGGGGCATTCAGTAGTGTATTTTGTCTTTGAGGGAGCTCTTTTTAGTTCTTTGGCAGCTATGGGAATCATACATTAAAATAACCCTCAGCAATATGGATGTGGCTTCCTTTCAGGTTTGCGTGGACTGACCTGCAGGTTGCTGCTTTTCCATCACTTTGCATGCAAGAATGTTTGCTGTAAGGGTCAGACCTACTCCTCAAAGCCACTGGTAGTAGTTTCAAAAAAGTATTAGTGTACTTCAGATCTCCTGCACGTTTTGGTCTTGCTTACAAACCTTTTTGCAGTTTCACATCAGTTATCTCTTCCCTCATACGCCATGTTCCATGGAAAATAAGAGCCAGGCATCCATCAGAGGAGTGCAGCAGGAATGGGAACAGTGCAGTTTACCTACTTGTACCTCAGTCATGATCCTAAACAAAAGTCTTCCTTAAAACACCAAGCACTCACTAATTCCCTTTATGCACCTAGAACTGTCCCCAGCATCTTTGAGATGGCAAAAAAAAGGTGGCTGGGTATGATGGGGATGAGGGCTGCTTCCATTACTTCTCCTGCACTGGGCTCTGCTGCCCACTCCTCAAACTGCTGAAGCCCATCAGATTTCACTGGATTTTAACTGGATTTAACTGGATTTAGCTGGATTTAGCTGGAATTTGAAGTAGGGTGCTAGGGATGAAATGTCCTCATCAGCTGTAGTCCAAAATATATAACATGCTAACAGCATATATAAAAAATACAATATCTGTATATAATAACTGATGGATTAATTAAGTCATCTGGCCTTTGTTTAAAAAAGCCTCAATCTATATTAAAAAAAAAATTATAATATCTTGGAGCTGAATTGTCAGTCATGGCTAAGAGAACTGTAATGGGATAATATCTGTACACTGACTTTTCACATCAATAACTGGATATTGTGACATGTTACAATTTGTTTTTACAAAAATGTTACAGCTTACATTTTAAAGGCTACAGAAAATTATCTACAAGGACAGAATAGGGTTGGGTTAAGGAGCCAATTTTTCCTTCCTCGGTGCGTGCAAGTTTTAAATGAAGTGCACAAAGATGTATTAAATTCCTTGAGCTTCTTTGCCAAAGGGCATCCATGTTGTGTTAAGGGGTTTTTATTCAGCTGTTTGGTTTTACAAGAAATTTCCCTGTCAGTACTCTATTTGTGAGCCCTTATTGGACGGGCAGGTTCTTCTGCAAGTGGTTCTATGTTATTTTTCCAGAGGCAAGCTTTTCTGTTTGTGACATCATTTAAAGAACTGAGGCTCATTTTTGTTTGGGTTGTTGGTGAGAGCTGATCCGGGGAAGGGCCCCATCAGCCTCTCAGGTTGCTCCTTTGCACTGCCCAGACCCCTTCAATAAGAGCTTTGTTGTATTTCATGTGAATTTTGACTGTGTATGGTGCAGGGAATTAAAACCAGAGTGCAATTCCCTTTTGAACTGGAAAGGGGTTGAAAAACCTCACCTTCAGTGACTATTGTTATACCTTTTTCTATAATGTCCATTTCTGTGGGTAGCCTGGCCCTAAAGATTGGCTGTGTGCATTGCTTAAGTAAAGGCCTGGAGGTGGCTGTTAAAGGCTACAGAATCCAACCAGACCAGAGGATGGCTTAGTCCCTAAGTAACTGCACTTAACATGGAAAAAATAATTGTGGTTTTTAGTAGGAAAATTTTAATTCTGGGTATATGTATGAAAATCTCATGCAGCAGTAGAATGTCACTGAGAATTGCAGAGAAATAGAGAGAATTTCTTATCAGGTATTGTATCTGATTTGAAGTATGAATATATTATATATAGATATGAATATATAGATATCATATATCTATATATCTATGTATTAGATACTATTAATTATAGATTAATTAGATATATATTTATTAGATACAATTATATAATATCTCTATGTATTTCTCTATTGTCTATATTACGAACTTATATATCTTCAGTTCAGAGAGCTAAACAAAAGAACATGTACATCTTTTATCCTTAAACAGTCCATTAATGAAACATTGACATGAAAATTCTGGAGAACAGAATGAAAATTCTGGAGACATGGGTCAAAAATGTCTTTCTTATACTTCCATTCTTAAGAAAGGTTGGTTTTTTTTGGTTTTTTTTTTTTTATCTGCCAGCATAACTTTTATATTCAGCCTCTGATTTATTTTTTTTTTTCCCTCTTGACTTATTTTACCTTAGGCATAAGTTGATCTGAATAAACAAACAAATTTCCTTCCTTAACATTAAGCAAGATCCCCAGCCTGCCAATTGGTACTCTTAAGAGTAAATGCTTGCAAACACGAGTTTATTCAAATATCCCTTTGATATTCAGGCTCTAAGCAAGCCGATAAGGAGCATTCAGGTAAAAGCTATTCTGGCTTTCTACATGTTTTACACTGGAATTACATTCATGTATTTTCAGTTTGAAAAGCACAGTGCCTTGACTCTCTTCCTTGGATGTTTTTAGTTTACCTGCTCTGTCGGTGTTGCAGTAGCACACAAGCTTTAAAGCTGTAAAGTTATTTTCATCACAGTTCATAATTTTGTTGCTTCTGTTTGACTTGCTGATGCTTAATTGCTGGATGAGTCTTCCATAGTGCCCCTTGAATATATAGAATTAATCCTTTGGTGCTTGCTGGAACCTGGGCAGCTGCTTTCTTTGTCTTAGTGGAAAATTAGGATGAATTCTGTGTGAGAGATGCAGACAGCTGATTGCTAAGTTTAATATCTATCTGCAAGTGGCTGGAAGGATTTTGGCTGTGTTAAGGGCTAACTTTTACTTTTTCTGGGAGGTATTTACTCCTGGCAATCCTTGTTGTGTTTCTCTTATATGGACTTTGCTTACCTTGCACACAGGAGGGAAGGGATGAAGCCAGTCACTGGTGCTGGGTTTGAAATGGCAACGAGTTCTCTGCTATCAGATTCTCTCTTCCAGCCTCATCCCTTCCCCCCTCTGCTGAGGAGCAGACAGAGAACCTGGGAAGAGTGTGTGGACTTTGGAATGTGACTCAGAGGTCAAGAGACTCAGAGTCTCGGGAAGAAAGTGTAAGTCACAGTTTAAGAGAATTTGCTGTGCCCAGGCTGCCCCTGGGGACCTCCCAGCACAACCAGGGGGTTGTTGATGTCTCAGGTTCTCACATTGTCAGATGCCATGAGTTTGCATGGGAAGAGATGTCTCCCACTGAATTAGAAATGCTGTGATGAGGGGAAAATGTGTATTTGAGAAAGGTTTTTCACGAGCAGCTCTTTGGCTGAATTTAAGGTTCCTATCACAGTGTTACTGTTCCTATACACGAATCACTGCTTAAAATTCAGCAATACAGTAAAATGAAGTTCAATTAGATGTCTGGGAGGGGAATAATGTAGTCCTTTTTTTTTTCTTCCTTAAATCTGTGGAGGTAACAACACCATTAAGACACCTAAATTGACACCACCAGCATGCTTGCCTTTGCTTGGCATATTAAGTAGATTTTAAAATTTGAATTTAACATAGAGTCTTTGGTTTTTTTGTTCTGAAAGGTGTGTTGTTGAGTGGCTTTGGTGAATTGCTTTATTGTTCATTGATCACATAATTATTCGGTTTGGTATTCCTTTTCTTTTTTTTTTTGTCTTCCCCTTAGCATTCATACCTCATATTCTTTTAAAAGCCCTGGGAAAATTTTAAATTAATTCAGAGTTCTTTATCAAAGTTTGTGCATTGGTTAAATTCCATGTTGCTGCAATGATAGGGACAGAAGTTATATATATATAGAAGTACCTCAACAGTTAATGAACCAAATATGGGAGAAATTATTAATGTGTTCAGAACTCATGTTTCCCATTGGAAGCAGGAGACAGTTATAGCAAATTTTGGAACAGGCTACTCCTACAGGGTCATATCTTGTTAAATGGAATAAATTGGATGAGTCAGAGGCATGACTGTCTAGGAATGTAAAGAAAATAATTGACACTCTATCTCCCAAACATACTGTTATTTTATTGGGGTTTTGTGGTGGGGATGAAGAGATGAACTCCAGCTGATTCAGAGAACTATAGAATAGAATAATAGAGTTTTAGGATCTGCTGGGTTGGAGGGGACCCAAAAGGATCATCAAGTCCAACTTGATGGTTCTCTTTTTTGCAGTTTTCTTTAGTTTGTGTTCTGCAAAGCAGATCTCCTTCAGACCTTCAGATCTTCTTCCTTTCCTACACCCCACACCCCCTTCTTTCATCCAAAAATCTCTGTGTTCATAAATTTTTCAAATCTGATTTGCCTCTTCTCTAATACCAGAGTTATCCCACTAAAATGGTAATAGTGTGTGTGTAACAGTGGACTGAAAGTAGAAAGCTAAAGGGCTGCTTCAAATCTTAGCAGGTTTCAGTCCACCCTCTGAGCGTGCCAAGAAATGCCAAGAAATTGTTATCCTACCCCAGCTCCAGAATGCTGTGAAAACCCAGCATGGTGTGACTGATTCCACTGAACAGCATCATTATGACTAAAATTATCCAATGCTGTGTTGTCTTTTTATTCATAGCTGCTAGGAGTCAGACTGCTTCACCATGGACAGAATAAATTTAATAAATATGGGTGAAAAGCAGGAATAGCCTTTGGAATGAGTGTTGCCCAAAAGCAGCAGCAGTGAAAGGCAAACGCTGTCCCTAGTTGTGATATCCTTGCATCCAAACACCATCAGCACATCAGGCTTCTTGGGAGGGAAGCAAGCTCCTGTTACCAGATGGAAAATTAAACTAGGCATTTCTCATCCCTCAAAAAGTTGGTGCCAAAATAGAAATGTCTAAATATTTTAAAAATGCTAATCTGCAATGTTTTGAAAGATCTGAAATTAAGAAATCATTCTTTTTAAAAAAACGTAAGCTTCCTTATGAGGATGATTGGGTTTTGCTTCGTGCTCCCAATTAACTTTCCCAGGGTGAGTTGAGCTGTTCCTGGGTAGTTTCATTCTTACTGAATGAAGTAAGCTGTGGGTAAGGTGTGAGTAAATGAGAGGCAGGTTTTATGCACAGTAACTAAAAGCAGTGAGTGACCATCCCAGTTCAGCTCTCCCCAAAGAACAAGGACACGGGGTGTTAATGCCTTTGGACAAGGAATCCTCAGTATGCATTTTCCAGACCTTGTATTTCTAGTTTCTTGCTCAGCAGCATCCCAGAAGGCATGGGAGGTAACCACCACAATTACCTGTGGTAGCAGAGGGTACAAGCTGAACACTTCAAACTTCAGTTTGGGGAAAACAACTAAACCTACATCTGAACACGTTCACATCCAGTGCTTGCCTCTGCCAAAAATCTCAGGAGTTGCAGTTCTCAGGAACTCCAGCTCCTGGAACACCATTAAAAAATGTTGACTCATAAGATAAAGTAAATAATGTATTTAATCAGACTTGTCTTTGAAATAAGAAAGAATTAATGCAGTTTGATTTCACCTTTGCCTTTTCAAAGATTATGTTGCTAGATATCAGAGTGCTTGAACAGTCCAGAAGATGAATGATCACTTTGTAGTCCTGTGGTACAGGCTATGCAAACATTTATTAAATGGAACTGATAAATGTAGTTCAGCTTAACTGTGCAGTTGCATTTATTGCTAGATCAAATTGATATATATTCACCACATGTATCCTGAGTCCAGTCCTGCTGTGTAAGAATGTTAGAATGAGATGCACAGAATTTCCACCATGCTTTATCCTTATTTCTTGTATAGTAACACCTGATTCTTGTATAAAATCTGCTTTAATTTTGCTAAGAACAGAATATTGCAGGGAACATACATAGCAACAGACTCTCTGTGTTAGTAACTGCTTTTCACTGAGCAAAATATGACATTATTAAATATCAAATGTGCAATCAAGAAACAACTGGATTTCTTTTGTAGTGTCCCAGAGCTGGCCCAGAGTGTTAAATCAGGGGTCACTGGTAGGTTCTGATGCATCCATGTGAACAAGGAGAATACACACACAGAGTCCAAATAGAGCCTGATACATTAAAAGAACCATTTCACCCTTTTCTTCCTCTTCCTTCAAAGGCATTTAGTACAGTGTTAATTCTTAGAAAAAGTTGGGATTTTCTGCAGTGTTTTGGTTTTGTTTTCCCATGGCTTCTACTGCTTCTCTGAGTGGTTGTACAGATAAAACAGACAGAAGGAGCTCTGGAGTCATCAAGATGCAGTAACCCAGAGATACTGATGGTGTCTTTCTCCTAAAAGACAAACATCTAATGCTTGCTTCTGTGCAGAGCAGTGTAAGTGCAAAATTTAATGCTGCTGTTACATGTATTGTCAAAATTATATGTCATTATTTGGCTAGAAACCTATTGCTCATTATTAACAAATGAAGCAACAAAAAAAACCAACAACCCACACTTAAATAATGGTGACTTAAGATATATTTATAAAAGTGAAAGAGTGTATTAAAAATTATAATTAGTTCATGACCACGAATTGAATACATGTATGAAAAACCCAGCTTGAAAATGCAAATTATTTTATTGTGCATGACTTGGCAATATGGATGAGAGTAAATGAAAAGCTTGACTGATGAGCTGTTCAAATCCTTCACTAGGGGAAGTAATATCCAGGAATCCCAGGAAGAGCACTGTGATTTAGTTACATTTCCAGCTCAGGCCTTAATCCATAGGAAAAACAATTTATTGCAACTGTTCATCTTATTACCTTCTTTGCATAAGCCTTTTTCAGCCTACTTTTGGGTTAGCAGTCACTGTTTCAGACTTTCTTCTACTCACAGCCTTTATCATCCTGACTGAAAAGGAAATGTAGACCTCAGGGCAGCCCCCATGGGGTCTGCAAGTGCCCTGCAGGACCAGGGGCAGGACTGGATCTCTCTGCCATGCAGGACTGAGACACAGAAGAGAAATGCAAGGCACTATAATAAGCCAAGTGCAAAATTGGATTACAAAGTCATTAGAGGATGTAGTTGTTCAGCACCTTTTAGGCCCTTGAGAAAGATTATTAAATACATGAAAATGGGTTTAGAGCTAAGCATTCTTTTTTTTTTTTTTTTTTTTTCCAAATAGTGCTTATTAAACTTCTAATTACTATGCATAATACTGAATCATATCACATATAAAATCTAAAACACCTGTAAAAGTAGGTCTGTGCCTCTGTAAAAACATTAAACCATTGTCTGCCCCCTGCCTCCATACCTGTTTCAGTAAGTTAGAAGTCTAGATAACAAAAAAGCTTATTTTTCTCCTTTCTGGCCTTTTGAATTTCAAACCAGACTGCCTCAAAAAACAACCTTCAAGCCATGTAAACTTGTTGCATTTCTACTTATTTGATTTTTATATACTTTTAAGTGAATTGCTTTTGTTGTATATTTAGGAGAAAATATTTGATATTTAGTATCCTGCAGTTTTTCTGATCTGCTGCCCTTTTTTGATCTGTCACTCCTGAAAAGAGTTTGCTGTGGTTGTCTGATTTATAAATGCCCTTCAGTGAGTGCAGGCTGCTAGCAGATCAGCACCCCTTAACCTCCCCTCTGCCAGACAAACCCAGCAAACCCTGCTCCTCATCCTCTTCTCCTGGACAGATGCTCTTGACCCTGACACTCCAGGAAGCCTACTCTGAGCCCTCTCCAGGGCTCATATGGAGAAACCATATCCCTCTTGAAATCTGGTGCCCCAAAACTCAATCCTGTGTTATAATTCCAGCCTCACTAGTGCCAGGTAGAGAAGGATAATCCTTGGTGTTAGATCCAGTGTGGGGTTTATATCCAGACTGGGAACAATGGCAGGGGTGGTTGTGTCCAGCCTGATCTCCAGCATCTCAGCACCTCCAGCATCTCAGCATCTCAGCATCATCTCCTGATGCTCAGCATCATCTCCAGCATCTCAGCATCATCTCCTGATGCTCAGCATCATCTCCAGCATCTCAGCATCATCTGCTGCTTAGCATCATCTCCTGATGCTCAGCATCTCAGGGCTCAGCCTGGGTGCAGCTGTGGTGCTTTCAAACATCTGCACTTGGTGAAGTTTATTATGTTCCTGTTGACTCAGTCCCTGTGTTTCTCAGAACCCTTTTACTGTCAGAGCTGAAATAAGTAGTGGCATTTGAAGATAGGGTTCTAGGGTTAGATCATTTCTTAGATTCAATAAATTTGAGTTTGCTTCTCTCTTTCACTAAAGATCTGTGATTTTTAATATATTATTTTCACTGTTTTTCTTAGTAGAAACACAGTTACTTTTTTTTTTTTTTTTTTCTGATGTCTGATAAATACAGTCAGTATTTTGATCTGATTGACAATTCTAACAGTCAGCATCCCATCAGGTATAATTATTGCTGTTACCCTTCAGGTCTTGGCAGGAGCTGGGTGCCTGGGCCCAGGACATGGCAGCAGAAGGATGCTCTGCTGCTGTGCTTCTTGTTTGCCTCCTTAGGTGAATGAGAGCAAGGCTGCATTTGAATTGACTCCAGTTTTGACACTCACATAATTTGCTCTGAGGTCTGGCTCTTGGCTTCCTGAACCTGCTGAGAATGATCTGATCCAAAGGAAAGTTGAGCCCTACTGTGAAAAAGCTTTTTGAAGTGTTCACCATTTCTGTAAAGAGATCATAGCCCCTTTTCCCTGTAATAAAATATGCCATTTTCAGAAATATTCCTCCTTGATCCATACATAATGGACATGTCACTGTTCATTATGCTCCCTCTAATTACCCTAACATGAGACTGGGTGGGTAATTTTTTATTTAACTGTTTCTGACAAATGACCAACCCTTGAGACAAATTAGGCTAAATTATTTCTTTTTCTGAGGCAATCATTCACTTATCTCACAATGCCTCTCCCAAGAGGTTGTAAGGGTTTAGGTGAATTACCAGGACAAGAAAACCATCTTGCCTTATCTTATCCATTGTTTGCATCTTCAGATAAAGTATTGTTTCTGTCTCTTAATAGGAACTCACACACTAGTTCTGTCTTTAGTTACAATGAGTGAATACTCCTCAAACAGAAAAAGCATAATGATCAGAGGTAAATAAATAATTTAATAAATTCATGTCAAATTCCACAATGAGTTGTTTTTAAGAAACATTTTTCCATGCTTATCAGAAAGAAATACAAATATTGTCACTGGGTTGGGTTTTTTCTGCTTGCAGTGACATTTAGTGTGCAGAAACAAAATTTGAACAGGTTTACATCCTTTAAAAGTTTCTGCTCTTGCCCAGCAAACACCATGAAGTCATTTAAACAGCTGACAAAATTTTCTGTTGCATTTCTCTCACCCAAAGGCAGTAGAGGCTCTTAAATGAAGCCTTTATTAACTATTTTATTGCAGATTACAAGTAAAATGCAAGTTAAGCAAACTCCACTGAGTGTAGTTGTAAGGGTGTTGAGGGGACTGATGCAAAATCTTATGTTTCAGACACTTGTTGCAAGAGACTCTGCAAACAGATTATGATTTTTCTACTGAAAAAACCCAATAATATAGAGTAATTGAATGGTTGGGATAGAAGGAATCTTAAACATCATCTGGTTCTGTCCCCCCTGGTACAGGCAGGGACATCTCCCACCAGACCAGGTTTGCTGTGGTCATCAGTACATCTGTATTAGAAATGCAGAGTTAAAAGTTTTTCAGTTATTTTAAGTTCTATACCAAGTGTATTTAATTTGGATTTATTTCAATACTAAAATGTAGGCAATGGCATAATAAAACTTAGCAGTCTGTAGAAATCCATTCATGAAATTTTTTTATAGACGCTCACTAATTGTGATCCCACCAATTCATGGTGGCTGATTAAAAATATATAATTCTTTTTCAAAGGAGTGGGTTGCCCTACATTTTTTTAATGGCCTGTGTCCAATGGGTTCTTCTATGAATAACCAACTTAAAATTCCTTTAAAGTCTGACTTTACAAACCACTGATGATACATAACTTTGAACTTACTGGGAGTTGTTACCCTGAATTACAGGCTGTAAGGTTTCCATCACTGGGTACCCAAATCAGAACTTTAAAAAAATCATCTCGGTTTATTTCTTCTTTTAAAAGAACCAACCAAACCTGTTTGGCTGTAATTCAGCCCTTTAGACCCCTACCATTGCAGTATAGCACCAAGCTAAGGTAACATACTTCAGTTATTATATCACATTTTTATATAATGGTGATTTTTTCTGTTCGGATGATGATCATCCATTATGAGAATAATTGGCATAAGCTGAAAAGTTTTTTCTTGTTGCAGTATCTGTAGTTTGACAGATACTTTCCAGAAAGAAAGAACAAATTCAATCTCTGCTAAAAATTTGCATAATGTATATATTGTCTAGTCAATAAATTGTGAAACAAGAAGAACAAAGTGTTCTGTATTTTTCTGTATTTTACAGAAGAATAAGAGAAGAAACCAAATTGTCAGGATGTTAAACAGGTGACCCAAGGCTATGTTACATACGTATTTTCAGAGTGTTGTGCTGCCATCCAGAGGGACCTGGAAGGGCTGGAGAAATGGGCTGGCAGAAATCCCCTGATTCAACATGGAAAGGTGGAAAATCCTGGCCTGGGAAGGGAGAATCCCCTGGAGCAGGGCTGGGGGCTGCCTAAGCAGGGGGCTTGACCAAGGTGACTTCCAGGGGTCCCTTCCAGCCTCAGCCATTCCCTGGTATTTCCATAGACTGCTCTGTGTAAGCACTGGATCCATGAGATGACTCTGGCCCAAATTTCACTGCTTTTTTTTAAATTTAACTCAGAGTGATTATTACCATCAGGTCAGGCATTTCATGGCAGCTGCTGACCATCTGGAACAGCTGAAACCATATATATAAATTTAACTAATTTCAGTGAAGAATAGCCAAGCTAAAACTCATCATTAGTGTTAGAAACTGTCATAGTTAATTGACATTTAAAAAATGCTAATTTCTTTTTTTTTTTTTTTTTTTTGTTTAAACCTTCTGTGACTCACAACTCTAACTTGTGGTTAGTCTTATGAAGTTTATATATATATGCCAGGTACAAAAGTACAGAAAGTACTAGAAAAGCATGGGTTTTTTTGTTTAATGTTGCAATAATTTTATTATGGACTATGTTCTATAAAGCCTCATTATCACATGAAATAGTAGGTGACAGAGCACTAACATTATATATATATGTATATATATAACCCAAGGCTGATAATTACTACCATTACAATTGAAATTAATAATTAATGGCAAACTAATTTAAAAATTAATGAAGAAGGTTCTTGTTACAGCAGAAGTAAGCGTTTGCTGGCTTTGGCTAGCAGATTACTTTTGTTCTTAACTTTAACAGCTTAGTTTTTCAACTGGAATCAGGAGGCTTGGCCCATAACTCTGTTTCTCTGGGTCCTGCTTGCTTTGTCTTTGTCTTGCTTGGTATCACAGGATCAAGAAATCCAAGAGGATATTTTTTTAACCAATATTAATTCTTGCATTTTTGTGTCCTTGAAATGATGGCTGAGATTACTTCCTGCATCTCCAAGGGGGCTGTTGCTTTTGCTTGGGCAGGGAACAGACACTTCTCAATTCTTCAGAGCTGCCTTTGGGGTTGATAAAAAGATCTTCTTTTCCTGTATTTTTCCATTCTGCTCAAACTAGGAGTTACCCCCACTTACCCAGTAGCTTAATTCTTAGTGGCTGGTTGGTAGTATTTGAGTGTCATTTGAATTTTCCTTCTTTTTTGCTGCCTGGTGTGTTTCTTTGTCATGCAGACCTGGTTTTACCCCCTCCATAGACTCCAGTACGTTCTTATGGGAGTCACTAGCAGGGCTTGTGTTGAATTTTTCCATTTCAATTTTTGGCTTATTTCAAACCCCATTGATTAGGTTTGCCTGCTACACTTATTGTTGCTTAATTGTGGTAGATGTATTGAAAATGTATCTGAAGTGGATGTCTACGTATAGAATTGGTATAGGGAAATTATATAGTTAAAATAAAATATCATAAAAGCATGATGAAATTCAGAGCTATGATCTTCCAAGTCCCAGTTTGGTGACCAGTCTATCTGAACTTCCATAGAACTGACCTTATTTTGGATACAGATATTTTAATTTAAAATTAAAGTGGTTTGGGCACTGTGATTGCAGTATGGACTTGCTCTTCTTTTATGTATGCTTTCCTGAATTTAGGGAGCATCGACAGCTGCTACAGTTGATGCTGAGTAAACATTTTTATTAGTAATTTAAATATCTGTAGAGTGCAGAAAATCCTCTCTTCCCAGTGACTGCTCCTGAGGTTGCTCAGCTCTTCAGAGGGTTAGTGCCTGTCACAGCCTGCTTCTCACATGGTACTACAGATGTCACTTGCAATCTCTGAGTAGAGCAGACTTCCACTGCTGTCACTGTGGATTATTTTGTGTTATTGGGGTTGTTTTGCTGTGCTTAGAATGTGAGTCCATCCCTTATGAAGTGATCACACTCTGGAAGGGGACTGCTGGAGCAGTCATAAACAAGTCGCTGGAGATGTGGGAAGAGGAAAGCCTTGAGGTTTTTGTATAATAACAATAAAAATAATTACTCCCCTGAATATTTCAAAGAAAACCTTTGAAATATTCAAAGAAAGCCTCTCCAGAATATCAAACCAGGCTGTTGATGTGACACTAATAATAACACTTAATTCTCTTATCAGCTTTGTCAGGTCCTTGTTGTTTTAATGTTTTTTATGCCGTGCACATTCCCACACACTTTGTGGGGTACCAGTAGGATGCAGGGGGCACTTAGCACCAAAGAGCAGATCCCCAAAGCCTCGGGGCACTGACCTGCCCTTTTGTTCCATGTAAAGTACTGACAGAATGCCATGGTTTGTTGTGTGCCACCTCACTGCTTTATTATTGGCCTTCAGAAAGGTCAGGAGGAAACAAAGCTCTACGAAGTCCTTTTTCCTCATTTGCTCTCTCCTGGAGGACCTGCATATTTTTCTGAGGATGGCAATGGTATTTTTGATGTCATGTGGAAAGCAGGGAACTGTTTTCAATTCCCATTGTGGTAATCAATGAGATGTAAAATTGCAGCAGTTGCAAGCTGCCTAGAGCCTCTCCTGACAAACCTGGTTTGGTTTGTCAGGATGCATAAAGCACTCACAAGACTGTAGCATTAGCTCTCTTTCTGTCTGATGCAAATGAACACAGAAACCAGCTCTTATGGAGAGCTTTTCACTTGCTTAGATAACCCTGTCATGGCTGTAGTACAGCAAAATGTTTCTGTGCTACTCATATTTCTGAGTAGAGCAATGAGAACCACTATCTGTAGGTGTGATATAAAAAATCAGTAAGCCCATAGACTAGCTCAGTAATTATTGAATTTCACAGATAGAAAAGATTCAGGCAAGGTCACAGTCTAGGTATCTTGTATTTGTTAGCATGTTTGTGACCACTCAGGAAACTTAAATTTATCCCTGTGCCACTGTCTGTGACCATCTGGAACTTAGGGAAGATGCAGTGTAGAACTTGCACCCTCCTTTTACAGAAACAAAGAACTCTTTCACTTAAAGCAAATTCTCTAGACACTAACAACTCTGAGACTTTGAAGGAAGTAACTGTTCAGGGATCAGCAATTTCTTTGATAGTTTCTGAGAAACTATTTTACAGCATGTATTTAGGAGGAAGGAGCTCTCAGTAATGTATGTTTTGGATCTATGTGGTGTATGGTATATGCAAAAAAAAAAAAGGCTTAGCCACAAAATGTTTTCCTGTGTGTTTCATTATAGATGGAGTGACTGGGCACCTCATGGCATGAGAAATGGGAGAGAAGTTTCTTCTCTATGCCTCTGATGCAGATAACTGCAGCCTTCCTTCATGCATTTATTGTAGGTGTTTATTAAATGTTCTGGTCATTCCTTTTGCTAGAGGAGCAACCATCACTTTTGTGGAATGGCATTTCTCTTTCCTACCTCAGCTGATAAGCAAAGCCTTGAATGAGGGTTTCTAAATGAGAATTCTCTCTCTGCAATAGTTTCCCTTTTAGCATAAAAAGCAAGGGCACTGCAAGTTTCTGTCTCATTCTAGAACTTGTCTCCAGAACTATGCTAATTTTCTTTACTTTGCTTAAGGTTGATTTTCCAATGAATAAGTATGAATTAAAAGGCAACAAGCATTGCTATTTCATGTAATTTAAAACTGAGAATGTGTCATAGTTTAGGTTTCTGAGACTGAATTATTCCAGCTGCTGTCTCAACAAGGAAGTTGGCAGAATATGAGTTTCCACCTCATAAGTGGATTGCATTAGCTAAATTTAGGAAAAAGCAGACTTTGAGGATAGTGGAATGTAACATCTGCCAAGAGAATAGATGGAAAGGTGGATATGATGGAATCACTCACTCCACATGATTTGTCAGAAGTGCAGTTTCTGTAACTCTAGTTGTGAATTCCAGGCCACAGGCTGGGGAAATGTGTCAGGGAGCACGCTGAGAAAAGAAGTCTTAAATTATTCCTGAGAGAATTTAGCAGTTCTCTCAACCATTAAAACCAATCCAACACAAAAATGTGTCTCAAACATGATTTTCTCTGAACTCACATTTCTGGAATCTGATAGCAGCATAGTTTGCTGGGTTGGTGTTTTTTAGGTGCTTTTGGTTGGGCACAAAAATTTGCTTCCCAACTTGAAACTTCCTCTCACTGCACTGGGTCTCAGCCAAGGAATAAGTTTTGTTTCTGGAGAGCATGTGAAGAAAAGAGGAAAACCATGGGTTTTAAAAGTTTAACATTTATAGAGATATTTTTATAACAAAAATCAGGTTCTTTTCTTTAATGCTTTCATGCCTTGCTGAAACTTTGCTACATGTAGATTGTATCTGGAATTAGTGGTTTGGATGGTTTCTAAAGTTCTATATTATTTTTTCCCCATACACATTATTTTATTCTTACTTTTTGCACTCAGGACTTGAGCACAGCTATTGTGGTTTTCCTTACTGAATAGAAGAGGTCCAGATTTTGTTTTACACTCTGTGTTCTCAGCTCCTGGCTGCCAGACAAGTTAAGCAGGTCCATAGCACAATTATTTGTTCCATGAAGAGAACATGATTCCCTGTGCAGGACAGTCCTGTACAGCTGCAGGAAAACAAAGTGGGATTATGTTTTCTTTCTTTTTTTTTTTTTTTTTTTTTACTTTACTTTGACCTTAGGTAAAAAAGTCTTTTGTAGGAAATTTTATGAAAATTAGACAAAAATCAAAAAGGTGATCAGGCTTATAGCCTATAATAACTTAGGTAATATTCCTAACAGTCTTTTCGGGAGGTTAAAAGCACTGAAGTTATGGTAGAGCTGAGGGAGATCTCCTTCTCCTCCTTCTCCAATTATGCTGAGGGAACCCAGAACAAAAAGCAGGGTTTTTGTCCACTGGAGGTTTAACTGAGCTTGAATCTCTTCTTGAGCTGTGCTCCAAAGGCATTGATGCTTTGTGTGTGCTATTAAGCAGAACATAAATATTGTTTTCTGGGGTGTGTTCCAGGATACTAATCAATATACTGTCTCTAGTATCCATGGATACTTCCAGGCCTGTGAAATACTCTCATGAATAATGTCTAACATAGGCTGTAAAAACTAGAATTAAATTCCAGACCAGCTTTGGGTTACTGGTCTTGAATCACAGGATGTCAGGGCTGGGACAGGACCTCTGGAGATCACATCAGCCCAACCCTTGAGCAGGCTGCACGGGATTGTGTCCAGGTGGGCTTTGGTATCTCCAGAGAATGAGACCCCACAGGGGCCTTGGGCACCCTCAAGGTAAAGGATTTTGTCCTTATGGAACCAGGGTGTTGGGGTTTGTGCCTGGTGCCCCTTGTCCTGTCACTGGGCACCACTGAGAAGAGGCTGGCCCATCCTTTTGACCCTTGTTTTTTAGGTTTATAAGCATTGATAAGGTCCCCTTGTAGCCTTCTCCAGGCTCAACAGGTCTCTGAGCCTTCATGAGCCCACTGAGCATCTCTGTATCTCTCTCCAAAGATATCAAATATGAGGTGTTGATGGAATGGTAAAGTGCTAGAGGCTGAAAATGAGATTTGTAGACCCAGTACAGTTCTTCAAAACCAGTATCTGATGATTTTCATATCTCTTAACTACAGCCTAACTCTTCATTAATATTTTTAAAACTTGTACTTCACCACAAATTTCCAAATTCAGTTACCAGGATGCTGCTTGTGTGACCACAGGACCTACACGTGATGGCAGAATTACATCTGGGGAAACTATATGGCAGAAAACAGATTAAATTATAGGATGGGTCTCTTGAATCATTAATACCTTGGAAACTCTGTATTTGGAAATAATTTGGCTTAGGAAATACATTGTGACAAGGAAGTATCCACAGGAACTACCGAGTAGTGGCATCCCATAGCTCCTTTCAGCATGTTGGCTTCTGTGCTTCATTTTCAAAGGTGATTTTCATAAATTCACCTCAAAGAAATGCTGGAAAACTCTAGAAACTGCACATTAAATGGTAATTTTTTAATAAATCGATAAGTAACATGCAAACCACCAGAGGAATAGCATTTAAGAGAAAACAGGAATAATTCACTTACTTTGTGATAATAATAATTATTATTGGTAGAATTTTAGCTTTAATTTTGAAAAGAAAACATCATTTAGATGCTTTTCAAAGACGATGAACTTGTGTCTTTTTAGACTCAAAATTGCTTTCTGAATTTTTCTGTGGTTCTCAGCCTTTTAAGACTGTCATCTTCCATTTTTGTAGAGATAATGATGCTTTCCTACTCCTTTGATCCTGCATTATGGTAGAGTGTGGCAAAATTCCTTATACTTATTGATAATCTGAAATTACATCAGATACCCTTGTAGAGAGGAAAGATCTAATCTAAAACTAAGAGTCAGTAGAAATCACTGGTACTTGCTGTGTTGCTTTTAGAGAAAATGGCTTGTATTTTCACCTCAGGTTCATTTTTTTCCTGTCTGGCCCACTCTAGGTTTCATTTCAGCCCCACTGAATTTATCAGCTGATGAAGCTGGCACTAATTTATTTATTTTTGCTGTATTTAAAATGCTAGGCACCACTATCAAATGGTCTTTGCTTCAATCTCCTTTCTTTCTGTCTGTGAATGTCACTCTGTGTTTTACAAACTCAGCAGGGATGAAAGCTAACACAAATACATATCTGTGTCTGCAGCACAAAAATGGGCATTTATGGATGAGCAACCCATGTCAAATCTTTTAGAATCAAAAATAAATTAAACACCATTTGTGAGACAGGTATCTGAAGACTATTACCAGTAGTCAGTATAACACTGATCTTAAAATAGAGGGAATATTTTAATGTGGATGTATAAACATTCAGACAGGTTAAAAAGCCCCTAGACCTGTTTTTCACACTCTGAAGTTAATCCCTCACAAGCCTGAGCAAGACAAGAAGATTGGTTCAGCACAGATTGAGTTGGGTATTGATCAGATGGACAAAACCATTTCCAGTCACTAACCTGTGAATTTCTTTGCTGTAGCATCTGACACAGAAAAGCTGATAATAAAATACTAGGAACTGGTGCTCTTACCTTAACTCAACTTGGTTTGGAGAGGTAGCCATGCAGAACTATCAAATCTCCACCTGCTTAACTCAAAGGCAAAAGTTTAAAAATATTTGCATGCAAGACATGCAACTGTTCTTTGTTTTGTTTCCATCTGGCATTCTTGAAAGAAGAACAATGAGAAGCAGGGTATGACACAGAAATTAGAGGTCTCATGCAGGAGAGAAGTCCTTACTTGAGATTTCACTAAGATAAAACATCAGAAAAAAGTGCAGTAAAGACCTTTCAATAAGTAAGCAAGGTTTATGGAGGCATGGCCAATTCTTTAGTATAAAAAAGTTCTATTCTGATAAGCATATGAGATAAAAATAGAGCTGTGAAATAGCAGCAACGGAAGGGGATGAAAACTATCAATAATGCCTTTTCAAGTTACCAAGAAAACACTAGCAGGGAGTTTTACTGCACTGAGACAGCAGGTGGGTAGAGCTAAGATTTATGTTAACTTTTTCATATTTACCTGTAGTACAGAACTTGCATGAAGACATTTTTGTTTGTTTGAGAAACTGGAGCAGCATTTTCTGTGTACCCTCTGGGAGTGTTGGACACAGCACTTTGCAATGGTCCTGTTTCAGTAACTTCACCCTTGTACCCAACATGTAAATACCCAGAGATCACACACACTTGGACAAACAGTTTGCACATGATTTGGATGGATGAATAAAAAATAAAAAAAAAAAAATAAAAAAAAAAATAAAAAAAAAAAAGAAAAAAGAAAGAAAAAACCCAGGTAAGATAATATAGGATCTACATTTGGTAGAGTGCAGACCTGTGCTCCTCTGCCATGGAACTCAGGTCTGCAGATAGTGATGGGGAGTATCTAAAATAACCTCCTTTCTTTTGGCAGCTGTTAGGGATTGTTTCTGGATGCAGCAGGAACTGTGTGGCTGTTTGTTCTGCCCTGCTTATAGATGGACACATATGCTACTGTGTTTATTTTGTCTTGCTGAAGTCTTTTTACTGCAGCTTTTTTTCATCCCTTTGCAATCTATAAAAATCTATGTTGCTCTGGGAACATCTACCAAGCCTGATCAGGACTTCTATGAGTTTGTGTTACTTACTGGCATACTAAATTTTTTTAAAAGCGTTTCAATATTTTAGACCAAATTTTGACCAGATCCTGGCATCAGTGCACTTGAACTGAGGAATCAAGCATTAGATTTCTACTATAGATTGTTTTCAAAAGATTTCTTGCAATTCTTGGCTAGCTGTTAAGCAAAGATTGTCCTTTTATACTAGCAGTAATGTTCCTTTAATGTTTTTCTGCTAAAACGTAAATTTTTCTTGCAGTTTCCTTTGTTCAAACCTTATTTAACATTTCACTTTGTTGCAGTCCCTATCTAGAAAACTGAGCCATTTTTCGTCTGTCTTTTTCTTTTGAGGAACAGAGGAAGGGAGGAAGATGGCTGAGATCAGTCTTTGTGGTGTATCTCTTCTTCTGTAAGCACAAGTGCGTGGCAGGTGAGATTTCCCAGTGTAAATGCAGTAGATTTAGTCCCTAATAGAGTATCTGAAATTTAGTTTGAGCATTCTTGCTATTTATTTTTTTCATATTTCTCGAGACACTTCATTTTCTCTGTTTTTTCCTTGATTCTGAAGGTATCCTTGAGTAGCTGCTCTGGCACAACTCCCATATTAGTAATTCCCATATTATTCCCATACACCAGTATAGGTCAGGGGTGGGTCTGCTGGAAAGCTGCTCTGAGGGGAAGGATCTGGGGGTCCTGACAGTAAATTATCCATGAGGCAGCAATGCTGCCAGGAAGGGCAAGGGAATCCTGGGCTGCACGGGGAGGAGTGGGGTCAGTGGGTCAGGGGAGGTCATTCTGCTGGAATCCTGCATCCAGTGCTGGCATCCCCAGGTCAGGAGAGGCAGGGAACTGCTGGAGAGAGTCCAGAGGGTGACAGAGATGCCTGGGGCATTGGAGCATCTCTGAGGAGGAAAGTCTGGGAGAGCTGGGAGCCCATAGCCTGGAGCAGAGAAGGCTGAGGGGAGACCTTGTTAATGTCTGCAAGGATCTGCCAGAGACAGGAAATGGGCACCAGCTGGAACATGGGAAGTTCCATTTAAACATAAGGAAAAAAAGGTTTTTTGCCCTGGGATTGTCAGGGCAGTGTCAGAAGCTGCCCAGGGAGGGTGTGGAGTCCCCTTTTCTGGAGATGCTCAGAACTGGGCTGGATGCAGCCCTGTGGGATGTGCTGGGAGTGATCCTGCTGGAGTGGGAGAGCTGGGATAGGTGAGCTCCAGAGGTCCCCTCCAGCTCTGACACTTCTGTGGTTATTGTAAAACAATTCTTAAGGAAAACAAACCCTTCTAAAACAAACTTTTATAAAAATGCATTAAAGGAATTATTTCTTCTGTCATGTATTTACCTGTTCTTATTAAAAAGAGACCTTTCACAAAAGGAAGTGAGGAAACAGATATTTAAGCCTACACTCTTGGGACTTTTCAGTTCAGAAAATTTGCCTTAAGTTTGAAGAGCAGATGAAATCATGATCAGACTTTGCAAGGGAAGAAAACACCATGCACTCAGTTTTTGGTTTAGTAGTGATACTTTGTGAAAAATGAATGCACTTGTGGGCAAACTGCTTCTCAGTAAGCAGCTACACAGTTTGGGGTTATATTTGGGATTTATTTGTATTATAGGAACTTTCAGGAGTACGAATTGAGAGATGTGCTGGGAACAGCAAACTTATTAGTATTGTTGTTGTTGTTATTATTATTATTATTATTTATTTTGTGTAGAAAGACAGAGGTAAAGCAACTGAGGAAATTCCTTATATATAGTGAGTCCATGAATAGAAAAAGAAATCCCAGATCTCTGTTTGTGCTTAGTAACCTTCTCCCTCTTTTGTAATGAACTTTTTTGCATGTTTCTGTTCCCATTAACGTTTTTACTTGTCATAAATACCTTTGAAAAATGAAGCTCTTTGGAGGCGGCTGTTTGGAATAATTTTCTATCATTCATGTCAGGTTTTATTTCATTGGGCACTGATCTAGCATCCGTGATATATATTTGTTTCTTGTTGCAATACTAATATTTTTTTTTAAATATGATTATTTTATACTATATAAATTTGGAGTAAATGAATATTAATGCAGAAGTACATGTAAACACCACAATTTACAAATGCTTTCATTATCCTATAATTCTGGTCATTCTTTATAAAAGAAAGTGGAAGTTAGGGAATCTGATTCCAGTTTCATGTTCTGTCTCAGGTTCCCTGCATATTTCTTAATAAAAAAGAAACAAGTACAGAACAACTTGGTGAGAAAGAATTGTCATGGAGTCATCAAGGCAAATTGCTGTGTCTCAGGACACATGGGTTCAGTCTTTGATCCAGAAGTAAATGGAAACTTTTCCATGTGAGTTCAGGAGACAGATGTAATAAAACATCCTCACCTCCATATGATTACAAGCTCTGGACACTTGGCATGTCTTTTCTGCACCATTTGGGAGAGCCTCTTAGCCTGTCTCCAGGACACATCCTTCTCTTTCTTTCTCTCTCTCTCTTTTCCCCTTCTTTTTTTGATTGTTTGGTCCGTTTTTTGTTTTGGTTTGGTTCTTTCTTTCTTCCTTTCTTTCCTTCCTTTCCTTCCTTTCTTCCTTTCTTCCTTTTCTTTCCTTTCCTTTCTTTCTTTCCTTTCTTTCCTTTCTTTCCTTTCCTTTCTTTCCTTTCTTTCCTTTCTTTCCTTTCTTTCCTTTCTTTTCTTTCCTTTCTTTCCTTTCTTTCCTTTCTTTTCTTTCCTTTCTTTCCTTTCTTTCCTTTCTTTCCTTTCTTTCCTTTCTTTCCTTTCTTTTCTTTCCTTTCTTTCCTTTCTTTCCTTTCCTTTCTTTCCTTTCTTCCCTCTCTTCCCTTTCTTCCCTCTCTTCCCTCTCTTCCCTTTCTTCCCTTTCTTCCCTTTCTTTTTTTTCTTTTTCTTTCTGATTGCAGGAGGGAACTGTTTTTATCTGAGCATAAATTATTTCCAAAGTCCTGTTTGAATAGAACTGGCAGGAAAAATAAGTATTTTTTCCATGTAGCATGGGGTTGTTTTCTGCAGCTTCCTCAGTTTTGCACTGATGAGAGAGGAAGAAAAGCCCTGAAGAATCCATGAAAAACAATGGCTGGTGCAGGGAGCCACAGTCCATGTCCTGTGTCAAATTCCTTATTATAATAATTAGTCCTTTCTGTAGCTTCCAAACTGTTTTTCTTTGAGCCACAGACAGAGGAGATCACCACTTTTAATCTCCATTTCCCCCCAGTGCTGGGATGCTGCTGGTGACCCAGCAGAGCAGCACAAGCTCTGTCTGGATTTAAGGAAAGGCTCCAGGCTGCATGAAAACAATGAAAACCTTCCAGAAACAGTCATTTCAGGGGGAAAAAACTTAGGAAAGAATCAAATCAACAGCGAGAGCAAGAAGTATCAGTGCCAATCACAGAAGAGCTTCCTACATAGATTTTGTCTCCTGGAGAGCTGGATTTTCTTAATTCCCCAGAAATTCCAAGGATGTAGGTGCCTTGCTTTGGAAAACCAAGGACTGTGTCCTTCAGTGAGGCAACGAGGTGACAAGTTTGGGGTCCAGGAACACAGAAAGAAGAAACAAACAGCTCTTTCTTTCTGTATCCTTCTTATAGGCATTCTCATAAATAAATATATAAATGGAAACTCTCCAGAATTAGTAGAGCTCTGTGGAGGTTGCTAGGCAGCTGAGGCCAAAGAACTAGAAAGCAGGCTGCTGAGAAGGAGTATCAGTGACTGCTGGGTTATCTGGAGTCACCATTTACTCAGTTGTTTTTTGCTGTAAATAAGAGGCAGTAGCATTTATTTTTCTTTAGTAAAGAAGATATATTTTTAAAATACTTGTCATAAAATATTCAACTCATTCAACTCATATCTCCTTCCTATGAATGTGTTCAAGGTGTATGTATTAACATTATTATTTCTAATGTTTATTTATTTATTGACTGATGCAGAAATTTGGTGCAATATATAACGTAAAAGTCATTTAAGGAAATAGTTAATTTATAAACTTCTGTCCAGATTTTATTTTTACCTCAATGTGTGTGTAAGACTCTAAACAAAAGCAGGAAATTCCCAATGCTGGAAAGTAGAGCTTGCTGTCAGGAGGTGCCTGTGTTTCACTCTCACTAATGACAGGAGAAGATCTAATTTCTACCTCTGCATCATGTATGGTGAAGCTGCTTATGGCAGAAATGTAGTTCCTCCTTCCTATTACTACTAATCATGCAGAAATACAGGCATTTCCAGCAAGCAAGATTAGGTGATTTCATATGCAAGATAAGGCTGAGTAATTAAGTTGACACTGTTAACTAATTGCTGCCTTTGAAATCTCTGCTTATATTTGAGTCATAAAATCTTCTTGAAATTAACTGTACCGTCAGCAGCTGTACTACAAATACTTTAGAGGATATTCTAATGCTATATAATATGTACAGAGGATACTCTAATCCTCCTCTGCCTCTGCTCCCCCCTCGGATAGAGATGACAGCTCTGTAGCATCTTTTAGTCTCCTTTGGTTGTCAGCTCCCAGTGTTTTCGAGTTATGTCTCTAGAAAATGTAATTGCTGCATTTTTCAATATTTGTTTCTTCTGCAGGGTGGCTGCTGTGGGGGGGGCACAGAACAGTCCAGGCAGCTGTGTGGAACAGTCTCCAGTGGGCTGGTAGGATGAGAAGGTCCAAGGGTAGTTTGGGAAGCGAGAAGCATCACCTCCTGAGACGGTAAACCTCCCAAAAAGGTAATTCCTGCTAGGATGCTGTTGTGCAGTCACCTGCTCAGGCTCTGGGAATGTCATGGCTGGAATGCATGGCAGGAAACTAACAGGGAATGGGAGCACACACCTTTGATGCTTTCTGAGTGAGAATCCTTCAGGAGCTGCTTAAGCTGTGCTGGGTTTCAGCTCCCTTCCCTGTGTGAGGGAGGATATGGGGCTGTATCTTACAAGGGGTTTCTTGTCTTCCTGTGCACCTCTTAGGGAAATAAAATCATAAAATGCATTAAAAATGCTCTTTTCACATGGAGTCTGGATGACCTTATATCTAACTGTACACAATCTTGTTTGGTTGGCTTCTTTCAGCCTCACCTTCCAGGCTTAACCACTGTTTGTGGACTCTGTCCCTGAAGCCTGAACTGTGGATGTTCTTCCCCTAGATTCCAGAAATCCAAGAGGTTGTCCAAACTAAAGATCTGCCACCCCTCAGTGTAACTGTTTTGCCTCTTCCTTCATGTTAAGAGGTAGAGTTAAGCCATAAAGTACCTGAAGTTTCTCTGCTGCCCCAAAAGCTGAGCCAGATGATAGAGTCCTGAGCCCCCTCCCCATGCAGTAAGTCCATGCTGGGTACACACTTAGTGGTCCTCAGCTCAAAGGAAGATTGCTGAGCAAACAGATTTTTGTCCACTCATCCTAAACCAATAATTTCCCACAGTGTCTTATGAAACATCCTGCAGGTGGGCTTGCTGCTTTCACTTGTTAGTGTGCCTCCATGTATGCAGACTGTAAAAATGTTGAGAATGGAAAATCACACTGGTGGGAAATAAAACAGGATTTTTGATTCAAAAATTTTCGTAAAGATCTATTCCAACATCAAAAAATCATGAGACATCATTTAACTAGGAAAGCTTTTTTCTTTGCTCAGGAGTGTAGGTATTTTGGCTGGTTGGGTACTAGGTTATACTTTCAGGTGTCACTGGGAAATACCTTCCTTTTGTTGCTGGTGAGCTCCCTCGAGCTGCCTGTTATTCATTAATTAAAACTGCTCAGAGATTCTACTGTTGTAATTCACAAATTGGTTCCATGCTTCCCCAGGTTTGGCAGCTGCCAGAAACAGACCAGTCTGCTCCCAGAGAGCATTACTGAGGGTTGTGTCTTTTTATAACCTATAGGTGTGGTAAAGAGGCTAAAGCATTCCTCTATGGAAAGCACAGAGACTCCTTGATTTTCTGGGAGAAGTTATAAATGCATTTGTGACTGAAGAAAGGTTTGATATAGAAAAATCAGAGTAAACATAGATCTTGTCCCCTGCATTATACAAGTGGTGATAATTCTCAGTTTATAATCTGTTTTCAAGACTCCTCCAGTCAAAGTTGTTGCTAATCAATTCAGCCTAGGTTCTCCATGTGCAATTTGGTTTTCTATTATGTAGAAGAAATGAGTTGTTATGGATTTTTGCTAATGAGGGCCCAGTAGTCTTTACAAAAAATTGCACCGAGTGGTTTTAGTAATTTACTGTAAACAAAAGGCAGGAGCTTGCTTATGGAACAGGTCTGAGACCCAAAGCATCTGGCATCAGGCTCTGTCTCAGGTATCTTCTGGGGTGCATTTTTCTACCTTTAGAATGGGCAGAATCTTGTGGGAGTTCTGTGATGTGGAAAGTAAGGTGGATGTTGTTGTGGGAGTCTTTTACTGTCTGTCCAGCCAAGATGACAACACCACTGAATTAAAGAATTAAGGGGCATATCTCTAGATCAACTCTAGATCCTGATGAGTGACTTGAAATTCTGAGGCATCAGTTGGGAATATCATAGAGTGGACACAAACTGGTCCAGAAAATGCCTGAAGCATCCTGAAGATAACTTCTTGATGCAGGTACTAAGAGAAGCAACTGGGAAAGGTGCCTTTTCTGATTGTTGGTTGTAAACAGAAGGACTTGAGGGCAAAGTGGTGAATGTACCCAGGGAAGTGGTGATGCCAGAATTCAGGGAGCTTCTGTATGACACTCTTAGGATTTAGTTTTAGGTAGTCCTGTGAGAAGCAGGGATTTCAACCCAATGACCCTCATGGGTCCCTTCCAACTTGAGACATTTTGTGACTACGTTTCTGTGACTCCAACTTCATAGAGAGCAGTTTAGACTCTAGGTTTTAAACAGAGAAAAGAGGTTACAACTCTTCAGGGCACATATGGAAAGAAGCTGAAATGAGATGAGATGACATTGTGATACCTTCATCTGCAACAGACTGAATAAAACTTGGACTTCTCCAGCCCTGTACTTAATGAGAGGCAGGAAGCTTAATGGATTGATGTTGCAGTCTCTGATTCACTGCTTAAATTGTATTTCATGTGAGCTATTGTTGGAAATGCCATTTGGACTCAGGGAAGGGGAAGATAAGGATGCTGGTTTAATATACATTGAAACTTTGGTGATAAAAAGTAATTTAAATTTTCAGTAAGAGACCTTTATCTTCATTGGTTGGAGTCTCATGGCATCAGTCTGGTATCAGTACTGTGTGGATGTTCTTCAGTCTGACCTGATTCCTCTTCTGCTGGGAACTACACAATTTTCCTGTTATTTCAGCTAAAAGAAGTCTTCCTGTGCATTCCTTTGGCTGGTCAGCTAACAAGTGGCTATTTGGCTGTTCTGTGTGATAAACAGGTTTTTTGGCATCTGTTTTAAGATAGTTCTAAGTTTGGTATTTGTGGCAATTGTGGTGCTCCTTCAAGGGTATTTATAACAGAGTCATAGCTGTCAGTGCTGGATTTGGTTCTGTTTCTCCTTTTCTAACAGATGAGAAAGCAGTTGTGTTCCATGATCTATAGAAAAGTTCAAACCTGCCAAAATAAGTGAAGGGCATGCATCCCCAGAATGAATTATGTTCTTAATTATAATGAAAATCTCCAGTTGAGAATGAATCTGAAAAGGAACACAGGAAAAGAGATATTCAAATAAAACAAGAGGTTCTTTTCACCTAATAACAACTCATGGAGCCATTTTTAGAATAAAGCTTGAACTGTTTTTAGAATAAAGCTTGTCTTTTGGTTGGCTGTGGATGCTGACTTGTTCAAGCATGTGCATGCAGAACAGTGTGCACAGTGGCTATTACTAGCAGGCAAAGGAAATGCTCAACTAAGTCATTTTTTAATATTCTTTTATTTTCTGTAAATGAAAACTGAGAAGCTTCTTTTCAGACTTTTTTTTTTTTTTCCTTTGGGTGGGGGATTGTTTTTCCCTTCTCACCAAGAAACCTCTAGGGGTTTCTCTTAGCAGAAAGAACCCTTAGCAGACAGAACCCAAGTCAATAACCCTCAAGAGACAAATAGTCAAATGGAGAGAGGAGAACTTAGCAGCAATTCCTTCAGTATTTCACAAAAGACTTAAGGCCCTGACATGACAAGGATAGACCATTGGAACTTGAAAATTATCTGATAAAGCCATATGAAAGGGATGAGTTACTGGGTAGCTTTCACCTGCATTACTCAGTGCCATATAGATTGCTTTCTCCCCAGCTGATAACCCTGCATAATGTAAATTTGGGATTTTCTGTGGGGAGGAAGATGCATCCCAGTGAACCAGGAGGGCTGTCTACATGGCTAGAGCTAAAAAGTCAGAATATGTATGTAGGTAGAGGAAAAGGAGCTGCACCTTGAGAAGCAGGCACTGGAAAGGCTTCCTAATGCTCTGTTCAGCATCCCTGTAGGACTGTGGCTGCCCAGTATCAGCCTCTGGGAAGGAATTCCCTCAGGAAAAACACTTCCCTGTGCCTCCTGCTTAGAAGCAGATGGAAAAGAGGCAGCCCACATCACCAGGCAGAACTGGATATGCTTGTGCCTCTTCAGGCTGAAGATTACTTTAATCCAGTAAATTCATTTCAGTCAGATATCTGAACTCTCTCAAATTAAAACAAAAATTATTTTGGGGCTAATACCTGAGGTTTTTTATAAAGCAAGTGAGCAGCACAAACAATACTGATTTATGCAACATGAAATGTAATAGCCAATATAAGGGAACTAAAGCTAAATTGTGAACACATTTCTATTATATAAAGGCATTATTTTATTTTGGCCAGGCATGTTGTTATAAATTGTCATAATATTACTTCCAATAGTGACTATTGTAGTTTATGAAGAGAGCTGTATGAGCACAGAATAAAAGAGAGCTCTGCATCATTCACATGCAGTGAGGGAAGCAGTATTTTTATTTAATCCTTTTGACTTCTAGCTAGCTATGTTTTGTCTTGATGTGGTTTTTTGGTTTGTTTTTTTGTTGGTGGTTTTTTTGTGTTGGATTTTTTTTTTTTTTACTGGGCTGATTGCAAGATTATTTGGCCACTTCACAGTCATTAATTCCTTTAGATAAAGTAAAAAGAGATTCTTCTCTGAACAGAGTATTCAGTCAATACTGAAAATACCCTACATCATGATGAGATGGAGTGAATAGCAGCACACTGGCAATTGTATTAAATAACCAAGCAGAACAAAAGCTTGTCAGCCTGTCAAGTTGTCTGAAATGCAATTTCTGGGTTTCTTTAGAAATGCAATTTCTAGGTTTCTTTAGCAAGGCTTCCTGTTCAGAAGCAGCAGAATGTGAAAGTGAGTTGGTCATTTGTTTATCCTTGCAACTCCCCCTTGGTCATTATTCCAGTTGTACAAAGAAATTGAGAAGATGAAGCATTAAGAGAGGAGATGGAATCCCATCCCTAGTGTCTGTGCTCTGGAAACCTGAACCTTTTCCCCCAAAGCAAGCACCACTGAGATTCATTTAAATTCATTACCAGATATGGTGATAGCTCTGTGGGGATCAGAGATAACAGAACTGAAATCATCACAGTGTGTGTAAGCAGGGAAATGTTGCTGTAGTCATGGGAGGTAATGGTTCAGTCCTCTCCTCAGTCCTGTACACTTTCCTGAAGGTAGAGAAGCACTTTTTATAGCTAAACTAGCCAGTAGTGTCCAGTTGCACAAGTATCCCCATTTGGTTTCACTAGGAACACTAAAATTTCAGTACTGTACAGTTTCCACCTGTACCAAACAGATCTTTCAGTTTCTCCCATCCTGGGCTCTCTCAAGTTTATATTAACTATTGCAGCTACTTTCTGAGTTCCACAGTAATGCCTTGTATTGGTAAATATCCACTAGTCACAGATCTGAGAGTCACTGCAATCCATCCCTTTACTGCAGCTAAAAGCTGAATTTTAAATTACCAGCGTGGAAAAGAAGTGTTCTTTAAGTACAAATTGTAATTTGATACTGAGTTGGTGGTATTTAAAAATGGAGTCCCAAAAATAAATGTGTCAGAGTCCAAAAAGAAAAAAAAAGTCACAAATGAGACTTGGACAACAAATTGGATTGATCTGCATTAGCAATACAAATTCAGGCTGGATATAAACTTTGTGCCCTGTATGGTTGTGGAGTGAAATTAATAAATCACTTGCTTAAATCAAAATTCTAATTAAAGTGATTAGCAGCAAAATGTTGAGAGTATTCTGGGCTGAGTGACTTGTGTCAAAGTGATGGCACCATTCTGTCCATGCCATACTGTGCCAGGCAGTGCTGGCCAAACTGGGAGTGTTGGTTAAATTCTAGGTATGTATTTTGGTGATTTACAGATTACTACAGATAAAACATGAGCTTCAGGAGTGTTTTATCACATTTTCATACCAGGAATGCCACAGGTATCCCTAGTGCCCAGCAGATGAAAAGGAGAAATCCCATCTCATTCCATGTCTTTATCCTTCCATTATATTATCAGGTAATATCAACATTATCATTATGTTGTCCTCTTGAAGGGGCTGCGTGTTCCTCAGCCATGCCTCTGGATTTAGCACAAGTAAAGGATATTAACAGGATATGTAGCCAGCTGGTTTGACCCTTATGCTTCCCTGTACACACTTATCTTGGTCATAATGAGTATTAAAATGAAGCTAAATTTGTGAGGGCTGTAAAACTATTAATGGTAAGTTAATTTGGAACAACTAAGCTTTATGCTTTTCATATTTTAATCATGCTTTTAATGATTTTCACTCTGTTAATCCTATGACAATTGCAACAGAAGTGTGCATGCACAGCCCACTAACACCTCTACTTTTTACAGTCTTCATTTCCTTAGATAAACCTCACTGAGACAGAAATTTGCCATACTTCTTCACCTTCTTTTCCCCTCTTCAAAATGGATGTAATTGGTATGTAAGGATGCTGTGGCAGAAAATCTTTTTTCTTTCCAGTTAAACGG
This sequence comes from Heliangelus exortis, assembly GCF_036169615.1. Classification (NCBI taxonomy): domain Eukaryota; kingdom Metazoa; phylum Chordata; class Aves; order Apodiformes; family Trochilidae; genus Heliangelus; species Heliangelus exortis. Next base: position 42,283,740 of record NC_092426.1, read on the forward strand.
GGGGGGGCTAGAATGGTTATAATGTATATTTCTTTGTATGTATTACCATGCTATCTGCAAGTGCACAATAATTTTTTAATCATTTAATCATTTTAATAATTTATATTCACACACTGAGACATTGGCTGATTGATTCATTGCACAGGATGAGTTCAAAAGGGAACTGCAAACACAGTCTGTAATTTTGGTTTGGTTTGGTTTGGTTTGGTTTGGTTTGGTTTGGTTTGGTTTGGTTTTGAGAGTAATGTGTTTTAGATGTGGTTCATGTGCAATGGTTTCTCAGCTGTTATCAGGGAGTTTAAACTCTTCAGTGAGTACTTAGCACCTCCTATGGAAAGCAGCTGGAGCTGTAGATGGAGGGGAAGCAGATTATTGAGTTGACCTCAGCAGTGCATCTGAGAAAGAAGGGTGCTGCCCTAGACATTTTTTTTTCTCCCTGTGGCAGGAGGTAAGATGAAGAGGGATGTTAGAGACTGAATACTCCAGCTGCTCTCACTTGTGCTGCCATTTGCATATTTTACACTCAGTTTATCTCCAAAAGAAACAGGTATTCATTTATTTACTACTTTTATTTTGGTTGGTTTTTTACTATGTTGTTTATATAAGTTAAAACTGATTAACTTTCCACTTTTTTCTTACCTTGAAGAGCTGTTTTTGCTCTCCTCTGCTGTACTCTTACCTTTCTCCTGCATTTAATCAATGCTTCTGTATTTGGGTCTGCTAAAGACCTCATGGAAAACACTGAAAATCATCCTTCTTGGAAACAATTTTGCCAATGTCTCGTTGATTTCATTTGCATCAAATTGTGATTTTTTGCTTGTTTGTTTCTCTAGTTTGCTGACTCACCCTGTCCTTCTCTACCGTAGGTACTTAGGGTGGTTTTCTGATCCCCTCTGTCATTCTGTCTTCCAGACTGGTGTTCTAGTTAGTAATTAGTCCTTGTCCCTCTGTCCCCTGGCTCTGTCCCTCTGTCCTGAGGCTGCTCATTTTGCTTAAGTTGATGCTGGCCCTGTTCTCTACCCCTACATCTCTTTATGGGGTCTCATGATGAAACAGATTGCTGATTTTTTTTTTTAAATATTCTGTCCTTACAGGGAGGCTTATTATTAACTTGGGAGTTATGGTCTTGTTTCAAGGAGATGTGGACAGAGTGTGGATTCTACCAGCACAATCCACTGTGTGTTCAGGAATAATAAATATGTGGACATATGAGCCAGGAACTTCCAGAGATAGACACAGCTACCCAAAGAAATGGCTGTGGAACAATAATGGTTCCTTGTTATCCTTCCCAAGATTTTTTTACCTTAATGATTACATTTAGGCAAATTTCTCAAAGTTAAAAGCCCTTTCAGCTCATCTGGTTTTGAGGGATCTTTTCCAGTCAGTATTAACCAGTTCCTCCAGGGCAGGAGAGTGAAAAACAACCACACTTACTGACTTCCTCAGTGCCAAGGAGCTGAACTCTTTCCAGCAATTAAAGGTAATTTGAAGTTTTCTGGGAAGAGTTAAAATTGGAGTAAGTGGTAATTGTTCCTCTTATCCCCCAGCCCTGCAGAGACTGAGCTACTGACAGCTCTCTTCTTTAACCTTTGTATGGCCTCAAAGGGATTTATGGCCCACACTTAGAGAAATCAGTCCTAATCTGGTGCCCTTCCTGGACTCAGGTGCCATCTTTCTGTGAATAAAATCTGCCAGAAACTTTTTTCTTATGGTTCTTGTCTTTGGGAGCACCATCATCCTTAGCAGCAGTATTGCTGATACCAGGAGATCAGTGGCAGGAAGATGAAGCCATGCCCAAAGCTTGTGAGCACTTCAAGTGGGCACAAGAAAACCAGAGATGGAAGCCAAGGATGTAAAATCCACTTTGACAGAGCCTCATGGCCAAGGGATGCCAGATGGCCCTTAGTTGATCTTTGGAGTCTGTTTTACAGAAACGTGTATTTTAGAAAACTCTGCAAAACAGGAGTGCTGTAGGAGGAGCTGCATCCTGTTCCTCTGTGACATAACTTGTCAGGGATTTTATTTTTAGTGGGGATGATGCAAGGTGCAGAAAGTAACTTGCTGAGCTGGCTTCCTAACAGGGAGTTTGTTATTCTTTACTTCCAAGGCATGGCTGCTCTGCTATTCTTCCCCATCAGCAGGCAAGCAAGACTGCAGTTTCTCCTCTTATTTATTTATTTATTTATTTAAAAAAAAAAATTATTACTTACACTGGCCAGCAACAGAAACATTGCCTCCCTTTCTCATGCCTTACAGTCATACATAGACAGAAAAAAAAAAGATATTTATTTTAATAATTCATCATTTCATCAACAGAATGTCCCTGATCTTCACTGTGGGCCTGCATTCATATTAATAGGTTTTTAATTGTGTGATGGCAACACACCAGTAATGACCATTAGCTCCAGTGCTGTAGATTTTGTTGCTAGCACAGAACACACTCCAGAGGCTTTTTGCCTTTCTCCCTTGCTGGTGCCATGGTTTGGGCTGTTTAATGGTTGAACATATCCCCAAACATTTCTCTTAACCTCTTCCAGAGAAATCTGAGAGCTCTTCTCCCTCTGCTCCCAGCAGGAGCTTCCTGCTTATTTATAATGTTGCAGCTACTCCACACACACACACTTCATTCACATAATTAACTATTCTGGAGAGCAGCTCCTGTCAGGCCAGACTCATCCCTTTTCCCTACATAATTTTTCTTACCTACTTGAGAAGTCTTTCACTGTGTGATTTATTTTGCTAATTTTGGATTTTTAGATTAACCATTAATTACTACGTTTGGCCATTACTCTGAGTACGTGAGATCTTTGTGCTGCTCAGACATTTTTAGCATACTTAAATAGAGTGCTCTAAGTTATTGATTGGTAAACAACCCCTGAAAATTTACTTCACAAGCAGGTTATTCTGTGGAGTACTATTGTCTTGGGGAATGGCTGTTCCATCTCATTAAAATCATCTTGTTTCCTGAGACATCACATTTTTATGGAACCCAGTGAGGGATACAGACCTAAAATGCATGCTTAAATTCTTTCTCAACATCTCTCTGGAGCTGATCCCAAACTGGCTCCATGTCAAATGTTCTTCCTATTATTGCTTAGCACAGTAAATAATTCCCATCAGAAATTCTAAGCTGTTCCCAGTGCTGCAAGGCATCCTCAGCATCAGAGTGTGGGCTTGTTATGATGAAATAAAATAAGATATGTTCAGTGGGTGGGCTTTTTTTTTTCAAGTTTGTAGCAAGGTAAAAATTGATACTTACATGATGTGACTGTGATTTGATATGAGGTGTTAAATGACTGGTTCAGTCATGCAGCACTTGCCTTCTCCATTGCAAACAATAGGAGAGATTTTTCTTCTCGTGTTTTACTTCCTGATTTCTTTTCTCTCAGTGTGTTCTGTCACGCAACACGTTCAAATTTGACAATTATTTTCTGCTCTTACAACCCATGTCATGTAGAAGATGTTCTGATCTAACTTTGAGGGAACAGGAGAAAACCCCAAGGAAATCTGACAGGGATTAAACCTTAGTCCAAAGTCAATTCCTGCAGAGCATTGAACCTCTCTAACGCATCCCTCACCTTAGGACAACACTTCATGTGCCATCCCATTAAATAGCTATTTTTTTATCACTCACAGAAGTTTTGTATACCAGCTCAAGTAATAAGAACATCTGATACTTTGAGGGTCGAAGTTTTTTATGTTCTGTTTCAAGTTACAAGGCTTTTGGGTGATCAGTGCTTCCCAAAATTCAGGCATCCAGCTTAGTGCTGCATTCCATAACCTTTTCTGTCTGAAGTCTCTGATACTTGGCATAATATATAAGAGCATTGGGAAACCATGACTGTAGAAAATTATTTTGAAATAATCTTCTCTCTGGTCCTGGTGCCTGTTACCCTCTCAGCTGATGAAGCACCTGGGTGTGCATTTCATTGAGGAGTTACTCAGCAGTGATGCTTTACTCAGGAGTTGCACATGGAGAGGGCTGGCCAGGAGGGAGCTAGAGCCTCTAGGATAAATGATGAGAAAAAAGAAGGTAAAATAAGAGGTTAAAAATACCGTGGTTTACCTTTCTTCTTTTGGATGCAAGAAGAAAAAGAAATATGGGGATGGCTTGAGCTGGTCCTGGTGTCTCAGCAGAAGCCCCACGTTCATCTCTGTCTTCAGAGATAGAGGGTTCTGAAAAGGAACTCTGAATGTTATATCAACAGTAAGCAGCAAGTGATCAGTGCTGAATATCCAGAACTGAACAGAATGGGAAGGACTGCAAGCTCTGTGATAATCTGTGCTTAGGCATTTGGAATTTTAAAATTTTAACTGCTTGCTGAAATGTGCAGTGTGGGAGGTGCAGTTGTGTTGCTGCCCCAAAACTCTGTACTGAGGACAAGAGTTTTCATGACAGGGGTGCATACAAGAAACCTGACAAGTTGTGAAAATTAGAACTATATTGTCTCTGTTAGGACTAATCCTAAAGAAACATGGTCTTTCCAGTGTGCCAAACTGCTATAAACCCAATCTGTCTGCCTGCTGCACTGGTGGCATTTTCTAATCCAATTTAATGGATTCCAGCCCTTGCTATGCAGCTGTTCAAGCCTCCCAGTGATTGCAGCCTGCATCAGTTTCCTCATCTGCCTCTTCTCCATTTCAGTTACCATCTCATGTTTAGATCAGGTGGGTGTCTAGCAAATATCTGCTACAAAAAACTAATGCCAATCCTGCATGTAATTCCCTGTAATGATTCTGTGCCACTTCCAGTTCACACGAGGCTCTTGTTTCACTTAACTAAATCCCATTTCACAGGGAAAAGTTATTTACTCCCCATGTTTTCTAGGCTTAGTCTGCTCACTGCTCCCCACTGAGTTTTGATTATTTACTGCACTTCCAATTAAATCTGTGCTGGTCAGATCCTTCCTCCACGCATAGAAAATACTTTTCCTTACTATATTCTTGATAAAAGAAAGTTAAAGTTTTCTTTTGCATCACTTAAGCTGTCTGTGCCTAAGTTTTATGGTCTTTAGGATGAATGCCATAATACTTAATTAACTGTATTATTGTGTTCTAATTAATTAATCATTTGAAACATTCTTCGAAGTTCTCATTTGTAAGGTGCTTTATAAATATGTAATACCATCACACTAATTAATCCAGTTTCCAGCATTTCAGGCCAGTATCATATGGATTTGGGACTTCATGTGATTTATTATTCCCCACACACCTAGTGCTTCATTTTGAGAGTCATAACTAAGTTATTCCACATCTCAGTTCTCCCTCTAAGTGATGTTTGCTTCTTGTGCATACATACAAAGAGAACTTTAAATATTCTATATTCGTATTCTACAAGAAGCACAGGAGTCTTTATTTATAAAACAAGTCTCCTGGAAAATGCAGATTACTTTCTTTTCAACCTTGTCTGCACTTCAGAATAGAATCATGCAGTGAAAATACACTGTAGAGGTGAGGCACACAGCCTGGAATGAGAATCCTAAATGGCCAAAACATGTGGAAGATTATTTCTTAATACTTTTTGGTACCATCAGATATTTCAAAGAGAGTACTGTATTCTCAATTTACTTTTTGACCTTTGCTTCATGCTTCTTGGTGAGGAGAAAGAAGCCCATACCACACAAGTGCTGTAATGAAGGGGAACCATATAGCAGTGCAGAATAAGAATGGTAACAGAAAACACTGAAGAATATTTAAATCCCATTGTAGTTGTAGTTTTAGACTGATGTAATCTCATTTTCAACAGGTTCCTGAATTTGATGGCATCTTTCCTGTTCTAGGTTATTTAGATGTGATAAGTGAGGAATTACCCATTTCAATTTCCTTCCTGTGCTAAAATCTCCTGATTTGCATAGAATGAGAATTCAGCCTCACTGTGTGAATTCCATATCTAAATAAAAACATTTAAAGTAATTTATTTGAAGTTTATCAAAGTAAAAATACATTCGTACTAAAAGATCAGGACCAAGGAATGGCATCCTCTTGGTAAGGCATCATCCTGTTATAGGAAAATAATCCATTTTAGTTATATCTTACACTTTTTTTTGTCTTGCCTTGATTTGAAGGTATTCCATTAGCAAGGTCATGAGAATGAAGAAGTAAAACAATTTAACAGCTGAAGTGGCTTTTCAGAAAATTACTGAAGTTACTGGCATCATTCACAATTTGCCTGGCACCCTTACATCTAATTTAAAGGCTGAAGGAAGGGGCAGCAAAATAGGGTGAGAGTTCTCTACCCAGCTGCTGCTGAATCATTTGTGTTTTTTCAGTGAAGAAAGGGTTGCTCTGGGATTAAACATTTACTTCTCTGTACAAATACAGACACCACCAATTGATGTGAGTTTGTGAAACTACAAGAACCAGAGGACACAGAAAGTTTATAGTATGTCTGAGAACATTCTTAGAATTATTTGAGATGAGGGTATAAAATAGGGAAAATATTAACAGACTGCCAGAGAATAAAATTTCTGATACTGTAGGTAGGAGTTACTCTGGATATTTTTCATGCTCCTTTACAAATATTGGAAACACAGTGTTTGCAAGCTTTAATTAAATCTTCACTGCTCCACTGAGAGTTACCATTTTTAACCCTTCTGTCTTGTAGTGTAACTCTTATAAAGCTTTCTCTTAATCTTGAAAACTGAATAATAAATGAACACAGCTTTTTTGTCTGTATTTATATCTAACTTACAGTACTTCTGGCATTAAAATATTTAGCTATGTAATCATATTAATCACTGAGATAAGTTCATATCATTATCAAAATTATTATGAAGTCTAAAATTTAAGAAACCTTTTATAAAAGATGAGATGATTTTTCAGCTCTAACTTTTTATCCTTTACCATACAGTTTGCTCTCACAAATGGCTGCTTGTGGGTGTACTGAAGCTTTGTAGTAGGAATGTAATTATTTTTTCACATGAGGTTCTCTTGATAGTTTCATATGCCATTGTTACTTTTGTTGTTGAAAGGATATATGTGGTATTATCCTGTCGTTTGGGAATCAAATAATGGAAAAAAAAGTAAGAATTTGTTTTTATGTTATATCTCTGATTTCTGAAAGGGCAGAAATAGCAGCATTTGCAAGGGGTGCCAATAACTGGCTTAGGTTTTGACATCTGGTTTGAAAATCCTAGCCCTGGTTAATTATATAAAAGCCTCTAGGGATGGAGAGGTATTAGATTTACTGTTCCCTGAGTCTTGTTCTTCTACATTTCTTTCTTCTTATATTAAACACAAATTCTATACAAAGGGTTTTTTAAAATGGAAAACTGCTGTTGAAGTGATAATAGATTTTTTAAAAGTCGAGAGCATGAAGGAATGGCATGGAAGTGGTAGGTTAATTCCTAAGCCTTTTTGATCTGTTTTTATTATTCTCTGTAGTTAAATATTAATAGAGTCAGTGCTACTCAAGCAAAGTCATTCAGATCATCTCAGTAACCTCCATGGAATTAAGGAAGAAGGAACTTGAGCTCTTTAAGTGAGCAGGAGATAGCAATGCAGCATGACACAGGCTGATTGAATTTGCCCTCAGTGTTTGTGCAATGCTTGCTAATTTATAAGAACATTTTCAAGCAATTCAGTGGCTGGGATTCCTTGGGGGCAGTTCCTTTGGACACTGAAACTTTGACATTCAGACATTTTAGCATCATTTAAATGGTTTTACTCTTAAAGTGGTCTAGAAAAATTGTAAGTACATAGATGTTTTCATAATTATTACAGTAACTGAAAATCATGCAGGGATCATCTGCTCTTGGGAGGGAGGCAGAAGAGTGTTCTCACTTGGCTGGGCATTTTGCACTCTGTTTGTTAGAGCTGTGAAGAAATGTAAAATGCAGATTTCTGGATTCAAACAAGAGGAATTAGTCACTGATTCCGATGAGTCCATTCCCTCTGTAGCAGATAAAACATCTGCTGTGGAGGAAATCAATTGAGCAGGAATCCAGAGGTCTCAATTTCTCCCTCTGCTCTGCCACTCATGTGCCTGTGCCAAGCATCCCACTTTTCCCTGCTTCAGTTTCCCTTTGGAAGCAGGAGAGGCAATGAGCCCTTTCAGAAGAACATTCAAATACTTAATTTTCCACTCTATTATTTTCATCTTCTATATTATATTTTATATTCTTACTCTACAGGTACTCTTGTTTTTTGTAATGTTCCTGATGTGTTTTAAAATCTGACGTTTTGCTGCAGTGCCAGCATTTCGGTTTTTCTCCTGTATTTGTATTCTTTCTGTGGATTTGCAAAGAGGGACAGGCTGATGGGCATTTACTATATTGATGCAATAAATACCTGTGCTTACTTGATTGCTGTAAAATCTAATAAAACAGGAATTTTGGGGCTGAACCCCCCTTTTCATGGCAGGGAACAGGGTGACATTCTGGCCAAGGCTTGGAGTGGGAGCACCAGAGAAGTCTTCTGCTCCTTCCTCCTTGATTTCTTGCATGTTTTTGAAAGACAAAGTCAAATCAAAAAATCTTTTTGAATTTTTGTGAGCAATGGTTTGGGTTTTTTCCATAAACCCTTGGCTTCAGTAGAACAGCTCAGGCTTCATCATTGCTGCCACACTTCTGTCTGTACCAACTTTATTTAAAAACTTCCTCATCCAGCATAGGACAATATGTAAATAGTATATTTATGGAGTTACACGAGGATTTAAGTCTTTCTCTTGAAAAACCTCTGGAGGGAAAGATACAGAATGCAATTCTGCCATGGTTTAGGCCCAGCCAGAAGCTAAACACCCCTTGGCTGCTTGCTCATGTCTCCTGCCCTGGTGGGAGGGGAAGGGGAAATAGACTGAAAAGCTCCTGGGCTGAGACAAGGACAGGCAGGAATCATGGACTAGTTATGGTCATGGGCAGCACTAGGCTCAAGCTGGGGAAAAAACCCCTTAAAGTTGTCACCAGTCAAATCAAAACAGAATGATGAGGAAAAAAAAACAGATCTTAAAATAAAATACCTTCCTCCACCCCTTCCATTCTTCTGGGCTCAAACTATTTTGCTCCCCATTTCTCCACCTCCTTTCCCCTAGGAGCACAGGAGAAAGGGGAAAAGGAGATGGCTACCCCTTGTCATTGAAATTAGGACAAAATTTTGTGTCATGCTTCTGTCTAATGAGGTTCTGAGCTTTTCACGTGGCAAAAGGGGATCCTGGAATCAGCACAGCTGGGAGCTGCCTGAAGCTGGGGAAAACAGGGGAACAATGATGCTTCCTGAGTCCCATTTATATACAGCAAAGCATTAGGGAGGGAAGCTGTTGTTCTTGGTGCAGGTAGTAGTTCAGGCTCAATGGGATGAATACTGTTAGCTGACTCTTAATGGTGCTGCTATTGCCTCTTTCTACCCTTCTAATTCCTGGAGTTTTCCTTGACTGCTGGAGCTGTGCAGTAAAGACAAATTCTCATGGGGTCGTTTCTCTGAATCTGAATAAGGCCCCTCAGCTTCTGCCAGTCTTAAACTTTAGAGCTTTATAAATTTACCAGATGAAGGTCCTTCCCAAATCTCTGTCCTTGACTCCATCCAGTAGACTCTGAAATTGCTGGCTGTGCTAAACTCCAGATACAGCAGCTTCTGTCTCTGAACCAACCCTTCTTGCTTTTGCTAGGCTTGTATTACCTGCAGAATGACTGCAAGATTTTATTTTAGAAGTTTTTTCACGTAGTTGTTAAGATATGCTTTGGAGTTTTTTATTTGTTTTTCGATAAAGTAATTAACTTATTTTCTTGTAAAATGGCTCCAGAGGAAAAGTAAAGAACTGAAAGGACTGTTGGGAGCTGAAGAGCAGTGATGATTAATGGCCTGCTGCCTCTGAAGGCTGAACTCAGATATGAGATTTCTTTACTAACAGAACTGGGATTTTTTTGCTCATATAGACATGTATATTACTGTACATGCTTTCTTCCTGGTGTACATGTGAAGCTTCCATGGAAATTTTTGTTGAATGCTGCAATGTTTCCAGCATTAAGAAGTTGTGTTGTAATTTCTGATGCTGTAGCAGCCTTTGGAGCATATGAAATGACACTGAATTGGACAGGAGACTCTGCTCTATTGGCTGGGTAGCTTCATAATGGCTGAGATTCAAATCAGAGTCTGTTTGTCATGTTTGGGGAGCTGGTAGTAAGAATATTGACCTAATCTCAGAGGGAAGTTGATTTAAAACCAGCTGATGCTTCCCAGAAGGAACAATTGCCATGTTTGAGAACATTAATTAGAGTTCTCAGGTCTGACTTACCAACAAAGTCTGTCTAAAATCATAGGGGTTTACTTTTTCTTCCTTCCTCTTCTTACCTCTTATTCTTTTTGCACTGAAGTGAATGTCATTATCTCAGTTTTCTGTTCAAGAGGCACAGTGTGAGATCCACCCTACTTTGACTTACAGAAACACTGCCACATGAATTATTCCTGGTGAGCTCTACTGTATCCAGATAAAAGGCTGCAAATCACCTCCTTGGCAGCAGATATTACCCCTCTATTGGGGAGCATTGCTAGATGTCTTTCATGGTAACCAGAAGTATGAAAACAAGCAATTAGTGGGTATGTGGCAAAGTGTGTTAACAGCATTAGTGACTCATTTCTGCCATTTTGGAGATGCCACTCAACAAAATAAGGGAGAAACCATGCTGGGCTCCAGGGCAGTCTGTAACGTGGTAATGTAGAGTTGGTCCCTAACCAGGAATGACACCAGACAGAGCCATGCTGTAGAGGATTTTATCCACATCATTAAATAACTGGAGTTTTGCCCACGAGTTAGAGCAGAAGACTGATGCCAGTGACTTTGGGTCATGGTTGTACTCCTGATTTATTGCATAGCATTAGTCAGATCATCTTGTATCTGACCTCACTCTTGGGGTGAGTTTTGGGGCAGGGTTACCATCATGATTTGGAGCTGCAAATGTTGCTTCAGTATATGTTATAACCAATGAAAAATAATGTAGTTCATGTTTGCATGAGCAGCATTTGAGTGCAAAGAATACATTATCCTTGATGACTAAATTAGTCTTGAACTGGAAACCCAACCTGTTCTTGTTCAGCCAGCCCTAAGTATGTACATTTATTCATTTGACCTCTGGCTCCAACCCATGGTATCAGTCATAAACTGTTAAATCTCTTCTCAAATGATACAGTAGCTGTCTTTGTCTTTTGAGTATAAAAAAAGTTCTAGTCGTGTGGGAAATGTAGTAGCTTCATCCCTGTTTTTTTTTCTTTTAAGATGAGTCAGAGACATTTGCAAATGAGCAGAGATGAGGCAGCTGCTTGTATTTTCAGAATGGAGATAAACCTCAATAAAAAAGAAAATGCTACTGGCTGTAAAGTTGAGAGAGAGCATAAGGCAGTTTTGGATAAGGTTTTTGCTGCTCATTACTTTTAAATAATAGAAACAAGGGGGGGGTTGTTGGACACTGGGGATGTACCAGAGCTCTCTTTCTCACTTTGGCTATGGAACCATGAAGAAGACCATTCATGTAAAAACCTGCAGCCCAGATTTTACACCAAGTCAAGACTAGGAGCTGAGCAGTCATGTGAAACAGATCTTATTCATAAATCCAGGTCTTACATATCCAGGGTAATGGAAGATGCACAGCAAATTCTCTCTGATAGGCTCCTTTGAAAATCTTTAATGTAATTAAGCAGCACTGTGAACTCCACTCACCTGGATGGTTTCAATCTCCTGCACCTATTCCTGCTGACAGTTTCACTGTGTTTCTGCATTAGGTTTCTACTTTTAGGCCAGATACATTTAATTAGCAGGTTGTTTGATCAATTAGATGATGAACCTTAAAGTCACCTCCTTGCTTAGATGTGCTTTGAACAACAGTTTTAGTGACAGCTCCTCTAGAGAGAAAAGGGAAGAACCCTCTGTAATTAAGATGTGAGTGCACAAAAAATGCTTGTGTGGCTCTGCAGCTTCAAATAAAAATACCTCAAACTGTAAAACACAGAAGACAAAGAGTTCAGTGCATGTGAACACCAGGTGAAGGTGGCCAAGGTCAGGTTGGCTGGGGCTCTGAGCAAGCTGGTCTAGTGCAAGGTGCTCCTGCCCATGCAGGGGGTTGGAATTTGATCGTCTTTAAAGTCCCTTCCAACCAAAATTATTCTGTGATTCCAGGTTGATCTTGGTTTGTGAGAAGGTCACATTATTAGGCCGTGCAATAACAATATATAGTGAAAAACCAACCAACCAACCAAAAAAACCAAACCATAAAACAAAACAGCAAACAAACAAAAAAGCCACAAGCAAACTACCAAAAACCCCAAAGCAAGCAAACAAAAAAACCCCAACCAACAAAGCAAACCCAGAAAGAGTGAGCTGTTTTGAGAGACTCTTTTCTCCCTACCTTTTAACTTCTTCTCTGCTTCTGTGCATGTGCTCTGCAGCTCCAGATGCTGGGCAATCGAGATTCCCTTATATTGAATCTTGGGGCGTAACTAAAGAATTAGCATTTAATGAAAAATAATTTGCAGTGGCAATTAATGTCCATTTTTAGTAGCTACAGTCACTAAGGCAAGGGTGCAAACACTCAGAAAATTCCCCGGCTGGCATCTAAGGTCTGGCCAAATAGATAAAGAAGGATGGAAGGAAACATTGTTGAAAATAATTTAAGAAGTGGCAGCTTAGTGCAGGAGGGGGGGAAATGGGGAAGAAAGATTTGTAGGTGTGCACACCCTGCAGAGATGCAAATGGTGAATACATGTGTCCAGAGCACTCTGGTGTCAAATATTTCTGTTCATTGTGTTTCCTTGTCATGTGGGTTGACTTAGAGAAAGAAATCCACTCTTTTTTATGTGTCTTCCTATTTTATGGTGGAACATTACAGGCTGTAAGCTGTTCAACAACAGAAAAGTTAATTCTGTCTGCAGTAGTGGTGAACAGTGTGGAATCCTATGATAGAACTTGGGTATTTTGTAGTGAGTTCTGTGTTGTCTGGTAAAGTTCCAGTGGAGGTACTGGGGAGAATTTTTCTTTCAGTATTCTAGACTACCAGGAGAATTGTTTGTTATTTTCCTGTTATTGGGAAACATCTCCACTATTACAACAATTTTTTCTACACTGTTTTAATTAAGAGAGATTTCCGGAGGTGTGTGTTTATTTTTAAAAAAGACAAAACAACCCCTCCAAAATTATATTTGTGAAACAGAAATTATTCCTCTAAGTAGAAACATTTAAATGTTCCTCTTGTTATGCAGACACCAAACCACTTAGGACAGGGTTAATTATATTCTTACATTCTCTTGACACCACCATCAATCTTAGTATTTGTGAGTTTTGTTTTGAACATAATTCATACTTTGTGGGATGTGTTCTCCATTTTCTTTTTGTGCAGGAGTTGCACACTTTTTCTTAGATTTAAATCCTAAATTCATGCAGGAATGCAAAACCCAAAAGGTTTATCATATCTAACAAAGCCAGCTTTATATTTGCTGTATTTTCTTCTCAAATCCCTGTGCTTTCTCATTTCATGAGGAGTTCTCTCTCACTAGGAATTTTAGTCCTTGGGCAGATCTGATCAATATGTTCCCTGTAATGTATATTGCTAATATTTCTGATCTCTGACATCCTTTCTTAACAACAGGAATATAAGAAGGGTCTTTCCAAGTCAGACCATAGATCCCTGTAATTCAGCATCTTTTTCCTATAGTAGCACCAAGTATGTAGGAAGGAATAGAGGCAAAGAACAAAAGCAGAATAATTTATTGATTTACCCTCTGGTGTTTTCCACTTGAGACTTCCTTAGGACTTTTTTTGGTGGTGCTCCTGAGGGCTTTTTTCATCCTGCTAGCTTGTCTCCTCCTTGTTGCCAAGCCTCCCAGGTAACAGCTTATACCTTACCTGCAGCTGAGGATGGGGATGCTGGAGAAGTCACCCCAGGGCTGTGTGTGCTGGTGTTCTGTTTCCAGAGGGAATTCCATGAAGACACCAAGGAGCTGGAGCTTGGCAGTGTTTGTGCTTCTTCCCCAGCTAGGTACTTTTCATCTTAGATGAATTTTTGAGCCTAAAGCAGACTTGGTTTTAATGCATTTTGTTGGGTTGCTCTTCCAAATCCTTGTCTAGCATCCATTTGTTTAGCTACATACTTTCTGAAAAATTTATTTCCTTGTGTAGCCTGATGCATTCAGTGTATACAAAATGGATACTTTCTAATGATTGTATAGACAGAAGCAGCAAAACCTGCTCAGTTCCTATTCACTATTTCCATACCATGTTTGGTTTCTTTTTTTTTTTTTTTTAATGGATTTCCAATATTTTGCCTTCCTTTGTTTTTTTTTTTTTACAGAGTTCTAGTCCATTTTGTCATGTGCCATAAAGAATCTCTTCTGTTTTCCATCATCTCTGCTACTGCTCTGTAAACTTTCCTCAGTAGGGATGTCAACCATTTAAATGGGGGATGGCAATGTTTTGGTTTTCTGTTCTTTCCCTGATAATTCCTGATGTTAACATGCTTTTTTGACTGCTGTGCAATTGTTTTTGTAGAGTTGTCCATTATAAATTCACAGTCCTGCTCTGCATAGTTATTCCCCAGCTTTATGGAATGCATTTATATGCATTATTCTCATGCAGCCTCTCCTATTCTTCCTATACCATTAATATGCATTATTCTCACGCAGCCTATGGTATTCTTCCTATACCATTAATATGCATTATTCTCATGCAGCCTATGGTATTCTTCCTAGGCCATTAATATGCATTATTCTCATGCAGCCTATCCCATTCTTCCTATATGTGCCTATGCCTCTATGTAGTAAAACTGCCTGGGTGCTGAAACTCACAAGTAAGAAAATAAGAGGAAAAAAAATAATTGCAGCATCAAGTTTGCAGATTGCATGTGAGATAGGAAGCCTGAGATATTATTTCAAGCAAACTGAAGTGAAAAAAAAATAAAATACAGATTCCTGAGCTGCTGAGGAAACCAGCATTCATTTCTTGTATAGACTTGGTGCAATGATGGGCAACCAGAAACTTTTGGAGAAGCCAGAATCAGCTTAAGGCAGACTCAGAGAGCTTCAGAGGATCAAGCTCCTGGTCCCCCAGGTTCCTCCCTCTGCAGCAGGATGGTGGCAGATATTCTCTCTAAAGAGGGAACTCTTTCTGGGCTTCCCACTGCACTAGGAGCCCTGACAAATTTGTCTTATTGCCAAGGATTTAGTGAAAAAAAAATAATGTCTTGTAAAATTCCTGACTAGTCTTATTATTCAGCCCACTAAGCATAAAATCAAATCTAAGAGGTGGCCATTAACTCTCATGGACTCCTGCCTTTGTTTTATTAACACCAGCAAAAAGCAGGGAATGTTTACACATGGACTGGAGCTGCTTCTGCAGCAAGTGCCAGGACAGGAGTGGAGCCATCAGTCACTTCTAAGTCCTGAAAACATCAGGACTGACTGCAAAACTGAACTGTAATTTGACAATTAAAAATAATATCTCATTATAAAATAGTAAGGGTTGTCCATAGCAGGAGGGTGACTCACCAAGCAGGTAACTCATTACCATGACCTAAATATAAAGGATGTAGGAATGGCTCTGCTGAAGAGAAAGGATTAAAGTCTCCTGAAGCAGGAAAGCTACCAGCAGGTAAGTTTGAGGAGGTGTTAATACAATATTCATATTTTAAAATCTTAAGCTGTTTTCTTATTTTTCATGCAATAGTGAAGCCTAACCCCTGGGTAGGCAGGAATTTTGGAGTCTGTCTTCTGGATAGAGGATCCTGGGAAACATTCCTGCTCACACAGTGTTACTAATAATCATGTAAAATATTAAAGCTGGCTGAGTTTTTACAGCTGCTGCTGTGCTCTTTGCACTCTGCACTTCCCTCATCTCGGGCACTGAGTGAACACCAGGCAGGTTTTGTTTCTGCAGTGCCAAAACAAGGGTGTTATTTGCAATCATAGCACTGCAGGAAAATGGTAAAATAAAATGAAAAAAAGGAGAAAAAACAGGCAAATCATATACTGGGTGTAAATTCAATTTTCTCTTTACAGTACATTCTTGTAATACTCCTTTCCTACTGGCAATATAAAGATGTTTAAAATGCTAGATTTAAATATGTGTCCAATGGCTTTGATAATCTCATTATTAAGATTGACATCACTCTTCATGTTTTGTCCAAGAGCAAAAAATTACTTTTATTTGTATGTAGAAAAAAGTTGTATTTTCAAACAGAGATCTTAAGTTCTAGAGAGATTCTTGGGGAAAAAATTTGATTTAAAATTGGTTTGCCTTTGAGCTCAAAAGAAAGGGAATTAGCAGATACAAAAACAATTTTTTTCAGTCATTTCTGTGTCTTACTAAATTTTTAATTGCTTAAATCCTATTACATGCACCATCAATAAAACACACCTGTAAAATTTTGAACATGCTGTGTTCAGGAAGTTGAGCTTGCATCCTAAGGGTTAACTTTGTTTAAAAGAATTAATAGAACAGCACATGGGAGCTGGGAACTGATTCTGGTGCAAGCAGGTGGGGAGAGTGTAAATTTGTAGAGGTGCTAAGTAACTAAGGAAATACAGAGCTGGGGTTTGACAGCTGCAGACCAGAAGAATTTTCTTATACTTTTGTACAATTCTTTCCTCTCATATTTTGCTGAATATTCCTAGGCAAGTTTAAAGGATGTTGGTAGTGCAAATAAAGCTGCAATGTATTCATACATGCTTTATCCACATGAATATACATATTCTAATGTTTGGTGCAGAAGGCAGTGGCATAGATTTATTTTTGGACTATGGTCATGGGAGCTGAAATAGCTTCTGTACACCAAAAAGTTTTCCTCCAGAAGTTTAGAACTTGTCTTTTCCTCTAATTACTCTTTTTTTTGCAAAAGGTGGCCGTGCTCAGAGTTTCTCTGCTGTGTTCCTCATCCCTCTCTGCACACTTTTGGGTGATGAGTATCCATCAGGATGGGAAATTTCTCTTGTATCTTGCCAAGGGAGTTCTCTGCTCTGTGCAGCAATGTGTTGGCAATTTAAAAGAATCCTTCCCTGCAGGAAGTAACAACATTAGAAATGATTAAAACAAAATCTAAAACGTCACCTTAGACTGATGAAATTCCCTCGTCAAGCAATATGGAGCTGGCACTTGAGTGAGACCCTTTAAAACTCAGATAAACAGCAGAAAATTAAACTGGAGATGAGAGGAAACAAAACCATCCCTCTTTTCCCTGGCAAGAGCTGATTCCAATGTGCTGATTATTCTCAGACAATCTCACAGCCACTGACCCTAACTCTGCAGAAAGAACATCCAGCAGCACAGCTTCAGGCAGCTGGGAATATGTATGGGCTATTGTTCATCAGCTAAAAAAAAATGAAATATCCATCTGTCTTGGAGCTTCACTCCTGTGCTCCTCATATGCAGGAAGAGAGTTGAGGAACTGTTTTATTAGCTCAATTTTGGGATTATTCTCATCCATTTTTCCATCCCCCTGGACTGCTTTTGTGAGAATTACAGGATTCCTGCAGTTATAAAATAATCTGTGCATAAGGGAGCTTTCCTTGACATTCCTATAATTCTGTCTATCAGTGCCTGCTTGGAAACAGAGGATTTTGTTTAATTCAGTTGAGTTGTGGTTTGAGTTTTGGTTGACCCGACATTTAAATCTAGGAACAGGACCACCCCTGGTGGAACCTCTGGTGATGAACAGCAGGGTCCAGCTGCTGGAAATCCTTTCTGTCAGTTGTAGCTTTCCTTAAGAAGGAATTTTCAGTCTCCTATAGGGTCATTACCCCATCATTTCACAGCACTACACTTGGCTGCAAAAGACTGGGGAAAAAAAAAAAAAAAAAAAATAGAGAGACCAAACATTAAGGTTGAATTCTGAGGTTGGGATCTTCAGCCACCTTTAGGAGCAGGAGTTTAACTCAGATAATCCCTGCATGCTCCAGCATTTCTGTCTGAGCTCCTCAGCTGTCTGTGTTTGGATGGAATTTTGCCGTGGGCACGGATCCAGTTCCTGCAGCCCTGAGAGAAGTGATGTTTGGGGCTGCTCTGCTGCTGCTCCGGGTGACTGCTGGGGCTTGTTTGGCTTTCCTCAGCTCACAGAGAAACTGAGCATCCAGGGGGATGGCACCTCCTCCTCCTCCTCCTCCTGAGGGCTCTGGGGGCTTTTTGGTTTGGTTTCTTTTTGGAGTTGTGTTTTGGTTTCTTGTGGGGGGGGGGGGGGGGTGTTTTGTTTGGGGTTTTTTATGGGTTTTTTAAATTTTTTTTTATTATTTAATTTCTTTTTTTTGTTTGTTTTTTGTTTGATGATTTTTTTGGTTTTGTTTGGGTTTTTTTGTTTGCCTTTTTTCTGGGTTTTTTGGTGGTTTTTGGGTTTTGGCTTTTTGTTTTTTGATTGGCTTTTGTTTGGTTTTTGCTTGGTGCTTTTTTTGGTTTTGTGGGGTTTTTTGTTTGCCTTTTTTCTGGAGTTTTTTTGGTGCTTTTTGGGTTTGGTTTTTTGTTTGGTTTTTGTTTGGTGATTTTTTTGGTTTTGTGGGGTTTTTTGTTTGCCTTTTTTCTGGGTTTTTTTGTGGTTTTTAGGTTTTGGCGTTTGGTTTCTTGATTGGTTTTTGTTTGGTGATTTTTTTGGTTTTGTGGGGGTTTTTGTTTGGCTTTTTTCTGGGGTTTTTTTGGCTTTTTTCTGGGGTTTTTTTGTGGTTTTGGGGGTTTGTTTTTTGTTTGGTTTTTGGCAATTTTTTTTGGTTTTGTGGGGTTTTCTGTTTGGCTTTTTTCTGGGGTTTTTTTGGTGGCTTTTGGGTTTTGTTTTTTGTTTGGTTTTTGTTGCTTCTTGTGGGGTTTTTTCTTTTTTGTTCGTTTTTTGTCGTTTTTTGCTTGTGGGTTTTTTGTGGCTTTTTTTTTTTTTTTTTTTTTTTTGGGTGGGGGGCTGTTTGGTTGGTTGGTTTTTTGTTTAGTCTTTTTTCCAGTGTGCCCTGCCATGCAGGCTGCTTGCCCCCAGCTGCCCCATCCCCGAGTGCAGTGGGATGAGGGAGCAGCAGCTGCAGCCAGGCAGGAGCTGGAGGATTCTGCTGCCTCCCAGCAGAGCTTGTGCCTGACTGGGTCTGAAAGCCAGGAGCTTGCTCTGAGCAATGAGCCATACCTGATGGTGCAAATGAATCTGAAAGCACCTAATTCACAATTCTCCAGTTCTGTGTGGCAGAAGAAAAGAGTTGATTTTACTGGCTCTGTGTGCACAGAAAATAAAAGCAGAGCAACTCCTCTGATGGACCCAGGAGTCCCTCCTGGTGTCTCAGGAACACTTCAGTAATAATGAGAAACTGTCTTAATGGGTCTGGGATTGAAAACATGAGAGCCAGAGAGGACGTGTGCAGCTTAGACTTGGTGAAAAATGTCTTTTCTATCTTTCTATCTGAATTTATAGGCAGGTTGGGATGGTTCTGGCCAAACTAACAAAACTCATTGAATTACATGCTGCCCAGGCTAGCAGGCTGGGCTGTTAATGTTGGTTCATTACATTTTATCACTGATTGCAGGGCCACTGGTATGGAACACTGTGTTCAGATAAAGCTCCTCTGAAGCACTAATTTGTTGAAATAGTGGTACCCTGATAAGGATGTGCAAATGAAGATACCTTTAATGGGTTATAAAAGCACTGTCAATCCACAGCTGTTCTTAGAAACATAGTGTTTGCCATGTCCTGCTGATCATGTAATATAAAAACCAGGGATTGCTGCTGATTTTTATTGGCTGTGATAATTTTGATACAATTACCTGTGCTGGTGGTGATAAGTAGACAAAACTGTTGTGTGTTTAATGTCATTTGATTTTCAAGGTTTCAGAAGGACCAGGCCCTTGGGGGACAGCTTTTTAGGTGAAATCTTTGATGACACAGGGTTTCAGGAGGTTGGATCCCAGCCCCAAGAAGCTGGGCACCTGTGTTGTGCTGCTGGATATCTTTCCAAATGAAACCCCAAATGCAGACCCAGTAGTATTTTGTCATCTGTGTTCCTGTGCTGGGAGACTTCCCAGTGCTGCTCAGTCCTAAGGATGAATTAGGCCTAAAAAAATTTCTTCAGCTGCTCTAGTTGAAACAGTGAGCTAGCAAATTCTTTTTTTTTTTTAAATGTGAATTTTTCAGTCACATGGGAAGCTTTATTTGCCAAATCCTCAAGATGCATTGGAAGGGGATTTTGATTGATTATGGGGATTGGAATGGAATTCTCTAACATTTCTTCTGGCACAATACTGATACCACTCATTAGGAGAATGCTCTTTTTTTGTTCACTGGGCAGAGAAAAGCTTCATTTCAGGGCAGACAAAATTTTGGTCGTGATTTAAATAGAGGTGTTGTGACATTCCCCAGAGGAAAGCTCTTCAAAATGTCTCCTTGGGCACAGGCAGTTCCCTGCATTGCTAATTAGGGCATAATTAGATTTCCAATGAAGGGATCCCAGGCTAGGACAGGGTGAGTGTGGAGGCCAGGGAGTTCATTTCCTCTTCTGAGACCTTAATTCTAGTCCCTGCCTCCTTTCTCAGAGAGTGTCTGTGAAATATGTTTGCTTTGTGTGTTTCTAAGTCTGGATACTCATCTCTCAGGTACAACAGAACAGAAACTCAGCATCCTTGGCAGCCTGAAACAGCATTTGTAAACGTCATTATTTCTCTGGAACCCCAGACTGCAAACAAGTAGCTGAGAAACTGGTCCCAGCAGCTTTAAGGCATGATTATTCTGTGAAACAGAAACCCTAACAGAGAAGACACTCATCTTCTCATTTCATTACCTCTCCCCAGAAGCAATTCTATTGCATTTGCATGGCACAGAATTTAAGTTTCAAACTCCTGGTCTCTCGGGAGTGTCTCAAAGGGCTGGCAATGGTTTCAGATCCTCTGCATAAGCATCCGTTGCATCCTGTAATCCTCCACTTTCTCAGCTCTATCACTTCTCTTATTGCAACCTGGAGAGCAGCACTAGAGTAAGAGCTTAAAAAAGGATGGGACTAAATTAGGGGTAGAGGACTTCACAACGTGGTTCTCTTTCTGCCTTAGAAATAGGTGAGCTATACATTACTCAAATGAACCAAATATATTTTTAAAAGAAGGCTTTAAGAACTCCCAGAAAATTACAATGAACAATGAACAATGTCATAACAAGGCACAAAGAGTAGCTTTTGCTCAGATCCCCAGAACTAGGGAGATAACTTACTCCTAAGATGATTTACTCCTAAGGTAACTTACTCCTAAGATGACTTACTCCTAAGATGACTTACTCCTAAGATAACTTACTCCTAAGGTAACTTACTCCTAGATCAGGAACAAGGGACCTGATTTTTGTGAGGGATGCTGGCTTCAGTCCTGGATGTCTCTGAGCATCTCTGATACTGCCCATGAGAAATAACAGGAGTGGAAAAGGGTTGGGCTGTGGCTTTTAACAAAACCTTTTCACAGGATTTCTGTTCTTGGGAAGAATAGAGACCTGGTAAAAACTCAACAGAACTGCATTTCTTTTCTTCTAAAAACATAAGGATTATAATCAACTTCTTGTGGAAAGCAAGTGTTTTTCTAATGCTTTTACTGGGGCCAGCATTTCCTACTCAGAAGCTAATTAAAATTATTTCTTTGAGATAGTGGTTTGGGGTTACCTTTTATGATGGATAAGGTCTGTAAAAATTAAATTCTTTAGATTTTTATCCCCAGGCTCTGCAAAATAGTATTCCAGGCTTCTGAGCAGTTTATTGTGATCAAAACCACTGTGTACATTTCAGTGTGTTACATAACAGGCAGTTGTTGAGTAAATCCTATTGGCAGTGATTTTGGAGTGGGGGAGGAGATAAAGAAAAAAAAAAAAAGAACAAAAATAAAGCATCACTGCTAATTATATTTTTTTTTTCCTGGTAAGCCTTATGTGTTTTGCATTGTGTACCTATTTTCCCCTTAAGCTATAACTATATAAGATGGTGAAAGCAATAATTAACCATAAATCAATGATTCTGTTTCACTGATAACAGCAAGAAAGCATTTTTCATGCTTAGTTTCTAGGGCCTAAATCAACTATAGAGTAATTTTTGAAGTGCAGTTTCTTGGCAAAGCCTTCTTTACAGCTTCTAGATTTTGCAGCCAGCTGTCTTGGTTGACAAGAAAAATTCTATTAGCTCCTACTTGTCTTCATGTGAGTAAGAAAGGAACCAGACTTCAAAGATGATGGGCACTGTTTTCTACTACACCCCTGATAGTTTTCCCCCCTTTGTTCTAACTCAGCTGAAGTGCTGTCAGGCCTCATTAGGATCAAACATCTGATAATGGCAGGCTCTGATCTTCTCCAATATTCATGGTTAGCTTCTGTTTAAGAGAGAGCTGTAACCTGGAGCAGCAAGGCAAGATTTCTCAGTGCTGCAAAAGGGATGTGATCCTGGGGAGGGATTCAGCATTAGCCTGGGGAACAAGTGATAAGCAGCTGTGCCATCCAGCCAGGTAGGAGCAATCATCCCAATTTCCCTTCAGAAATCCTCCTCATCACTCCCGGGGTCACTGCCATATGAGTTATCATTTAGGGAGCATACCAGGCAAATAGGGGAGATAAGGTGATTAACTTGGTTTTGTTTATTTTATTTTATTTTGATTTGATTTTTAATTTGATTTCTGCGATTCATGTAGTACCCAATCAGAAAAGTTAACCTAAGGTGGGTTTAATATGGTTGATAATACAACATTGGTTCCACCAAAAAAAACCCAAACCAAACCCACCTTTGAACTTGGGACTTTTGGGTACTGATCCTGAAGTTGTTTGATATTTGAGGTATGACTTTGGCAAGTCATCATTCATCAGGAAAGAAGTAAAAAAAAATAAAGGGAATTATTAAAAAAAAAAAAAAAGGAACTTATACTCTGCAGCCTTAAATGTCTTCATCAGGAGAAAAGACTCTTGTGTATCAAACTGAATCCCTCATAACCATCATTCACTCCTATAAACCTCCCCTTGTTTATGCCTTGTGACAGAAATCAAAAAATCATTGTAAAGGACACAAAAAGATGTGGAGGATATTTTTGACCTGGCTGTTCAAACATTTTAATTAGGTTCAAACGTTAAATATAATTTTTGTAAGAATATAATGAACCAATTACCAAACACATATTAAAAAAAATAACCTTCATTCTTGTTCATTAACAATGAACAGAGGGGGTATTTTTGTGTTGGTTTTCTTCAGTGTTAGTCCATTTGCCCTCACTTGTCTGTCACCAGCACTGGGATAAAAATGTAGAATTATGAGGGTGAGAAATGAACTAACTGGATGTGCTGAGTCAGATCACATGCCTGGGAAGCTACAGTGATTTATATAAGCCATGGATCTGGGCTGGGAATTTTATTTTTTTACAGTAAATGCTATGACAGCACAGTCAGGACTTTCTACAGGCACTGGATCAACATCCACAGCTGTAATTTCATGTTGAGTGACCTGACCTTCATGCACTGAATTGAAATGGAAACTTCCCATTAAAAGAAGAGCCCAAAATAGCCAAATTCAACATGAATTCAGCAAAGAGAGAATGTTTTTTCTCGGGGGGATGAAGTGTTTGGTATGAAGCCTGGATCTTTGGGTCTGATTTGTGTTACTGATGATTGCTCCACCACGGAATGGGCAGAGGGACAGGGACAAGAACCTTCAGGAGGCACAAGGTCTTCCCAAGGCCACTCCTTGGGGTAGATTTGCTCATTCATCCTAATAAATGAGAGAAAGGAAAGACTGAATGCCCAGAC